>NC_083339.1:49032281-49402798 GCF_019175385.1 Lycium barbarum | reverse complement strand
TTATATGAATCCAAAATAAAGGAAATCTAAAGTTTGTCTGTTGCAAATCCTTTGGCCTTGACTTGATACCATGTTGACACCTCAAGCTCTTACCAGGTGCTATGGATCCACAGTCTATTGAATAAAAATTCAGGCTTCAAGGATGGAATAGAATTCTTTCACAAAGTTCCTCATGTTTAGTTATTTCTATATTTGATCCAGACCTATGTAATGTCGACCTTTTGCTTCAAGAATGATTGTATAAAAAGATCCTTTGGATATGTGACAACAGAATGAGCATGTAATCACACTAATACCACTGTTGTAACCTGTCTAAAAGTGCTTCTATTCAATCTGCTAAATCTGTTCTAGGCCTGAGTACTGCAGTTTTGTAAGCTTGCAGATTCCATATTGCATTTGTTAATCTCCTGGGATCTGATGATCTTTTGCTTGCCTGAATCTGATGTATGGCATCTGTGCTTTTTCAGTATTCAAAATCTGTCTTGCTTTCCTTGGAAGCGATTGGTAATTATTGAAATGATGTTCACCTGCAAAATAAAAAACAAAGTTAGTCAAAAAGTCTGCCAATCCATTTCCTTCCCTCAGTACATGATCCACTCTCATTTCCTTATCCCTCCTCGACCTTGTAATATCCTTTATGATCAAAGAGATACTCCATGGTACTTCCCATTATCCTGTCAAGATCATTTTAAGAGCCATTGAATCAGTCTCCAAGATTATAGGAAATAGATCATTTGTCACACAGTATTTAATCCCCTCCTGTAAAGCCATTGCTTCAGCAACTAAGTTTTGATCTATCTGATATTCTTCTAGCTGCAGCATGCACCAGATCTCCCTCAGAGTCCCTAATACAAAATTCCACTAAGCTTGGCCCTAGATTACCTCTAGAAGCACCATCTGAGTTACACTTAAACCACCCTGGCATAGGCAAATTCCATCTCACTATCTTGCTCACTATGTGTGGTCTGTATGTTTCAATCATCTACATAATCTGTGGAAGAGACTTTGGTACTTGCATTCTTGCATTTCTAACTCTACACATTTGATGTATGGTCAAATGTATTTCATATATCACCTTATTGATTGTCATCTTCCCACCAGGCACCATAGTGTTTCTCCACTTCCACATTTGCCACATTGTGATCATTGGTATGGCTCTAATAATAGATTTGAACTTAGATGAAAACTCAACATTCCACCAGACCTGTATCACTTGTTTCACCTGAAGCAAAGATGTTGTGATTCCAACAGCAGCATTAACAGATCTCCAAACTTGAGAAGCAATTTTTCCTGTGATAAACAGATGATCTACAGTTTTACATTGTTTAGGATCACAACAATAGTATTTTTCTTATGTATCAATCCCAATCCTTCTCACTATATCCCCTACTGGCAGTTTACATTTCCACAATCTCCAGAAAAAGAATGAAATTTTGAAAGGCAAACCTAGTATCCACATGCTTTTGTATATATCAGACTTCATAGATTTCCTTCTTAAGAGATCCCATGCACTTCCAACTGTAAATTTACCAGATGCTGTCATCATCCACTTTGGTTTATCCCATTCATTTGTAGATTCATGAAAGTCTAATTCTTCCAGTACATGATCAACAATATTAGTAGGAAAAAGCTGTTATAGTTTACTCATGTTCCACCCTTCCCGATTTCTCAATTCCTTCACATCTTGTACTGTTTCACCCACAAAAAACGCATCAGGGACTAAGTAGTATAGAGCTCCAAGTTTTGTCTAATTATCAAACCAGATGTTAGCAGTTCCACTTCTTGGCTCCCATCACATTTCATGCTCCATGTTGTCTCTAGCTTCTAACATCATCTTCCAGACCTGAGAGCCTCCTTTCCAAGGCACATACTGACGGTAGTGCCTTTTACAATACTTGTTCCACATATAATTTGACCATAAAGTATTTGTGGTCCTGAATTTCCACCAGAGTTTAGCACATAATGCTTTAGAAACATCAAATAAGGATCTGAAGCCAACTCCACCTTCTTCCTTTGGCAGGCACAGATTCAACCATGAAGACCAGTGCCTTCTTCTTCCTTCTTCACTATTATTCCAGAAAAATGTTGCAAACACCCTATTCAAGTCATATATAACACCTTTTGGAGGTCTGATAGCTGAGAGTAGGTGAATAGGCATACTCAATAAAACACTGTTGATCAAAATAGCTTTCCCTCCAAAATATAAAAGTCCTCATTTCCAAGCTGCCAGTTTATCCTTTAATTTTTTATCAAGTCATTATAATCAGCCTTTCTCTTTCTTGCATGTGTGATTGGGCAACCTAAGTATGTAAAAGGGAAATATTCCCTAGTAAAACCTGTAATAGACTCCACCTGTTGTATTATCACATTTGCAACTTTATTATGCATGTAGAATGAACTTTTTCCTTTGTTGATCAGCTGCCCTGGCATCTGCTCATACTCCTGTAATATTCCCATGATAAGCTGCAATGAAGTATCATCTGCAGATGAGAATATAATAGTATCATTTGCGTAAGCAAGTTTATTCAAATTAGCACTCTATTTAGGCATTCCATAGCATCTAAAGCCATTGTCCTCAAATAACGAGTTCAATGCTCTAGAAAGCACTTCTGCAGACAAAATAAACAAAGCAGGAGAAAGTGGATCTCCTTGCTTAACACCTCTTATTGAGTGGAAAAAGCCAGAAGTCTGTCCATTGAATAGAACTGAGTACCAATTGTTTGCTATCAATCTTCATATCATATCTATAAATACTTCTTAAAATCCCATCTTCCTCAGAACTCTTGCCAAAAAATCCCAGGACGCTGTATCATAGGCCTTAGCCATATCCAGTTTAAGCACCACATTAGCTGGTTTTCCCCTAAGTCTTATATCTGATACCTCCTCTTGAGTTAACTGTACATTCTCAATGATACATCTTCCCTTTACAAAACCAGACTGATTAGCAGATATCAAAGAAGGCAAAATATCTTCAAGTTTATTCTGCACTACCCTAGAGATCACTTTGTTAATAAAATTACTTAGACTTATGGGCCTCATATATGCAAAGGTCTCAACATTATTCTTCTTTGGGATCAGAACCAGATTTGTATGAGTTATGGACTTTGGCAGAGTCTGTCCTTCAAAGAAGACTTTCACTACATTATACACATCATCCCCCACAATATCCCAACATACTTGATAAAATGCTCCTATCATACCATCTGGACCACCTGAGCTATCTCCTGACAGATCAAAAACTGTCTTCTTAACATCTTCTAGAGTTGGTATGCTAGTAAGTATCCGATTATTCTCCTGAGTAACCATATTAGGAACATGTTGTAGCAATGAGAAATCTGATGAGATATCCTCCTAAAGTGAAAAACCTTGTATTCCTATCCCCCTCAGAAAAACAAGTAAAGTGAGATTTCTATCTCCAGAACTCCTCCTCATAATGCATATACTTTTTCAATTTCGCTTGTGCTAGTTGGAGTACCATCCTGTTTGCAGGAGAAGGATCATCTTCAAAAAGTTGTTCTTTAACTCTCACAATATCTTCCCTTACTACCAGTTGCTTGAAAAATATCCCCAAAAGTAGTTTTACTCCATTCTGAAATAGCAGACTTAACTTTTTTAAGCTTCAGTTTAAAAGTAATGAGTTCTTCTGCTTCAAAATCAGCATTCCACCCTTGATTCATAATCTCTATAAAGGACTTATGTTCTATCCAAAACTTTAGAAATCTGAAAGGTTTCCTTACATATTGAGATGAATCTCCACACGTAAGTAGAAGAGGAGCATTATCAGAACCAGTCCTAGATAAATGTTCAACTTCCATGTGACCAAACCAATCCTGTAGTTTTGAGTTAGTGAGCATTCTATCCAACCTTTTAAAAATACAATCCCTACCAGCTCTACCATTCCACCATGTGAATAAGCTTCTTTTAAAAGAAATTTCAAAGAGTTCACATGAATTCACCCAGAATGCAAAATCTTCATACTCCTCTGGATAAACTGGCAGAACCCCTATTTTCTCCTTTTCATTCATAATGACATTGAAATCCCCTCTCACAAGCCAGGGCACTTCCATTTGATCAGCCAAGTTATGCAAGGTATCCCAAAGATTAATTCTTTCCAATGCTTTACATTTTGCATAAATCATAATAGTCATAAGAATCTTATTATCCTCCTGAAAAGTTAGCTTAATTGTGATCTATTGATCTGTAACCTGAATCACCTCTATACCTATATTATCATTTATAAAGAACAAAACTTTTCCATTGCAATTGTGATGTGCATATCTCATGTCCAATCTCCTTCTAAATCTTCGAATGTGTCTAAAATGTTGAAATGGTTCCATCAATGCTGATGGAGAATTTATCATGCCTATGTAACATTTTCACTCAATGAAAGGCTTGCTGTGAATTCAGAGACCTGATATTCAAAAATAGAGTCTTCATAAAGATTTATTGACATTCTTCACAGCTCTATTTGGCAACATTCTTATAGGTTTAAGGTCCACCACACTTTGTTGTTTTCCATTCTTACTCCCTTTCTGCATGGATTTTGGAGAAATATCAGCTTCCTTAGGTACATGATTAAACACCTGTTCTATGGCATCCTCATCTACCACATCTTTAGCACTGCTACCTACTTCAAGTTGCTCAGGTAATGCCATATTTGCTAGATTATGGGACACTACATCATGTAGTTCCTTCAAAGGAGAAGGTTTCTTCAGGGATAGAATTTGTTAATCTTGACCTTTTTCCACCAGATCCACAGGCAAAACATCAGGTTCCTCCCTTTCATGTGGAAAGGATCCCACTCCATTATTATTTATAGAAAAATTCAACAGATTTTCCTGTCTGAGTACAATTGGAAGAGGAAATTCCTTCTGAATATGCTCTTGATTAAAAACTGTGATACTTAGCTCATGCTCCTGAACATCCTGAGCTAAATTGTCCACACAGTCATTTAATTTCTGATTCTCTCCATCTTCTACATGTTCTTGGCTATCTGCTACTTTGTCTCCTCCATCAGTAACTTTCTCTTGAGGATCATCTACATTGCTATTCTTTTCTTCAGGACCCTTAGAAATAACTATCTCAGTACCTGCACTTGCCTTTCCATTCTCATTTGTGCATTCCACTATGACCTTCATCCCTAGTTACATTCAAACTTTCATCAGATTTGTCAACTTCATTTGGCTTCTTGGTTAAAACATCAGGTTCTTTGGATGTCCCTACTGAATCAGTAGAAACCAAATTCTTTGTGTTGTCATTGTCCACCCCTTCTTCTTCATTGTCATTCAATACTTCAAAATTATTTTGAAGTGTAACTCCTTCTGGCTGCTTATCTTTCCCTGCATGACCATCCTTCTTCCTCTTCTTTCCTATGTTAGTAGCATTTGGATAAGTAACAACTTTACCACTAGACAACACCATTGGCACATATTGCTGCACTGGATATCTCCATCTATTATACCTACTATGCCTTCCTGAATATTGAAATCCTTTATATGTTGTTGCTACTGTTTGTTTCTCAGTTGTCACTTCCTCACTCTTCTTCACTTTTGCCTCTCCTTCATTGACATCCTCTTTCTTTTCTACCTTCAACTCAGGATGTAATACTCTACACTCTTCCTTTGCATGACCTTGTAACTTACATTCAGTACAATACTCAGGAAAATGATCATACTGAATCTTCACTTTCATAACATTCACTTCCTTGGTTTGGTCATCTTCACTCTCCATCATAACAAACTTAGGAAGATCTGATAATAAATCCAATTGTACCTTTACCCTAGCACAATTAGGCCTGGTTTTATTAATAATAGCTATGTCTAATAACAAAGGTTTTCCAACTGCCGATGGTAATGTAAACAAAGATTCCTTAACAAAGTAAATAGGTAGTAAATAAGGGAATGATATCCATGCCATTGCAATTGAAGTCTCTTCTTCAACCCTAAAATGGGAATCATTTATGAGAGGTCTCATTTGATAAGACTTACCATCCTTGGACTTCAACTAAAAGGCACTCTTAGAAGAGATGTTTATGAAATCTTCCATTAAAGAGCATCTAATGAAAACATGTCGATCTCTTAGGAATCCAACTTGACACTTTCCCTTAGCACCACATTGACTTGGAATAATATCTCTCAACTCATCCATTTCTGGCCAGCCATATGAGAACTTACCTCCAATAGCATGTTTTAAATTCTCCATTTTCTCCATTCTTGATACTTATGATGTAGTCCAACGCACCACTGGGATACCATCAACATATTGCACCTTCTTGATAGGTATAGGATCAACGATGGGGCTAGTAGTAGGGGTACATTCATGCACAAGAGACTGCATGTAGGTTGTAGGGTTTGTTTCTTTGACTGAGGGAAACAGGATAATTGGCTGAGAAACGGGTATTTTCGTGTTAGTAAGGGGAGGGTAGTGATCTAGGTTGGAAGTGGATGGAGGCTGGCTAGCCACCGTTGACGGCTGCCCAGTGGCCGAAGTGGCCATAGTTTGAAAATAAGTTTAGTTTAGGGTTTGCATGGGAATAGGAGGAGAGAGAAAAGAGAGATTCTAGTAGTTATGTATTTATGTCCCCGTTATGCCCTTGAGACCCGTTTTTTCCTAAATTAAGGGTTGGAATTTGACCCGAATAGAAAGTAGACAATATGGGTATCATTATTCATGATTTCTTACATAGAATTAATATGTGATAGAGTTTGATTATTTGGAGACGCTTTGAAAGACAAGGCAACGTGTGGGTTCGTGGCATCTGTTCGGCTGCCAGGTAGCTTATGGTTTCCTTTTTGGTAGACGGAGTTAGTTTCCCATATTTATGTATTAGAAGGAGCAGAGAATCCATATATAGGAATTGGAGATTTGGGATGGAATCCTAGGACGGTATTGATGTGTGATTGTGTGTTCGGGCTTGTGGCCTGTAGATTATTTAGGATGTATGATGTGGCCTTCTTGAAAATCGATGGATTTTATGTGACTTGGGAGTAGCAAGTGATACCTATTTCTGTGTCTAATGATGAGAATTCCCGTAATATGTGATTAATTGTGTTATGCTATCAATAGTGAATCTAGTTGATAAATGGAAGGATAAAATGCACCAACCATTGTGACTGAGTTCTAGATTGAGTGGTGATGAATGATTGTGAGTGCAGGGCGAGATTACCTGTCCTAAGCTAATAGGCTGATATAGGGAAGTGGTAATAATGTATATCGATTTGATTAACCTGTTGCGTATTGGGAATTAGCCACCCCGCTGTGTTGTGATTATGAGAAGGCCAGATATATTGTTAGCATACCCACTGTTGGTAGTTGTGATTCAGATATATTATTGGCATACCCACTGTTGGTATTTGTGATTCAGATATATTGTTTGAATACCCACTGTTGGTATTTGTGATTTGGATATATTGCTGGCATACCCACTGTTGGTATTTGTGATTCGAATATATTGTTAGCATACCCACTGTTGGTATTTGTGATATTGATATACTGTTGGCATACCTACTGTTGGTATTATGATATTGAACTTGATTGTTGATGTGGATACACGCATTGCATACATTTTCACTCATTCATGATGCATGGCCGATACCCGGTGATGATCCGGTATCGTTGATTGAGTGAAACTGGTATTTGATAAACTGTCTTACTTGGTTGTTCTATTGTGCCGGCTTGATGCCATGAGTTGTTGATAAATATTGAATTATGTTATCGTCTTGATTACGATATTGTTGGCATACCCACTGTTGGTATTTGTGATTCGGATATATTATTTTCATACCCACTGTTGGTATTTGTGATTCGGATATAATGTTGGCATACCTACTGTTGGTATTTGTGATTCAGATATATTTTTAGCATACCCACTGTTGGTATTTGTGATATTGATATATTCTTGTCATACCCACTGTTGGTATTGTGATATGATACATTTATGGCGTACCCCATTGTTGGTATTTGTGATATTGAACTTGATTGTTGATGTTGATACACGCATTTCATACATTCTCACTCAATCATGATGCATGGCTGATACTCGGTAATGATCCGGTATCGTTGATTGAGTGAAACTGATATTTGATAAATTCTTTTACTTGAGTGATTATGAGAAGGCCGATGTCCGAAGACCAATTCCGGAATCGTTGATTGTATGAAATTGATATTTGATAAACTCTTTTACTTGAGTGATTGTGAGAAGGCCGATGTCCGATGATCAATTCCGGAATCGTTGATTGTATGAAACTGATACTTGATAAACTCTTTTACTTGAGTGATTGTGAGATGGCCAATGTCTGATGATTCATTCCGACATCGTTGTTGCATGGCTGATTCTGATGATATTTTCGGAATCGTTGTTAGTGCATGGACTCCGTGGGTCCCCCAGGATGGTGCCGGTGAGAACCCCCCGTGAGCAAAGATCCTGTGTCCCGTCTGTCTGTTGGGCAAAGATTCGGGGCGGGTGGCACTTAGACTTCGCGAGTCACACTGGGTTGTGATACCGAGACGTCGATATTTCCGTCCGGAGTACATGTGTACACCGCATTTGCATGGCATTGCATTGCATTCATACCCTATTGCATTACATTGCATTTATGCACTATTGTATTGCCCTGCATTACAATTTGATTTTGAGATGTTGGTGTTGTACTTTTGGTGTTGGATTCAGACTTGATATATTTGCAATTGGCACATTTGGGATTAGATGCTTTACTTAGGCAATGACGTGTCCTTGGATCTGGATTTATTGATTGAACTTGGTGAAGTATGCCATAGACCGTCCGTAAGATTAGTTATATGTTTCATCTCTGTGTGATGTAGGATAACGGGTGCTTTAATGATGGATTGACTACCAGACTAAAACAAACGATTTAATGATATGTGAGTTGCGAGATTGTTGTGAGATTGGCTGGTGATTATTGGGGTGAAGTTAATGATTGAAAGGTATTGATGTACAATGTGTGGTAGATAGACGTATGACTTGATTAGGTTGTTATCATATTTATCTATAAATTCTTATACTGATATGTGTTACTAACCATTGTCGCCCTATGATACTTACTCAGTATGCGTGGATTGTACTGATATTGCACTTGCTACACCCTTTTCGGGGTGTAGATTATTTCAGGTGGTTAATTGTGGAGTGTGCGGAAATACGCGGTGCCGATCTTGAAGACCTCCTCCCACTTCATTCCGGGATGGAGGTTGAGTCGTAGAATATAGTGGAAATCGGACTTCATTTAGTTGCTCTTGTACTAGTCTAGACCAGATCATGGGAAAATGGATTGAGTATGTAACCATGTATTGTTGTAATCATATAAATACTTGACTTTATTAAATATATATTATGATGTTCCATTGTTACTGTCAATTATCTTTAGTGAGAATGATTGTCCTTGTTCAATGGTATGTTATTCGATAGAGGGTTCGCCTACCGAGGTGGGAAAGATAGGTGCCCGCGCAATCCCGAATTGGGTCGTGACACTTACCCTTTGTTTTAACTTAGTTTTAGATAGCATGAAATCTTAAGAATTCCCAAGGCATGATAAATTATCCTTGACCAATCCCAAGACCTCTGTGAATCCCACAGTCATGAGAATAAGGTTTAGGAGACAAGAAAACCTCAGGGTCCTAAAAGAGAAACAGGATAGGGTGAGGTCATCACTTCCCCATCCCTCTCCTGAGTCTTACTCTCCCAAGGCAACCCCATCTCCCTTACTTTATCCCCATACCTAATGACAATCACCAAGAACTTATGGACAAGAGTAGTTTGACACTGCCTTAAACTGAACTTCATCTAAGCACCTGATTGACCACATAAGTAAACAACTTTTAATCATCTCAGCTGACACGCTCAAATTACACATATTAATGGTATAATGTGGACGTTGTCAAATATAATAACCCAACGAGGTTGGGGTCGAATCCCACAAAGAATATGGTGTGAAAAGTTTACTAAACAAGTATTATACTAATCTTGCGGTCCTGGTGTATTCCAGAAAAGGGTTTATAGTTGATTTTGTTTGTGGACTAATATAAAGTGACTGGAAATTTAAAGTTGTAAACATATGGGTTAAAAGAACCAAGGTTGTGTCCCCGTCAGATAAAGTGTATGATCATGGGTATCGATTTTGATATACTGCTAATAGACTGTTTGTATGGATGCACTTAACCTCTATGTGAATATGAACTATTTTCCAATAAGAAAAGATTATTTCTTTCTATGCTTTTTCCAAAGATAAGAAAGTATGCATGAAGAACGGTTAATTATGCCAAGTAAATTCCTCTTATTCCTAAGTGAATTTATTAAACAAGATTTAAAGCCCCGAGTTCTTGTTATTTGTTCTTACCTAACCCTAGCTATTTTCCTAAATAAACTAAAGTTTATGGCGTTAGCTAATGTTTGCAACAACTAACTATATGATGAAACCGAAGAACAAATAAACCCTAACAATCAATTATGCGTATATCTTTCACGATCCCCAATCACAACACACCCATCCTTGGGTTCACAACTTTAGTAAAGGTGTTTAGCTACTCATGGCAACAAGAAAACAATAAGAGATTGAAGATTGCATAATTGAATTATTGTATTGAACTTACGAATAAAACTTGAAAGTAATGAATGTAGTTGTCTGGAAATCTTCAAAAGCAATAACAACTCAAAAGTAATTACTCCAAGTCTAAAACTCCAGATGTCTGAAAAATAAAACCTAAACAGGTATTTATACAAGTCAAACTCGGAATAATCAATCCCAGTCCTATTCCAGCTCGGCTTGCACTTCGACGGGTCATCATTGCACTTCGACGGTCGTCGACATGCTCGACGACCATATCGACGATCTGAGTATGTTTTTTTCACTCTGCAGGAACTCCACCGTCGAAGCACTTCGACGGATCGTCGATCATGTCGACGGTGCAAGTCGATGGTCTGATGATGCTTTGATGATTTGTTACTTCGTAGGAACTTATTGACGAGGCAATTCGATGGACCGTCGAGCATGTTGACGGTCCGTCCTTATGCTTATTAGAACATATTGCCTATTTTTCTTGTCTTTTCGCTATCCAAGCATTCTAACTTCACAATACCTGCACAACACACAAAACTAACACAAAGTTGCTCGAAAACAAGTAAAACTTAGAGTTAAAAAGCATTGGATGTGCCAAAATTCCCGACACATCAACACCCCCAACTTAAAGTCTTTACTTGTCCTCAAGCAAGTCAACTCACAGACTCAATCTACAAATGTCTCGATATCACAAAGTAAAGCTATCTACAGTGGTTGTGGCAATTAACTTCCGGCATCTCAAGTGTATCACAATGACTCCCCCCCCCCCCCCTCCCCCAATAAAGACAAAACCAATCAAGGACTCGTTGCAACTAACCATGAGGCTTCAATTTATGACATCTAGTTATCAAAGAAACCATAGCGCACACGAATCAAGACTCACGAGAAACCAGTCACTTAACGAATTCTAATGCCCTCGGAAAGAAAAAAGAATGTCCCGACATATATGTACACATAGAATGGGACAGAAGACAAAGGAGAAGAGAAACACTCACACTCACACTCACAAAGAAATTCTCTAGCTATACATGCAAATGCCATAAGCTTGCCTTATTTTCAGCGCCCTCGACTTTGGACAGTTCGGCTGTGATCACACTAGGACTTTCTCAAGGTTATAATGTAGGATTGGGGATGGGTAGGATAGAAATTTGGATAACTGTGACTCACCCTCCTTGAACACTACATCTTATTCTTCTCTTTTACTCTTTTCACTTTTTGTTTTCTTCCCTTCTTTCTTTTTGTTGCCTCGGTGTGGTTTTATTGCGCTTCTACTTCCCTATTTTTTTTTCTTTGGTTGTTGTTTTTCTCCTTTTTTTTCATTTTTTGTTTTTGTTCTACACCTACCACACCACTGCCTTTTAACTAGGCACTTTGCTTCAACCCCACTTTAGGCTTATGCCTCATATTCCCCTTAGTCCACCTATCTCCCCCAACTTACGCTTTTAGCCTCAATCTTATTATTTTAGTGCCTATGAGGGACCGGGTGCAAAGAGATGGATATTCAGAACAGGTATTGACTTGTTACAACTAATCAAAGAACAGGTTTTCAGGCTAAAAATGGCTAAGAAGGGATATTAATCTATGGGTAGGCTGATATTTAGGCTAAACAGGGGTTCCTAACACAAACAAGGCCTAAGATCATTTCACAGCTTCACTTATCTTCAGAATGCAGGCACGACTAACCAGGCAAGTTCTAGATTACATACGAAACTAGAGAATATATCTACAAAACCTCATAGCACATGGCATCAGAATTGTCATCACACTAATCTCCCCGCTATAATTCCGTACACAATGTAACCCAATAATCTAAATGTCACACAAACAAGCATGCATGTCAATTAAACAACCAAGTCCATTTTTTTCAACTATTTTCAGAGGGGAGTACTTTTTCTCAAATCAAAACAAAACAGCCTTACGTTAATCAAACCACCACCATATAAGTCAACAATACTCTACTTTATCTAAACACGACCTAAACATTCCAGGTTTAACAAGAAATAAACCCCTCAAGAAAAGAACCATGGCAAAGAAAAGCCGAAGGGGTCCTAAACACATATATAATAAATCAAATACTCCCACCCCCAACTGAAAAAGTCTGGAATGTCCCCAATGTGGTAAAAGTAAAATCAGGGAGTAGGAATACCTGTGGCGCACTAGGCTAGCTGCTCATCTCGCGACTCCTCGGTTTGTGAGGCATCAGGTGGTGCAACCGCACCAACGGCAGTCTCTGTAGCAGCATCAGCAGCAACATCAGTAGTGGTTCCCGTAGGCACTGGCACTGGAGTAGGAAGGGTGGTGGCAATGTCTCATCACTGGGAGAACTGCTCGAGGTGGCTCCCCTAGTCCCAAACTAGACATTCTCCACGAGCGATCTCCGAATGGCCTCTTTCACCTGCTGCTCCTTTATACTCGGGCCCCTAGGGTGAGTGCTTTCTCGCACCTCCTCCTCATCACGGGCCGCTCTCTTTCTCTTTCCCTGACCACCCGCTGCGGTAGGCGTAAATAACTACACCACTAGAAGCTCCTCCTCAATATCCTCCGCAACAGACGGTGGTGCTGCTACTATGCTCGGATCATGGGCCTTCAATAATGCAACATCAGCCTTAAGCTACTGTAACTCTGCCCTCAAAGTATCTGTAGAAGTTGTCGGGCGAGCCATTTCCAATGCATTCAATCTCATCTCAAATCTATCCAGCCGAGCGGACAGCGTCGTCCTCACAGGATCTAATGCCTCGTCCACTCTCGATCTCACATAATCATCGAGCTGGGCCACTATGATCTTTGACAACTGGTCTGCTGTAGCCGCCTGTTTTGCAAATTTCCTAAAGTTATCCATTGAGAAGGCATATGGATCAACTCTAGCTGTACCCTAGGGCTGTCCAGCTGGGCCCGCTAGCTGTGGGGCTGAACTCGGAGGCGGTGGGGCCGAAGTCTGTGGCTCAGGAATGGCAGTTTGGGTCTCAACGGAATCATCTCCAATATCAGCAGTTGGGATCTCAGAATCTGTAGCCTGTATAGTATCAGTAATAGGGGCAGCAGTGGCGGGTAACTCCTGTGTAGAGTTACCTGCGGCCCCATGATGAATCAGCTCCTGAGTTAGGGGCGCCCCTCCAAAAGCCACTGGGAACGCATCCTCCTCCCCTTGGCTCTCATCAACGGCCTCTTTCTTGCTATTTTCTACCGAATAAACCGACAAAGCTATAATTTGGTGGTGGATATCATGGAGAAACTGCACCTGTGACCTCCGAACAAGCTTTGTAATCAGGCATGGAAATATCAGTGAGGTGTTGGGCTGTGAAGCCCTCAACTGTATCTCAGTACTAGCCAATGCCCCAAAATCATTCAGGTATCTGGACATCAACGCGGCTACAACAAACTATCTGTTAACCGTAAGAGCATTATCGACCTGAGTGGGGAGGAGCTGCAACTGTACCACGCTCCACCAAAACTTGCCCTCTAAATTCAACCAACTCTTCTTTATCTAATTCTTCAAGTTAGTACACTCGGCTCTCTAGGTCAGGCGACCCGACACTGTAGCTACCCAGTCCCTGACGGACTGTTCCTTGCGTCTTAGCAATTTGTCTTCTAGCTCTATTGTTTGCCTCGGAGCGGTGTAGTTATCACCGAAATATACTCTGTTGATGGCCTGGGCAGATTTATCAACACTCACCCGTCTGATCTCAACCTCGCTCCGTGGCGGTATCTCCCTCAATTTCAAGGCCCCATATGCGGCATATATCTCATGAACCAAAACTGGGCAATACTCCCCAGGCGGCTCCTGCATAAACTCTAGCTGATAGTGGCGAATGAGCTCTCTGGCCCTGGGTAAGATCTCGAGCCCCTCAAAACTGATCTGCCTTTCTTCATTTATTGTGCGGTTCTCATGTTGGGTGTCGTCACCTTTTAACTCAATGTCGTACTCATACAACTCTCAGGCACCCTCAACAGTAAAGCGATCCAAGCGATCCTCAACCCTCTTCCTTCTAAGTTCCCGAGCTCTAGCCGTCTCAGTATCAGTATCAGTATCAACCTCATCATCACCAGGCTGTGAGCTCTGACGGGTCTAGGATCTAGAAGGTGCCTGAGAGCACTGAGTAGCACCCTCAGTAGACTGTGCTCGTGCAGCAGGTGAGGCATCTCCAAATGCAGCCTCTGATCCCTCCTCCTCGGATCCATCATCGGACCCAGATGTAGATGATTCCTCCTCGTCAGACTGGGAGGAACTGGGAGGTGTAGGAGCCGGTACTGTGACCTTCCTGCTCCATGGGGGAGGAGCAGCCCTGTTCTTATTCACGGGCATCACCTCAGGCTCATCATCCTCATCTATAAGTGTGGGTTGGCCACTGGGCCACCTTCGACCCGTCGTTCTTTGAGTTTGCCTCGAGCCACCCCCTCGGGTGGTTGTTAACTTAGGTGGAGCCATACCTGTAATAATCAAAAACCACAATCTAGTTAATCCGTATGAGTGAAATCAAGCACAGTGAATTTCAAAAAAAAAAAAACTCTGTTTCACTTCTCTGAAGTTCTCTGTCTGCATACCGTCGATGTGCTTTGACAGACCTGTCGACGGACAGTCAATCAGCTCGACGGGACCGTCTTTGTGAAAACACGTTCCGTCGACCTATCGACGGTGCCGTCGACATATTTACGGCCCTGCATTAGCAACCATTAGTTAACAGACATAGAAACTTATTTCAGCTTTGCGTTTCCCACTTCATTCAATTAGAGAACCAATTTTCAACTATTTTGCACATTTGGGATTTTGGGGCTTCGGGTTACTCAGACTTTACCCTCATTTTCACCCTTTTTGACTTTAGGAAATTATTCGGGTTTCGTTTGGTGGGTATAACTGTAACACCCCGTATCTTGGAACTAAGTTTAGACTCATATCATTAGAGTTTTAGTGGAAAAACTGAAGGTTTGAACATTTTGCGAAAATGGTTGATAGGCCTACTTCAGGCTGCCATAAATCCTTGATTAGTTGGGAATTTGGGAAAGTACCCTTAATGAAAGTTGTAGTATGTAGAAATACCTTTCTAAGGATATAAGGACTAATCCAATCACAGATCGGAGCAAGGAGATACCATCGTCTCAATACGGCTAATAGTAAGGCACTTAAAATTCTATAGAATCGGCTAAGTTTTAGATACGTCTGCCTTCCAGTCAAATTTCATGCAACTCCATTGGGAATTTGAGGAAACTTAAAGCATGAAAGTTGTATCCCTTTGAAATAGATTTCCAACAGTATATTGTGGAGCCCAAACAGAGCTCTGTACAAGAAGTTATGACCATTTTACCAAACACTACGCAGAACCGACACGCGAGGCGCGTGAGGGCGCGTGAGAGCGCGTGTGATGGCCCCGCATCGCGGGCCGATGGCGTAACTCTGAGTATGGACCTACAGACTGTCACTCGATGGACCCGCATCGTGGACCCATCGCGAAACAGGTCGATTTCGGGTTAAAAGTTGGGATTTCGCGTTTTAAGTTATATTTCAGCTTGGGGTTTATTTCCCTAACACCCCTAGTCACGAAAAATTACCCTAAAGTCAGGAAGAACAAGTCTCGAGCCCCAAGAACCTTCCAAGGTAAGTTTTATCATGATTCTAGGTTGAATTCAAGTTCCTAATCCCTTTCTAACTTGAGTAAACCTTTCCAACTCAATTCTAATATATACTCTAATAATCGAAGCAAGAAATCATTGTTCCAAAACTAGGGTTTTCAAGAAAATCTATCCCAAGGTTCAAGAATTCAAGACTTTGGAATTCTTCTTTAAAGATTCAGACTTTTCTTCAAGTTTTGGAGCGATTAAGGTATGTAGAGTTACTATCTACGTATGGGAACATCATTGTTCTTCCCCACGCCTCCTAATCCATAAAGTATGAAACTTTACAAAACTAGGGTTTCTATTCTATACTATGCTCATGATAACCCTAGGTACATGTCTATGACTATATTATGTTTGAATTGCTATTATTCTATCATTGTGTTCTTGATACTCATTATGATTATTGAGAATCTGTCCGTAATCCATGAAAACCCATATTTTGTATTCCATGGGTCCTTGCATGCATGTTTTTGACTAAGAATGATTATTTCATGAATATCCTATATGTCTACAAGTTTTCATGCAACCATATTATATAATTACTTTCATGCTATGATACAAGATACATACATACTAAATATAAGTTATTTCATGAAACCATATTTACAAGTTATTTCATGAAACCGTGTTGACAAGTTATTTCGTGAAATCATGATTTCAAGACAAGTACAAGTTAATTCACGAGAATCATGGGCTTTTTAGCCAACTATATTATGTTTATGTTTTTGGGAGTTGCACAAATTACCGAGAAGGCTCAGATAGCCTGAAACTACGTAGCCACCGTAGGACAAGGATCGCTCCGCCCAGATAAGACGATACCTAAATTTTACACTGAATGGATCCATCAGGCACGATACCACCTTATACCCTGGCAATGTATGAGGGCTCTGCTAGTCCGGCGAGGTACCAGAATTCACGTACCCACGTGGTGATATCACATGTCGGTTTATGAAATGCTCTCCCTACTTATCATGTTTTACTTATGTTATATATATATATATATATATATATATATATATATATATATATATATATATATATATATATATATATATATATATATATGTACTCTTGCTCGTGCTCATGTTAATGTCTAGGTTTTCAGTTTCAGTTCTTATCATGTTATTCCATGTCCCATGTTATTTCTTTCAGTTGCTTTACATACTAGTACATTCAATGTGCTGACGTCCCCTTTTATTGCCCGGGGGCCTGCATTTCACAATGCATGTACTGATATACAGGACGACACATCTGCTGAGTAGGACAACATTCGTATCAGCTTATTAGTGAGCCCCATCTTATTCGGGGTTTAGTCAACTCTTTATTTTATGATTAGCTATGCATCTAAGGTATGCTAGGGGGCCTTGTCCCAGTAAGTATGTTTTCCAGTCAAACTCATGATAGAGGTTTCATAGACTAGACAAGTCAGTTATGTTATGTCAGACATTCGGAGACGTATAGCCATTTTAGCTCATTCATGTTATTCCCGCACTCATGTTTAAACAAGTATTTTTATTAAGTATTAAGACTTACTACGTTTTATAATGGCTCATCATGCATTCACGTTATATTCTGCTCGTGTTATGCCTCATGATGATTCAGCAAGCCATGTGGTTCGCTCGGTCACCTGCAGTAAGGCACTGAGTGCCGTTTTCGCCCAGGCCATGGTTCGGGGCGTGACAATAACGATATCAAACCAAGATTTTTAATCGAAATACCCTCCAACCCGTTGGAGTTACTCAGACTTCACTCCTCAAGCTTCATGTTTCACCAAAATTCCCTTCTTTTTTTTTAGTTTTCCGGACCATTGGCGGGCATAATGAACCAACAAGTTGATCAAAATGCCCGCCGACTCAATGGGGACATGATATTCTCGTCCCCAAAAGTCCTCCTAACACCAATCATACCAAATTCCCTTCCCCCAACCACAATTTCACAATTTTGCCAATCCAAGCATAGATTTCATTCAACAAATACAAGCCCTAAGTCATAATCTCTACCCTTAGTATTCGCATCACAGGTATCACTGCCCCAACCCAATCAACACAACCCTAACTGATTTAATCATGGTAAAAACACACACCAATTATCGCAAAACCACTAGCATCACACATCAACTCAAAGGGCAAGGACCAATCCGGAGTAACAATCACATCAGCAGTAGTAAGGCGCTCCTTTAGTTCATCAAATGCTTTTCGGCACTTGTCAGCAAACACAAATTTAGCCTCTTTTTCAAGAATCTTGCATATCGGCTTAGCAATCTTGGAGACATCCTTGATGAAGCACTTGTAGAACCCAGCATGTCCTAAGAAACTTCGGATACCTTTGACTGATATGGGTGGAGGAAGTTTCGCAATCACATCTATTTTCACTTGATCGACCTCAATTCCCTTTTTAGAAATTTTGTGTCCGAGGACTATCCCTTCCTTCACCATAAAGTGTCACTTCTCCCAATTTAGCACGAGATTTGTCTCCTCGCATCTTTTCAATACTTGACCCAGATGGTCAAGATAATCATCAAACGAATCTCCAAAAATAGAGAAATCATCCATAAATACCTCCAAGGATCCTCTACCATGTTAGAAAAGATCGACATCATGCACCTCTGAAAAGTGGCTGGTACGTTGCACAGCCCAAAGGGCATTCAGATGAACGCAAACTTCCCATAGGGACAAGTAAAAGTCGTCTTCTCTTGATCTTCTAAGGCAATATTGATCTGATTATTGCCCAAGTATCCATCTAGGAAGCAATAGTAAGACCTCCCAGCCAGCCTATCCAACATCTGATCAATGAATGGCATGGGAAAATTGTCTTTATAAGTGGCAGTATTCAGCTTCATATAGTCCATGCAAACACGCTATCCAGTAACTGTACGAGTAGGAATCAACTCATTCTTTGCATTAGGCACCACAGTGCTACCTCTTTTCTTTGGTACACATTGAACAACACTTACCCACTGGCTATCTGCAATCGGATAAACTACCCTAGCGTGTAACCACTTTATGATATCCTTTTTCACGACCTCTTGCATTTTCTGGTTCAATCTCCGCTGATGCTCAACACTCAGTTTGCTATCCTCCTCTAGCTGAATTTTATGCTCACAAATACCAGAAGGAATACCCCGAATGTCTGCTATGGTCCAACCAATAGCACGTCTGTACTCGCATAAAATCTCCACAAAACGCTCAATCTGTTTCTCAGTCAATAATGCTGAAATGATCACTGGCAATGTCTTGTTTGGATCAAGAAACTCATACCCCAAGTGCGCTGGGAGCTGCTTAAGCTCAAGCTTTGGTGGCTCAATAATAGAAGGCTTAGCTGGTGGAGTAGCTTGATACGCTTAAATTACACCTATTAATGGTATAGCGCGGACGTTGTCAAATATAGTAACCCAACGAGGTTGGGGTCGAATCCCACAGGGAATATGGTGTGAAAAGGTTACTAAATTCGTAGGTGCTAAGTTCTAGGTCTAATGTCTTAATCCGATAATTTGTGTAAAAGTTGGTTTTTCTATGACTAGTTGTTAAATTATTCCTTGGGTGACTATTTATGGTAAAAGAAACTAAGGTTGTGTCCCCATTAGATAGAGTGTATGATCATGGGTATTGATCTTGATATACTTGTAATGGATCATTATATGAATGCACTTAATCTCTATGTGAATCTCTACTATTTCCCAATAAATAAAGATTATATCTTTCTATGATTTTCCCAAATATAAGAAAGTGATTATGAAGAACGATTAATCATGCCAAGTAAATTTCCCTTATTCCTAAGTGAATTTATTAAACAAAGTTTAAAGCTTTGAGTTCTTGTTAATTATTCTTACCAACCCTAATTATTTTTCCAAATAAATTTAGGGTTTATGGCTTTAATCAATGTTTGCAACCATTAATTATGAATAAAGAATGAAGAATAACTAAACCCTAATAATCCATTATTTGTATATCAATCACAACCCAATCACAAAACACCCATCATTGGGTTCACAACCCTAGTAAGGGAATTTAGTTACTCATGACAAAGAACAAGAAATAAGAAATTGAAGAATTCATAATTGCTTACTTTGGAATAAAAAAGGAATTCGTAATACTTGAATTGATGTTTGAATCTTCAAAAACTAGAGAGAATTAATATCCTAAGTCAAGAGACAAAAATATAATAAATGCTGAATATTAAAAGCCTACAATGACTATTTATAGGTTTTGAAATTACATAAGTTACAGATTTTGCACTCCAGTCCCGTCATGATGAAATACGGTCCGTAAATCACTTTACGGACCGTAAAAATGGTTTACGCCCTCGTCGTCTTCTCAGCTGTGTGGAACTTAACCTTCCAAAATACGGACCGTAAAGTGGTTTACGGTCCGTAAACTTCTTGGTCGTCTTTCACTTTGCTAATCTCAGACTTTCTGCCAGACGCTTGAATGACTAAATACGTGATGGAATACATACCGTAAACTGAAATACGGTCCGTAAACTGAGCTCGTAATTCACCATCTTCTCAGCTTGACTTTCTGTTTCTGAAATCCTTTAATACGACCACTGAATACGGCCCGTATTGTAGAATACGAGCCGTAAACCTCAATGTATGACCTGGTTCTGCACTTCAACTGCGATTTTGCCAAATCTGTTCCTTTACCTGACAAACACTAAGAAACACGTAAAATCACATTGACTTGCTTAACAACAAGTAAAACTTATAGTCGAAAAGTATCGATTTTGGCGTAAAAATCACGCCACATCAACACCCCCAACTTAAAGTATTTGCTTGTCCTCAAGCAAGCCATACCACGCAACGACTCAATCTAACACCTAGATATCACAGAATAAAAATGTCTACATCGGTTTTGCCTCGGAACTTCTGGCATGCATGTTTTCTTTCAACTGACCACCCTAACTGTCTATTGTACAGCAATATTACGTACTTTAAGAATGTTATGACTAACCGTGACGCTTCAATACATGACATTACATTATCTAACATATTATCATGCATACAAACACTACTTTCGGCGGTCACTTTAGTTTGTTCAATTCTCATCCTTATGCCCTCACATAGACCAAAGAATGTCCCAACACACATGTATACGACAAGAATGGGACGAAGATGAACGAGAAGAGAAAAACACTCAACACTCACAAAGAATTCATATTCACACATGCAAATACCATAGGCTTGCCCTTATTTTCTGTGTTCTCATCCTAGGCTCGTTCGGTTGTGATCACATTAGGACTTGTTTCGGCTTGTAATGTAGGCTTAGGGACGGGTAGGTTACTTTTTGGGTATTAGTGACTCACCCTCCTTGACACTACAACATCTCTTTTACCCTGATTCGCCTCTTTTCTTTCCAGCCTCGTTTTCCTTTAACGTTTTCGACCTCGATGTGGTTTTATTCCTATCCAACTAGCAATTATTTTTGTGTTTCAATTTCCTGGTTTTTTTTTTTATATATATATAGTATCGACTACCACATCGACTCTCTACTAGCAAACTTCACCACCCCCAACCTTTGTTCTCACATCTACGTCACATTTAATTGACCCCCAACTTAGGCGTTTTGCCTCGTCTATCTAGTAGCATCAAGGAGGAAACGGGTGCGAAGGTGGATAATTTTCACAACGGGTGAGGTTTCAATCGGCTAGCCAAGAAAAAGGGTCAAAAAGGCTCAAAAGGGGAAGACTAGTGATATTTTCAGCTTTTGGTGAGGCTTATTTAGGCAAAGTAACTTATTAACACAAAGAAAGCCTAAGATCATTTCACAACCAAACTAACTTTCGGATTTCAAACAAGACTAACCGGGCAAGTTCTAGATTATACATGCGTGAACAGGACAAAACTAACAACTCACACACACATCGGCATAAGGATAATCATTTTTACACTTGCGGCCTCCTAAGTAGTCATTCATCACACACAATACCCCAATAATCACAATGTCATATAAAGAATCAATCATGTCAGACACTAACTGTTCTAAGTATGCATTTTTCAAAATTTCTGAGGGGTCCAAAATTTTCAACAAACCACAACACATGCCATCAGTTACAAAGTAACACCAAATAAGCCAAAATTATTCTACTCAACCTAAGCAACATCCTAAACATGCCAGTTTCAACAAAATAAACCCCCCTCAGGAAAAGAATTCTGGCAAAGAAAAGCCGAGGGGGTTCCTAAACACATATTTACGCTAGCCTACTATCAATTAGTCCCACCCCCAACTAAAAATCAAGCACTGTCTCAGTGATTCAAATATAAGAACAAGGGAGAGAGAAAAAAATACTTGAATGCTGTGAACATCTCATGGCTGGCCCGCCGTATCCGGCGGCTGACTTGAGGACTCTCCAGGTTGGCGCTGCGGCTCAACCAATGACAGAAAGATCGCCTGCTGCAGATCCTTCTTTTCAGTCTTTTTTAATCTCCTGGCCAACTCTTCCGGGGCCTCAGATGACTCACTGACCCTTTTTCCAGTACCCCGAACAAAGGGTTCAGCATCCTCCGTCTCCTCCTCAGAATCAAGAAAATCCAACACCTTAAACGTAGTAGGCAAAATGGCCCGTGGTGCTGGTGCTGGTGCGGCTACCATCCCGTGCATCTTGAGTGTGTCAAGCTCCTTTTTTAGCTTCTCCAACTCACTCCTCAAAGAATTAGACTCCCCACCGGGTGCGGTCTGCTCTCGAGTCAACAATCTTTCCTCAAAGCTGTCTAGTCGAGCTTGATACACCTCGTGCTTTTTGTCAAACTCTGCACGGATCTCTGTGGTTGCCTCAGTAACCAATTGTTGCACTATCCTCGCCACCTTCGGCCTGAATTGTTGCAAGATTTTGTCTACTTGCCTTTCGGTCCGCACCGCTTTGATTACGATTTGGCTGTAGTTAGCAGGGCTGAAGTGCAGCAACCCCACCTCTGGATCAGCAGGCTCGGCTGTCGCAACAGCAGTGGCGGACCCTGAAGGAGGACCCTGTGTGGTCAGAGGTGGTGGTGGAGGTCTTGCCTCAGAAATACCCAGTGTGGCCGCGACATCCTATACATGGACAGTATCCGAAACACCTGTCGTGGGAACCTCAGGCCCAGTAGTAGCAGCACCAAACTCGGACCCTACTGGATCAATCCCATAAGCACGGCTCGGACTCAACTCTAACTGAGTGTCGTCGTCATCACCGGACAGATCCGCCTCCCGGTCCTTTTTGCTTACCGGCTTGTTTTTCCTCCAATCCCCTACATGTGCGGTTGTAATGGTACCATCCCACTCTGGAAGCGAAATTATTCTTGCTCGTCGACACAATGCCGTGATAAGGCATGGAAAGACCATGTTCTGGTTGGGCTTGTGTGCCCGGACATGTAGCTCCTCAGCTATCAGTTCCCCATTATCCATCGGGTATCTCGACATGAAGGAGGCAATAGTGACTGCATGATTTGTGGAAAGGGTATTATCTGCCTGTGTTGGAGTGATCCTATACCGCAGCAAGGTCCACCAAAATTTGGCCTCTGTGGACAAACAACTTTTAGTGATTTTGACCTTCCCGTCGTTAGTCCATTTCTGCTCATGTGGCTCATATGTGATAAGTGCTGCAGTCCATTCCCTGACGGATTTGTTGTCCTTCCTGTCTCGTTTGTCTAAGAACAGGCTGAGATCTGTAGGAGCCACAAAGTCATCACCAAACAGGACCATGTTGATGGCTTTGGCGGAGATATCAACCCGGGAGTTTCGGACCGTCACATTTTCCAGCATTGGGATCTGATGCCAGGCAAGACTTGGATTTTTAATCTACCTCAAGACGGCCCCATAGGATGCATAGAAGTCCCGCACAATATGCGGAGCATATTATCCCGGCTCATGAGTGAATGCATCTAATTTGTATCCTTTGATGGTATCATCCAGCTGTGGGTGAGCTGAAATACCATCTAAAATCAGTCGTTGTTCTTCAAATATTTTCCTCGACGGCTGCCCACCAGTCTCAGACCCGACCATCCCTTGGTCATACAACTCCTTTGACCCCTTTATCGAGAACCGCAGCTTCTCCTCCTCCAGCCGTTTAGTCCTTACGACCAGCTTGCGACCCTTAGGTGGCGTACCATCAGCCGGATCACTGCCCTCACTCAACCCTGCTGAGTCACTCTCTGGCGGAGTTTGGGTGGTAGCCCCCCTGCTTGATGCTTCGGCGTCGGAATCCCCCTCTCCAGACTGGGAGGCTTCCGACGTAGATTTGGACGGGGTCATAGGTGAAGGATGTGACGTGATTGCCGTTGTGTCTTGGGTGGGGGCCCCCCTGACTTTTGGTGGTGGTATCACATCAGCGTACTCGGATCCTGACTGTTCCCCTTCCGAACTGGAAGGTTCATCCATCAATCTTGAATCCGAGCGCGCCTTCCTTTTCTTGCTCGTGCCTGGGGCCCCCTCTTTGGTCGCTTTCCTTTTCTGACCCATTCCTGCAAAAGACACCACATATTAGTTACCATGGAACATCCAACCAAAGATAGGATCGGGTGACTGTGCACAACACATATGTTCTGCCTGTGGTCGTAAACACAAAAGACGGACCGTAAACTGGTTTACGGTCCGTAAAGTGTGATCGTAAACTGGGCAGTTTTCTTGTTGACCTTCTGTTCTTTCATTAAAACTTATATACGGACCGTAAACTGAAATACGGTCCGTAAAGTTAGGTCGTGAACTGCTCTTTACTTGTGATAACATTCTGTTCATTCAGACACGTTTAAATACGGACCGTAAATTATAATACGGTCCGTAAAGTGAAGTCGTGTTACGCACCACAGACAGACACACTTTTCGATTTCAAAATTTCATTGCACATCGTGGTTTCACATTGTGTTCGAGGCTTAGGTTACTCAGACTCACCCATTTTTTTACCAATTTCCATAATTCCCGCAGAGTCAAGCTAATGGTGGGCAGACCAAAACTTCAAATTTTGAATTTTGGAGTATGGAATGCCCTCCAACCCATTTGGGTTTAATTAACAAATGACCCACCAGAATTTGAAAGAATTAAACATATTTTATCCCCCATAAGATCATTAACCATGGTATCAACACTTAATTTCACAACCCAGTCTAAACAATCACTTACCACCAAGTTCAAGTTCATAGATAGAAAAGAAGAGTGGGGAGCATGAGTCATACCTTTCAAAGATGAATCAGACCACTAGAAGCACAGAATTGTAGTTCACCACTCCAATCACACACGAAATTAAACCTAGGGCAGAGGAAGATTTTGAATTCTTGGTGAGATGGGTCAGTTGGTGGATGGGGTTTGTGTATTTATTGTGGGTAGAAATAGGGAAGATGATGGCTTAATGTAGGAAGTAGTGGGGATGAACAGAAGTTGAAAAGGAAGACGTGAAGATGGAGGGAGACGTGGAGGTGAGGAGAAATAATGGAGGGAAGTTGATGCGGTGATTGTTTGTATCTGCCCTTTGGTTTAATTTGCGTGTTATTTAAACCGCTGTTTTTTTTTAATCTCTAAATACGGTCCGTAAAATAGTTTACGACTCGTATTTAGAATGGTTATGATTGCAGAACACTGAAATGCTTCATGCTAGTTTACGATCAGGTTTACGGGCCGTATTGTGAAATACAGTCCGTCCTCCATGATCGTGAACTAGCATCTTCATTACAGTGCTCACTGTTTAGTCACATTGTTAAATACACCTTGGTTTACAGGCCGTATTGTGAAATACGGTCCGTAAACGTCAGGCGTATTTTGCAATGTTGAGAAACAATGTCTTACAACTGAACTTACCTGCTTTTCAGCAGACTTTTTTCTGTGATATATTCCTGCACCAAAACAACCATTACCCTATATGTAAAATCAAACAACAAAGAGAAATAAACATTACACTTGGGTTGCCTCCCAAGAAGCGCTTGATTTAACGTCGCTGCACGACGGTGGTGACCAATCACTCCTTCTCTTAGTACACCAGATCATTGTTCGTTCCGAGGTGTTTCAACCTGTAGCGATCAACAATCCTATCCTCCGAAACCATTCCGTGGTAGTGCTTCAATCTCTGCCCATTCACTTTAAATGTCCGAGTACCATCTCTGTACTTCAATTCAACCGCGCCATGGGGCGAAGCACCTACCACCTCAAACGGACCAGACCACCTAGATTTGAGCTTACCCGGTAGCAACTTCAGCCGAGAGTTAAACAGTAATACAGAGTCGCCTTTGTAGAACTCTCGCTTCAGAATCTTCTTGTCATGGTATTGCTTCATCCTTTCTTTATAGAGGGCTGCACTCTCATACGCCTGGTACCGCAGCTTGGTTGCTTCCTCCCAATCCATGTTCAGCTTCTTCAGCGCCCACATAGCTTTGTGATCAAGTTCAACCGGCAAGTGACAAGCTTTCCCGAATACAAGCTTGAAGGGTGAAGTCCCAATTGGAGTCTTGAAAGCAGTCCGGTATGCCCATAGAGCATCATCGAGCTTGCGGGCCCAATCAGTTCTATTGGCATTCACTGTCTTTGCTAGAATACTTTTGATCTCCCTATTGGACACTTCAACCTGTCCACTTGTCTGAGGGTGATAAGGCGTTGTCACCCTATGCTTTACACCATATTTCTCCATCAGTCCCGCGAACGCTTTATTGCAAAAGTGGGATCCACCATCGCTGATTATCGCCCTCGGAGTACCAAAACGAGTAAATATGTTCTTCTTAAGGAACCCATAACACTCTTGGCCTCATTATTGGGTAAAGCCACCGCTTCTACCCATTTTGACACATAATCCACAGCTACCAAGATGTATTTCATTCCACCAGAACTCACAAAAGGTCCCATGAAGTCAATCCCCCAGACATCAAACACTTCCACCTCCATAACAAAATTCATAGGCATCTCTTGCCTTCTGCCGATATTCCCTTGCCTTTGACATTGATCACAGGACCGCACCAAAAGATTAGCATCATGAAAAATAGTCGGCCAGTAATACCCGCACTCAAGTACCTTGGTTGCAGTCCGGTTTCCACTATGATGACCCCCAACAGGAGAGTCATGGCATGCCTTTAGAATTGCCATCACTTCACTTTCCGGAACACAACGCCGAATAATGTTATCAGCGCATGTTCGGAACAAATAAGGCTCGTCCCAATAGTACTGCCGAGCATCCCGCAAGAATTTCTTCTTTTGATAAGTTTTGATATCATCGGGAACTATACCTGTCACCAAATAATTGGCAATATCGGCATACCAAGGTGCTACCTCCATCGAAACTGCCAACACCCTTTCATCTGGAAAAGCATCATCGATATCAAGCTTATCAGAAGGTCTCCCAGCTTCTTCAAGCTGAGAGAGATGGTCAGCCACCTGGTTTTCAGTGCCCTTTCGGTCCTTCACCTCGAAGTCAACCTCTTGCAGCAAGAGCACCCATCTAATCAGTCACGGCTTTGCTTCCTTCTTTGCCATGAGGTATCTCAAGGATGCATGATCAGTATACACCACAACTTTGGACCCCAACAAGTAGGCCCGAAATTCTTCGAAGGCAAACACAATGGCAAACAGCTCTTGCTCCGTCACTGTGTAGTTCATCTGTGCAGCATTCAGCGTTCTGCTAGCATAATAGATCGGGTGCATAATTTTATTGTGCCTCTGCCCAAGCACTGCACCCGATCTATTATGCTAGCAGTGCTTGACCTATTGCAAAACCACTAGCATCACACATCAGTTCAAATGGTAGGGACCAGTCAGGAGCAACAATAATAGGAGCAGTAGTGAGACGCTCTTTTAATTCCTCAAACGCCTTCTGGCACTTTTCATCAAACACAAATTTAGCCTCTTTTTCAAGAAGCTTGCACAAGGGATTTGCAACTTTAGAGAAATCTTCGATGAAACGCCTGTAGAACCCAGCATGTCCCAAGAAACCTCGGACACCTTTGACTGAGATAGGTGGAGGAAGCTTTGAAATCACATCAATTTTTGCTTGATCGACCTCGATCCCCTTTTCAGAGATTTTGTGACCGAGGACGATTCCTTCCTTCACCATAAAATGGCATTTCTCCCAATTCAGCACCAGATTGGTCTCCTCACACCTTTTCAGCACTTGACCCAGATGGCCAAGACAATCTTCAAATGAGTCACCCACCACGGAAAAATCATCCATGAACACCTCCAAGAAATCCTCCACCATGTCGGAGAAAATTGACATCGTGCACCTCTGAAAGGTGGCTGGTGCATTACACAACCCAAAAGGCATCCGGCTAAATGCAAATGTCCCATAAGGACAAGTGAAAGTGGTCTTCTCCTGATCTTCCAGAGCAATGTTGATCTGGTTGTAGCCCGAATACCCATCGAGGAAACAATAGTAAGAACGCCCTGCTAACCTGTCAAGCATCTGATCAATGAAGGTCATAGGAAAGTGGTCCTTGCAAGTGGCTGTATTGAGCTTGCGGTAATCCATGCAAACTCTCCATCCGGTGACAGTTCTGGTCGGGATCAACTCATTCTTGGCATTTGGCACAACAGTGATACCGCCCTTCTTAGGAACACATTGGACCGGGCTCACCCATTTACTATCAGCAATCGGGAAAACCACACCTGCATCTAGCCATTTGATGATCTTTTTCTTGACTACCTCTTGCATATTCTCGTTTAGTCGCCTCTGATGCTCTACATTGGGTTTGCTGCCCTCCTCCAACTGAATTTTGTGCTCACAGATTCCAGATGGGATACCTCGAATATATGCTATTGTCCAACCAATAGCACGCCTATACTCCCTCAACACCTTCAAAAGCTGCATACTCTGCTCCTCAGTTAATAAGGCTAAAACAATCACCGGTAATGTATTGTCGGGACCAAGGAACTCATATTTCAGGTGAGATGGGAGCTGCTTAAGCTCCAACTTAGGTGGCTCAATGATCGAAGGCTTTGCTGGAGGAGTTGTTCTATTTTCCAGATCAAGACTCAGCTTCTTTGGGTGGTATGTATATGAGCCCAACCCAACAAGTGAGTTAACTGTCTCCTCATAGCCTTCCATGTCTTCAGCATCGAAATTCATCAGAATACCAGCTAAAGCCTCACCAAACTCTCTTCTTCCATCTTGAACTCCATCGCTTCATCAACAACATCGAATGAATCAATTACCGAAATACTCTCGTAAGCACTTGGTAACTTCATCCCTTTGCTAGCCTGAAAAGTCACTTCTTCATTGTTGACTCGGAACTTGATTTCATTTTTCTCCGAATCCATCAAAGCCCTACCTGTAGTAAGGAAAGGTCTACCCAGAATGATAGGAATGTCCCGATCAACAGCACAGTCAAGAATCACAAAATCAACGGGCAACAAAAATTCACCAACCCGCACAATTACATCGTCAACCACCCCAACAGGTCTTTTGATAGACCTATCAGCCATCTGCAACCTCATCGTAGTCGGCCTTGGCATCCCCAAACCTGATTGCTTATATATAGCAAGGGGCATCAAATTTATACTCGCCCCATTATCACACAATGCATGAGCAAAATCATGGTGCCCAATAGAACAAGGAATGGTGAACGCCTCAGGATCTCCCTTTTTCTGAACAGTTATGGTTGAGATAATGGAACTCACAGTGTGAGTCAAACTCACGGTTTCATGTTGAACCATCTTCTTCTTAGTCAGCAACTCCTTCAAATATTTCGCAAAACCGGGCATCTTCTTGACAGCTTCCAAGAAGGGAAAATTCAGAGATAACTGCTTCAGCTGATAATAAAACTTCTCAAACTTAGCATCTTCATTCTTCTTTACCAACCTCTGAGGAAAAGGAGGTTTAGATTTGAAAATCTGTGTCAAATGGCGGAGAGCCCCTTTTACATCCTGCTTGCTTGTGTTATCAGCTTTCCTCGCCATCTCTGGAATCTCAGCATCCTTCTTGTTAGTAGGAATCTGATCAGCAATAATGGGTGCTTCAGACTGCACCTCATTCTCTTCATCTATCGGCTCAAGATCAATCACCTTCTCAGCAGCCCCCTGTATTGTTTTACCACTTCTAGTAGTGATGGCAAATGCACGGTCTATACCGCCTCCCCCATTCTTGGGATTTTGAATAGTGTCACTTGGAAGTCCTCCCTTTTTAGGAGGGTGCTGCTCTCTAGAAATATCCCTCATCTGCGACTCAAGCTTCTGAATAGCCGCTGTATGAGAACCTACTGTTTCTGTCAGCCCAGATAAAGTCCTTTCAGACTTAGATTGATTTGCCAGAATCTTCTCAAGCATTGCTTCAACTTTCGAACTACCCTGCTCTGATGACTGCCATTTTGGTGGTATATAAGGATTGGAACTCTTGTTCCCAAAATTGTTGTTGTTGTTGTAGCTCCCTTGGTTCGCACCACTATAGTTATTGTTGTAGTTCCCAGAGTTGTTGTAAGCACCTTGAACTTGCTGAGGTCTCCATTGATTCTGATTTTGATAGCCACCTTGGTAATTTTGTCTTTGATAACCCCCTTGAGAGTTATTAACATAATTGGCATCTTCAACCTGCATGGGTGGCCCATCAAGGAATGGACCATCATGAGCATGGTACATCTTTTTTGGCAAAACTACATCATCCTCACAAACAGTTACTTTTTTTATCTGAGATTCATCGAACTTCTTCGTCAGCAAGAAAATTATTTGTTGCAAGCTCTGCCAATGTTTGCTGGGTATCCTGATTTTCCTTCACTATATTCTGGAGCATAACACTACCATATGGTACCACTTCAGCATTGTTTGAGTGCCAAGCCTGATTATGAGTTGTCAGCTTGTTAAATATGGTGGTCACTTGTCGAAAGGTCTTGTTCATAAAACACCCATCAGCTGCATTGTTAGCTACTGACTGTGTCACTGGATCTAACCCTATGTAGAACTTCTCCATCAATATATTTTCCGGAAAACCATGATTCGGGCTCTTCTACAAATACTCTTTGAACCTCTCCCAGGCTTCATATAGTTGTTCCCCCGGTCGCTAATTGAATTCATAAATCTTGTCGCGAATCTCAGCCTTCTTGCTAGGGGGGTATCACTTTGTAAGAAAAACAGCTACCATTTCTGCCCATGAAGTAATCGAATTTTGGGGCAGCTTCTCGAACCATGTTCTTGCCTCCCCATCTAAGGAATATTTGAATAACCTCAACCGAATAGCATCTTGTGGAACATTTTTCTGGATATGATTATCACACACATCCACAAAATTCTGCAAATGACGTTGGGGGTCATTCTCGGTAGAGTTTCGAAAGTATCCCTCAAGTTTCAACAGCTGGTATAAAGATGAGTCAATTTTCACTGTAGCAGCTCCAACTCGAGGTTGAACAATAGCATATGCATAGTCCTCCTCTTGAACAAGTTCAGCAAAAATATTCTCATCATCAGATTCATTCGCCTGATTGTTCAACCGATTCACCTGATTACCAGCACGCTGATTCTGCTGATTTTGATTCATATTCACCTAGTTTACACAGAGTAGAAAACAATGTGTGATGGAATAAGCAAAAGACTTTAATCAAAGCAAACACTATTTAGTAATTTCAAAATCGTATTCCCCGGCAACGGCACCAAAATTTGATACGCTCAAATTACACCTATTAATGGTATAACGCGGAAGTTGTCAAATATAGTAACCCAACGAGGTTGGGGTCGAATCCCACAGGGAATATGGTGTGAAAAGGTTACTAAAGTCGTAGGTGCTAAGTTCTAGGTCTAATGTCTTAATCCGAGAATTTGTGTAAAAGTTGGTTTTTCTATGACTAGTTGTTAAATTATTCCTTGGGTGACTATTTATGGTAAAAGAAACTAAGGTTGTGTCCCCGTTAGATAGAGTGTATGATCATGGGTATTGATCTTGATATACTTGTAATGGATCATTATATGAATGCACTTAATCTCTATGTGAATCTCTACTATTTCCCAATAAATAAAGATTATATCTTTCTATGATTTTCCCAAATATAAGAAAGTGATTATGAAGAACGATTAATCATGCCAAGTAAATTCCTCTTATTCCTAAGTGAATTTATTAAACAAAGTTTAAAGCTTTGAGTTCTTGTTAATTATTCTTACCAACCCTAATTATTTTTCCAAATAAATTTAGGGTTTATGGCTTTAATCAATGTTTGCAACCATTAATTATGAATGAAGAATGAAGAATAACTAAACCCTAATAATACATTATTTGTATATCAATCACAACCCAATCACAAAACACCCATCATTGGGTTCACAACCCTAGTAAGGGAATTTAGTTACTCATGACAAAGAACAAGAAATAAGAAATTGAAGAATTCATAATTGCTTACTTTGGAATAAAAAAGGAATTCGTAATACTTGAATTGATGTTTGAATCTTCAAAAACTAGAGAGAATTAATATCCTAAGTCAAGAGACAAAAATATAATGAATGCTGAATATTAAAACCCTACAATGACTATTTATAGGTTTTGAAATTACATAAGTTACAGATTTTGCACTTCAGTCCCGTCATGATGAAATATGGTCCGTAAATCACTTTACGGACCGTAAAAATGGTTTACGCCCTCGTCGTCTTCTCAGCTGTGTGGAACTTAACCTTCCAAAATACGGACCGTAAAGTGGTTTACGGTCCGTAAACTTCTTGGTCGTCTTTCACTTTGCTAATCTTAGACTTTCTGCCAGACGCTTGAATGACTAAATACGTGATGGAATACGGACCGTAAACTGAAATACGGTCCGTAAACTGAGCTCGTAATTCACCATCTTCTCAGCTTGACTTTCTGTTTCTGAAATCCTTTAATACGACCATGGAATACGGCCCGTATTGTAGAATACGAGCCGTAAACCTCAATGTACGACCTGGTTCTGCACTTCAACTGCGATTTTGCCAAATCTGTTCCTTTACCTGAAAAACACTAAGAAACACGTAAAATCACATCGACTTGCTTAACAACAAGTAAAACTTATAGCCAAAAAGTATCGATTTTGGCGTAAAAATCACGCCACATCAACTATATTTGCAAGATCAAGATCAAGCTTTCTTTGGTGGTAAGTGTAGAAACCTAGACCCTCAAGCGTGTTTATAGTTTCCACGTAGCCCTCCATATCACAAGCATCAAAGTTTATCAGAACTGCAGCGAGGGATTCTCCTTGACTTTCTTCTTCCATTTTATGTTCGATAGCATCATCAATCCCATCAAACGAATCAATAACCGAGATACTCTCATAAGCGCTTGGAAACTTCATCCCCTGGCTTTCTTGGAAAGTCACTTCTTCATCATTCACTCGGAACTTAATTTCATTCTTTTCAGAGTCCATAAGCGCTCTTCCCGTAGCAAGGAACGGTCTTCCCAAGATGACGGGAATATCTCTATCCATCACATAATCCAGAATCACGAAATCAGCAGGCAACATGAACTTACCCACTTGCACCAATACATTATCTATAACCCCAATTGTCTTCTTGATAGATCTGTCTGCCATCTGTAATCGCATAGAAGTCGGTCTAGGAGTCCCCAATCTAGATTGTTTGAAAATAGCAAGGGGCATCAAGTTGATACTCGCCCAATTATCAAACAGAGCACGGTCGAATGCATGAAGCCCAATATTGTACGAAATGGTAAACTCCCCTGGATCTCCCTTCTTCTGAACTGTAGTGGAAGCGATAATTGAACTCACACGATGAGTTAAATTCACTGTCTCATGTTGAACAGGCCTTTTCTTCATAAGCAGGTATTTTACAAACTTAGCAAATCCAAGCATCTCTTTGACAGCATCTAAGAATGAAAAATTCAATGTTAACTGCTTCAACTGATCATAGAACTTCAGACACTTAGCATCATCATTCTTCTTTGCCAACCTCTGAGGAAAGGGAGGCTTTGCTTTGTACATCTGAGTCAAAGGGTGAAGAGCCCCTTTTATCGAGTGTTTCCCTGTATCAGCAGCAACTTTTGGAATATCAACAACTTTTTCTTCACCACAGACTTCCTCGTCAATAATAGGAACTTCAGAATGCACCTCTTCTTCCTCAATAATAGGATATAGATCAACCACTTTCTTATCAGCACCTTGAAGTATTTTACCACTCCTCGTGCTAATAGCAAAAGTACGTTCTACTCCCCCACCATTCTTTGGGTTTGGAATAGTATCACTAGGAACCCCTCCTTTTCTAGCAGGATGTTATTCTCTGGAAAGATCAGGCATCTGCTGTTCAAGATTCTAAATAGCTGCTGAATGAGAGACCACTGTCTCTGATAGCCCAGATAATGTCTTTTCAGTGTTTGTTTGACTTGATAACACTTTTTCAAGCATTGACTCTAACCTCGAACTCCCTTGATCATTAGACAACCCTTTTGGTGGAATATAATGGTTGGAACTTCTGTTCCCAAAATTACCGTTGTTGTTGTTGTATCTCCCTTGGTTCGGTCCACCATAGTTGTTGTTGTTGTTGTTCCCTTGGTTATATGACCCCTGTCCTTGTTGGGGCCTCCAGTATCTTTGAATTAGCCCTGGAATATCCCCCTTTGCTATGTAATTTGCATACTGAACATCCTCAATTTGCTGAGGGGGGCCCTCTTGATATGGACCCTTTTGGACTTGGTACATTCCAGGTGGCATGCCTGAGATATCTTCACAAACATTCACCTTCTTTGATTCTTTCTCATCAAGCCGCTTTGTCAGTAAAGAGAGACTAGTGGCCAATTGTGCCAACGTCTGCTGCGTTTCTTGGCTGTCTTTCACAATATTTTGAATCAACGGTGTTCCAAGTGATAGCTCATCATAATTACTTGAATGCCAGGCTTGGCTATGTGTAGTCAATCGATGAAGTATATTAGTAATAGTAGCATAGGACTTATTCATAAAACACCCGCTAGCAGCATTATTGGCTATCACTTGGGTCGTAGGATCCAACCCTCTATAGAACGTCTCCTTCAAAAACTGATCTGGAAAACCATGGTTTGGACTCCTATCTAAATATTCTTTGTACCTCTCCCACGCTTGAAAAAAGTTGTTCCCTATTACGTTGTTTGAACTCGTAAATCTGATCACGAATTTTAGCTCTTTTACTCTGAGGATACCACTTTCTGATAAACACTCTGACCATTTCTTCCCATGTAGCAATAGAGTTTCGGGGTAGCTTTGTGAACCATTTTCTTGCTTCTCCGGCTAACGAATATTTGAAGAGTTTCAGCCGAACTGCTTCTTGAGTCACACCCCGCTGGATATGCTGAAACCACACATCCAGAAAGTTTGTTATGTGTTGGTGAGGGTCATCATCGACTGCATTCCGAAAGTATACCTCTTGTTTGAGCATATGATAGAGGGAATTATCAAACTTAATAGTAGTAGCAGTCACCCTCGGATGAATGATTGTAGATGCAAAGTCTTCATCTGCTTCTAGTTCATCAGCAAAAACATTCTAGATCGGAAGTTCGTTTTTGGCCATGATCACCTAGTTTACAAGGTAGCAAACAAGGTGTGTTGGAATATGACAATGACTTTAAGAAAAGTAAACACTATTTAGTAATTTCAAAACCGTATTCCCCGGCAATAGTGCCAAAATTTGATACGCTCAAATTACACCTATTAATAGTATAATGCGGACGTTGTCAAATATAGTAACCCAACGAGGTTGGGGTCGAATCCAACTGAGAATATGGTGTGAAAAGTTTACTAAATAAGTATTATACTAATCTTGCGGCCCTGGTGTATTCCAGAAAAGGGTTTTATATTAATTTGGTTTGTGGACTAATTTAAAGTGACTGAAAATTAAAAGTTGTAAATATATGGGTAAAAAGAACCAAGGTTGTGTCCTCGTAAGATAAAGTGTATGATCATGAGTATCGATCTTGATATACTTCTAATGGACTGTTTGTATGGATGCACTTAACATCTATTTGAATCTGAACTATTTCCCAATAAGAAAAGATTATTTCTTTCTATGCTTTTTCCATAGATAAGAAAGTATGCATGAAGAACGGTTAATTATGCCAAGTAAATTCCTCTTATTCCTAAGTGAATTTATTAAACAAGGTTTAAAGCCCTGAGTTCTTGTTATTTGTTCTTACCTAACCCTAGCTATTTTTCCAAATAAACTAAAGTTTATGGCGTTAGCTAATGTTTGCAACCACTAACTATATGATGAAAACGAAGAACAAATAAACCCTAACAATCCATTATGCGTATATATTTCACGATCCCCAATCGCAACACACCCATCCTTGGGTTCACGACCTTAGTAAAGGTGTTTAGCTACTCATGGCAACAAGAAAACAATAAAAGATTGAAGATTGCATAATTGAATTATTGTATTGAACTTACGAATAAAACTTGAAAGTAATGAATGTAGTTGTCTGGAAATATTCAAAAGCAATAACAACTTAAAAGTAATTACTCCAAGTCTAAAACTCCAGATGTCTGAAAAATAAAACCTAAATAGGTATTTATACAAGTCAAACTCGGAATAATCAATCCCAATCCTGTTCCAGCTCAGCTTGCACTTTGACGGGTCGTCTTTGCACTTCGACAGTCGTCGACATGCTCGACGACCATATCGATGATCTAAGTATGATTTTTTCACTCTGCAGGAACTCCACCGTCGAAGCACTTCGACGGTCCGTCGATCATGTCGACGGTGCAAGTCGACGATCTTGTGATGCTCTGATGATTTGTTACTTCGTAGGAACTTATTGACGATGCAGTTCGATACACCGTCGAGCATGTTGCGGTCCGTCCTTATGCTTATCAGAACAGATTGCCTATTTTCCTCGTCTTTTCGCTTTCCGAGCATTCTAACTTCACAATACCTGCACAACACACAAAACACATCAAACTAACACAAATTTGCTCGAAAACAAGTAAAACTTAGAGTTAAAAAGCATTGGATGTGCCAAAATTCCTGGCACATCATCAGCCTAGGTTCCAACTATGTAAAATCATTTTGAATTCCTTTTTAAACATTAACACCTTGAGAAGGTTTGAGCATTTAATCACTTAAAAAGCTTAAGTTTAGACTGAACATCAACCTTTAGACTCAAACAACTAATTTTCACCAATTGATTAATCATTCTTCAATAGTCAAGAGCACATCAGGACTCAATTATCTTTTTTAATCCCCTTAGGATTCTTTGAGATTTCAAGCATGAATCAGATATAAAAAGAGAAGGTCTGATAACATAAATATCAGGGCTGAACTCTATTCAAATGAAACAAACAGGACACACTATCATCCTAGTGACATCTAGGTATTATGCTTCATTTTAGATGATTTATACAACTTCATGAACCTTCATTAGCTTTTAATGAACCATTTAAGAACCCGTTACAACATGAATGAACCTGAATCCCAAAAATTTCATGTTCAGACTTCTATATCATATTCTAGAATGTTGTTGTTTCAAATTACCTTTAATGTATAGCAAACAACTATTCACAGTTATTTTAGGCTAATCCAAACACATTCAAACATACTCATATAGACTCAGACCCACTCAGATGCAAACAGGCCCTTCTTGACGTCACTCTAATGCCTTAAACACATCAAAGACTCCTATAAGTATGCCTAGATTCTTTAAACCTTACCTTAGTTTAATTATGATCCTTTATTTTGTTTATCCTAATTATAATTCATACTATCCAATTAACACAGACAAAGCATACAGACCTATGAAAGTAGGTTGAAGAATCAAGTTTGACATAGTCTCATCCAAGAAAGAGCAAATGCTTTAAATGATTTAAAACAGATCATCACAGTACTTTAGCATTCTACTGCAGTCAAATAAGATCAGTACAGATTTAAAGGTTCACTAAATTGCTTATTATGAATCATGTAATCCTATTCTTGTCTTATTTAAGGCTTGAAGCAGCCAAATAGGAAATTTCAATCATCTAACAACAACCTACTCATCCATATCTATGGCACAACATGAACACATTATCTAAAACTTGTATATCCAGTCCATATCAACAACTGTATACTAATGTTAAACGTGTACTTTGAAAATAAGGGAACTAATCTCCACATCCAAACAAACTAATGAAACTTAAACATTACCCGAGCAACACATTGTCACTTAGTTAGACCAAAAATAATCCAACAACAAACTAATCACCAAACAGGCTACTATCACATAAACCAACTCCTAAACAATAACAAAATTAGTAAAGAAAAATGATAGAATGTTACCTTTTAAAAGTGCAGCCTTGGTCAAAAATCGAATTGAAAGCCCTTTGTGCTGCAAGACCACACTCAGCCACACAGACTCTAAAACAAAAGGGAAAATAAATTTTTTAAAAACTCGGAAAAACCTCTAACTAGAGGAGGTCTTAAAAAATTTATACTTAAGAGGCTTGAAATTCGAAGTTTCTAGCCTTCGTTTATTTTTTCCAATTTTCTGACTTCTGGAAACTCTTTTTTTTTTTCCAAAACTCTAAACTTTCAAAAACTATCTTTTGTAAGAGGGTTGGGGTTCTATTTATAGAACCCCAAAAATTGCTCAACCTTCCAAAACCTCGATGTGGGACAAACACTTTTTCCCTAAAATGAACTTCCAAAGTGAATCTATGGCTCAAACGACTCATCAAACAAATGAACGGCCAGATCTGAGCCTCATTTGGCTCGATCCAAAACCCTTCAATCTGAACCAATGGAAATCAAGCAAATGATCCCAATACAACAAAAATCAGACAATAATAATCGATTTTGACTAAGTAATCTAGGAGAAAAACAAAAGGAAAAGAAATTATTATCGATTTAGGAAAGATATAAGTGAAAACAGCCTTTGAATTAATTCTTTGCATATAAATATCACTGCAAAGTTGTGTACTTCACACATGCACTGTGATTTTTCCATTTTTAGGACGAGAGAGAAGAGAACTTGCAGGCGGCGGCTAGGGTTTTTACACAGAAAAGGAAGTGAGAGAAAGGGGAAAGGGTGTTTGGAATGAAATAAAATGTAAAGGAGGGTGTATCCCCTTACCTGTATTAAGTGATTTGGGACCGGTCATGCCCATTTGGGCTAGACTCGGTCCAGATTTAAAAAAAAATTAAAGGTTGGCCCTTTTGTATACATATATATGTATACCTCGTGTATACATATATATGTATACCTAGTGTGTGTGTATATAAATATAAAGGTAATTCAATAATTAAATAAAGATTAAAATTGATTATATCTTAATTATATACAAAATTAGGGCATAATTATCCTATTAAAATAGTTAAAAATTGGACAATTGTGTTAATGGGCTTAAAATTGCAATTATGGCCCTAATTGATTCTGACCCAATAATGATTTCAATTATGGGCAAATTCGGCCTTAATTGATTTCAATCTAGTTGGTTATTTCAATTATGGTCATATTTGGCCTAATTAGTAAGTTTAAAAATTAAATTGCATTAATGACCTCAATTAATTTAAGCCAATGAATTTGGTTATTTCAATTAAGGCTATTAAGAGGCTAATTTTACAAAAATGACCCCAACTTCCTTAAACCATGAATTGATCAAATTAATTGTAGTCATAACAAAAATAATTAAATAATTTAAACAACAATTTGTAATAAGGACTACTTAATTGAGTAATTAAAATATTTATAGATAATTATAAATAATTTTTTGATAAATTACACAATGCAAAATTAAAGATCAAAGGGGTGAAATGGTTAATTATTTAAATTACTCAAACTCCATGGATTAAAGGGAATAAATTATTTTCTAATTTTTATTTTGACAATTTAACAATTAAATAATGATTATTATTTTAAAACAAAAATGCGCCCTTTTTCAAGCATCTCATAAATGTCATAAAAGTGTCAATTAATTTCTAAATAAATTTGTGATGTCATGAAAACCTTTCACTAATTTAACGGAGTAAAATATTGATATGAACAACTTATAAAAAATTATTTAAAGCCTTTAAGGTGCATAGCTCATTTTATTTACTTTCTAAGGACTCTGAGTAATTAAAGTAAATTACGGGAGGTCAAAAATTAGGTGTCAACACTGGGCAGAGTGGTTTCAGTTCTGGACATACTTCTCGAGGTTCTTAGCCTTGACCCTCAGACCGTGGAGGATATTCTGGTTCTTCAGCTTTAGTGTCACAGCCTATGTTGGTCAGAGGTTGCTTTGAGGGTGGTTACCCAAGACATTTCATGAGAGAGTGTCCTAGACACAAACAGAGTTGAGTTTTGCACGGATCTAGATTTCAGACTCCCAGGGCTCCAGCACTATCAGTTTGTAGAGATGGTTCGCAGCCTAGCAGAGGGGGTTATCAGTTTAAGGAAGGTGGTTATCAGCCCAGCAGGGGAAGTTCTCAAGCAACGACGGGTGATGCTCAGTCTGGTCAGGGTGGCCCTGGAGGTACACGGTCCAAGTGCAGACGAGTTCATTACTATGCTTTTCCTGGCAGACCAGAGGTAGAGGCTTCTGATGCAATTATCACAAGTACTATTTTGGTCTGTCACTGGGCAGCTTTAGTATTATTTAATCCGTTCTCTACTTTCTTTTATGTGTCCATATATTTCTCTATATGTTTGGATATGACTTGTGATCTACTTTATGTGCCTATTCGTATGTCTACTCCGGTCGGAGATTCAATGGTGGTAGATCGAGTCTATCAGTCTTATACAATACTTTCATGGGTTATGGTACTTAGTTAGAATTGGTGATCCTCAGTATGGTAGATTTTGATGTCATCTTGGGTATGAAGTCTCTCTATCACGCGATTCTAGACTATTACGCCAGCACAGTAATGCGGCATTCCGAGATTAGAGTGGAAGGGTACCCCCAGCCCTGCTCCTAAGAAGAAAATATCATTCCTTTGGGTGAAGAAGTTAGTAGATAAGGGGTGTTTGAATTACTTGGCGCATATCCGGGATGCGAGTGCAGACACTCCTTCCCTGGAGTCAGTTCTGTAGTTAGCGAGTTTGCGGAGGTCTTTCCCACGGAATTTTTTGGTATGCCACTTGATCGTGATATTGATTTCTGCATTGATTTTGAGTCAAACACCCGGCCCTGCATTGATTTTGAGTCAAACACCCGGCCCTGTATTGATTTTGAGTCAAACACCCGTCCTATTCCTATTCTACCTTACCGTATGGCCCTGGCAGAGTTCAGGGAGGTAAAGGAACAGTTGTAGGATTTGTTGAGCAAGGGGTTAATTAGGCCTAGTATTTCCCCTTTGGGTGCTCCCGTGTTGTTCGTGAAGAAGAATAAAGGTTTTATGCTGATGTGTATCGATTATCGACAGTTGAACAAGGTTACTACCCAGAACAAGTATCTGATACCCCGCATAGATGATATGTTTGATCAGCTTCAGGGTGCGTCGGTCTTCTCTAAGATTGACTTGAGGTCAGGGTATTATCATTTGAAGATTAGAGTAGAGGATATTCCGAAGAATTCTTTCAGGACCCGTTATGGTCACAATGAGTTCTTCATGATGTCTTTCAGGCTTACCAATGCCCCCACAACTTTCATGGATTTGATGAATGGGATCTTCAAGCCTTATTTGGATTCATTTGTGATTATCTTCATTGATGACATTTTGGTGTACTCTTGAAGTAAGGAAGATCATGAGAAGGACCTGAGGATAGTACATGGGTTGTTGAAGGAAAGGAAGTTGTATGCCAAATTTTCTAAGTGTGAGTTCTGGCTCAGTTCCGTGGAATTTCTGGGGCATGTTGTGTCTAAGGATGGTATTATAGTGGATTCCATGAAGATTGAGGCAGTTAGATATTGGGCTAGGCCTACATCGGTTGATATTCGGAGTTTTATGGGCTTAGCGAGTTATTGTCGTCAGTTCGTGAAGTGGTTCTCATCTATCGCTTCTCTTTTGACTCAGTTGACTCAGAAGAATATTCCTTTTCAGTGGTATGATGATCGTGAGGATAACTTTCAAAAGTTCGAGACTCTATTGACTTCAGCTCCGATTTTAGCTTTACCTATGGAAGGAAAAGACTTTATTATTTATTGTGATGCTACTCGGATTGGTTTGGGGTGCGTGTTGTTGCAAGAGGGTAAGGTGATCGCGTATGCTTCAAGGCAATTGAAGATCCATGAGAAGAACTAACCCTCTCATGACTTAGAGTTGGCGGCAGTAGTTTTTGCTTTGAAGATTTAGAGACATTATTTGTATGGGGTCCATTGTGAGGTATTCACGAATCATCGTAGTCTTTGACATGTGTTCAATCAGCTAGATCTAAATTCGAGGTAGCATAGGTGGATCCAGTTGCTCAAGAATTATGATATTACCATTCTTTATCATTCGGACAAGACTAATATAGTAGTTGATGTGTTGAGCCAAAAGACAGTGAGTATGGGTAGCTTGGCACGTTTGATTGTTAAGGAGCGTCCCTTAGCTTTGGAGGTTTAGTCTTTGGCTAATAGTATGGTGATGGTTGATATTTCAGAACCTGGCAAGGTTCTAGGTTGTGTTGAGGCGAGGTCGTCTCTTTTGGAGTAGATTAAGGCTCGGCGGTTTGAGGATGCAAATTGTGCAAGATTCGAGATAAAATGTTAAGTGGAGAAGCCAAGGAGGCTATTATTGATGATGAGGATGTTGTGAGGATTAAAGGGTGCATTTGCATTCCTCATGTTGGTGGGTTGATTAAGTTGATTTTGAAGGAGGCTCATTGTCCCCAATATTCCATCCATCCTGGTGCTACTAAGATGCATCATAACTTGAAACAACATTATTGGTGGGGTAGGATAAAGAGGGATATTGTAGAGTTCGTTTCTCAGTGTTTGAATTTCCAACAGGTTAAGTATGAGTATCAGAGATCGGTGGTGTGACTCAGAGGATGCCCATTCCCGAGTGGAAGTGGGAGAGGATAGGTATGGATTTTGTGGTTAGTTTATCGAAGACTTTGGGCAAGTTTGATGCCATTTGGGTTATCGTGGATAGGTTGACTAAGTCCGCGCACTTTGTTCCAGTTCAGACTACCTATAATTCAGAGAGGTTGGCTAGGATCTATATTAGAGAGATTGTCAGATTGCATGGGATGTCCATTTCTATCATTTCAAACAGAGGCACCCAGCTCACTTCCCATTTCTGGGGGACTTTGTCGAAGGAATTAGGGACTCGGTTGGATCTTAGTGCCGCTTTCCACCCGCAGACAGATGGTCTGTTGGCATAAAATTATGTGTGAAGTTTTGATGATTGACAAAGTGAATGGATGTGACACAGATACCAGGTTTAGAACATGTCCATAGAAATGTTCCATTGCAACAAAGCAGCGGAGGCAAATGCAGACACGTAGACACAAACGCAGATTGCAAGATACGTGTGAGTAAATGAAAAGACAAGTAAGCAATAAAGAGATTAGAGGAATAAAGATAATGAAGATAAAGTGAAGAGGTGAAGTGACTCAGACAATATAAGACAATGTTCAGACGGAAGAAATTGGTCAGCTAAAGAGTTGGCAGACGAAGCATGTGGATCAGGTTAACAGAAGAACCATGTTTGGAAACATGTTCCAATACAGAGCAAGAACAACATCAGAGTCAAAGAGTGATCAGAAGTGAGTTGACCAGTTGCAAACACAGAGCTTTTTGTTCTATGAAACAGGTATGTCAACATGTTCCAGCCAAGATCTCAGAAGCAGTTCAATGACAGATGAAGATTGAAAGAGATTGGTGGAATAGGTACAAGAACATGTTCTATCTCAGACAGTGCAGAGATTTAGAGTTAGACGAACTAGGTGGACGAAACAGGTTCGTGAACATATTCCAAGAAAAGTCATACAACAACTAGGATTTGAAAAATTCTGGAACGAACTTGGCTGTCAAGTATTAAATATTCCTTGCCATATTTGTAGGGATTAGTAAGCCTTCTACACATATTAGCAGCAAACTCAACAAGGCATGAAGCCAAGTACTACAAAAACCCTACGTGCGTGTCATTGATCGACTAGGAAAGGGTTTTGGGGTAACCGAACTGCGGAGCATATTGTTATAAATACCTAGGTCTTTCCAAGAAGAAGTTTGCACACCCATAAAGAGAGAATTTAGAATATTGAGCAGAGAAGTTATATCCAAGAATATTCAAGAATCCGGGGTTGTGTCCCCAGTGCAAGAAGAAGGATTGAAGGAACTGGTTTACTGTATAATGTTCTCCAGTTCACAAGTCTAGATATCTTGTATTAGGTGTTGTTATGTCACGACCCGGCTAGGGGGCCGCGACGAGCACCCGGTGCTACCCCACCCGAGCACCCCCTTATCGCATAACATAACATCTAGGTGAACTATAAGTCAATTCGTGCTTTTCTTATCGTTAATCATATTGATCCCATTAGACGACCATCATCATTTAACATATCATAGGCATCTGTGCCACATCATAAGTACAAGGCCGACGTGGCTAACAAAAGATATACAAAACATGGGCCGACATGGCCGAACATCTCTACCCACATACACATGACTACGAGCCTCTAAGAGTATGACATATCGTATGAGCGAGACAGGACCCCGCTATGCCCATAATAATATACACAAAATAATAAGTACCCAAAAGCTACGGCTCCGAAAGAAATGGAGCTCTGCTATGCAATCTCTGAATAAGCAGCTATGGATCAAGTCTGTCTCCCGGTGCACCTGCGGGCATGACGCAGCATCCACAAACAAAAGGACGTCAGTACGAAGAATGTACTGAGTATGTAAAGCATGATCAACATCAATATAGAAGCATAATAGATATCATATGAAAATAGCATAGGAGGGGAGACAGTAATATCATCATCATCATATCGCTTACTTGCATACATCGTCGTTCGTATCCCATAATAATACTCGTACCATACTTGTGCTCATATTCGTATACATGTCCTTATTCGTATTTTTATACATAGTCTTATCACATTCATATTCATATTATATACATAGTCATTTCATATACATAGCATTTACATAGCATACCCGACCTCATAGGATCGGTGTCTTATACATGCTTGGCCAACCAAGGCTCAAGGTCATACATACCTGGCCCTACCAAGGCATCAGGGTTATCCGTACCATCTGCAGAGGTGTGCGCGCGTTTCGTAATCGTATACATACTTTATACATAGTCATATACATATAGTCTAACCCGGCATCATAAGCTCGGGGTCTTGTCATAGCCCTTCATAGGCATACATATACATATATCATAGCTCGTAAGCAACTCTAATCTCATTTTACTCTCATCATCATTACTATCCTCATCATTGTCGTTACATCTACATTATGGACTTACTCGTCATACGAGGAACATAGTATAATCATAGTACATATCAAGGGTCGTGAGCTTATGAGCTCGGAATGTCAACCATGTGAAGACAACATACTCATATAGAGGAATTAGGAATTTGGCCAAGAACCATGCCTTATGAAAGAAGGGTTAGCCTTACATACCTTTCCGTCGAACTAATCTACACTTGCACGTTCCCTTCCAATGCTAGCGTTTATACCTTCATTAATATCATAACAATGGCCATTAGCCATTCACATTATCCACATTATCTAGATTCCTCAATTTGCCTCTAATCCACCCACATTCATGGTCATAACACCCAACTTCGTCCATTCGTCTAAAGTGTCTAGTTCATGATCTTAGTACCATTTATAATACATTCATATCATAACACAACAACATTCATAACTCAATTCGAACTATTTCTCAAAATGTCACTATTCATCATTCATGACCTAGTTGACCACATTTTCTACAATCCATGTATTTTAATTCTCCAATACCTTAAACATCTTGTAAAAATCATGAATCTTACCTTAGAAGTTGTAGGAACAAGCTTTGGTTGATAATACTCCTCTTTGAGCAAAACCCTAGTTTTTCTCCATTTGGATTTCTTGACTTGGATGATCCTTGATGATTCCCTTATCCTTGATTCACTTGTCTTAATGTTATTGATGGCTTATAATCCTTGAAAACTCATATAATAAATGTAGAGAGAAGTGGTGTAATGTTGTAATGAAATAAAATAAGTCTTGATCCTCATATTTAATGAATTGGAAAATCTGTGTTGGGTGAACAGTGGTCGTCCATGAAGGTTTACGGACCGTATTTCACTATACGGCTCGTCCTCCATGGGCGTATTTAGCCATTTCTAGAACCAGAAGCTGGGCTGCCTTCATGGTGGTTTACGACCATGGTTTACGGGTCATAAATCACTTTATAGTCCGTCCACCAGGTCGTATTTAACCATTTCCTCGGCTGGCAGAAAGTCGAAGCCTTGCATGGCAGTTTACGACTGCCAGTTTACAGACCGTATTGCACTCTACGGTCCGTATTTTGCAATATACGACCACTGGGCAGTTGCAATTCTGTAACTTCCCATATTTCTTAGACTTCTCATATTTAATCACCCCCGTTCATGCACATGCATTGCTCACCTTGTATCTCATCTTAACTTAGCCAACTTCCTCGTCTAACATCGGATACTTTCGAAATCTCGCCTAAGGTCATCAAACGTCGTTTCTTTCTCATGGACATCATTCACTCATATTCATCACTAGTTCGTTCTCTTGCGTACCAACGGAAAATTTTCCGAGGTGTAACATTCTACCCCCCTTAGGAACATTCGTCCTCGAATGTTAAAGGCTTGGGGAATTCTATAAAAATTTCGCCAGAGTTTCCTCTGTAATGTGGCACTACCACCCTGCCACAACAACCTACAACAACAATGCCTCACAGGGCAATAATACAACAGCACTAGAAATTTGGCCACACACGACCTGAATGTATAAAAGGGAAAACATGCATACCTTATGATTTTGACCTCTCATCTTGGACTTCTTCCAAGGGCTGAAATAAATGTGGGTACTTGGATCGCATATTCTCTTCCGCTTCCCATGACATTTCCTCTCGATTGTTATTTCTCCACAGAACTTTAATTGAGGCCACTTCTTTGTTTCTAAGCCTCCGTACTTGCCTATCTAATATGGCAATGGGTATTTCATCATAAGTTAACTTTTCTGTCACTTGAATATCATTCACTGGGACGATCCTCGTAGGATCTCCAACACACTTCCGAAGCATGAAGACATGAAATACTGGATGGACTGACTCCAAATCTGGAGGTAGATCTAGCTCATAGGCCATTTTGCATATTTTGCGCACAATTTCGTATGGCCCAATATACCGGGGACTGAGCTTCCTCTTTTTGCCAAATCTCATCACGCCCTTCATCGGCGACACTTTCAAGAATACCCAATCTTTCACTTCGAACTCTAAGTCTCTTCGACGATTATTCGCATAGGACTTCTGACGACTTTGAGCCGCTAGCAACCGATCTTGTATGAGCTTAACTTTCTCTATTGCTTGCTGGACCAAGTCTGGCCCTATCAACTTAGCTTCTCCGGTTTCAAACCACCCAATTGGGGATCTACACTTTTGCCCATATAGAGCTTCATACGGTGCCATTTGAATGCTAGAATGATAACTGTTATTGTAAGCAAACTCAATGAGTAGCAAATGGTCATCCCAATTTCCTCCAAAATCTATCATACATGCCTGTAACATATCTTCAAGAGTCTGAATAGTACGTTCAGCTCGCCCATCGGTCTGTGGGTGAAATGTCGTGCTTAGGCGCACTTGGGTCCCTAAACCTTCTTGGAAAGACCCCCAAAACTTGGCTGTAACCTGAGTTCCCCTATCGGAGATAATAGATACCGGAATGCCATGGAGTCTCACTATCTCTCTAAGATAAAGCTTGGCATAATCTTCTGCCATATAGGCCGTTCTGACCGGTAAGAAATGCGCTGACTTTGTGAGTCTATCCACGATCACCCATATAGAATCATATTTACGTCGAGAACGGGGTAACCCTGTAATGAAATCCATATTAATCACTTCCCACTTCCAAGTTGGGATTTCTATAGCTTGCAATAAGCCACCCAGCTTTTGGTGTTCTATCTTCACTTGTTGGCAATTAGGACACTGAGCTACGAATTCCGCTACGTCTTTCTTCATCCCATTCCAACAATATATAGTCTTAAGATCATGATACATTTTCGTCGCTCCGGGGTGAACGGAGTAACGGGAACAATGAGCTTCTCTCAAAATCTGATGGCGTAGACCTGCCACATCGGGAACACATAACCTGCCTCGACATCAGAGAACTCCGTCTTCCGAAATGTAAAATGATGACTCCTCCTTCTGAGGGAGTGTATCTCTGTACTGCATTAGCATGGGATCCTCATATTGTCGCTCTTTTACTTCCGCTACTAACGATGAAACTGCTGAATTCTGAATAGTAGCTCCGCTGCTACCTGAGTCCACCACTCGGACTCCTAGGCTAGCTAACTGCTGAAGATCACGGGCCATCTCTTTCTTTTCTGGTCGTACATCACTTAGACTTCCCATCGACCTAAGGCTAAGAGCATCAGCCACAACATTTGCCTTTCCGGGGTGGTACAGGATTTCAACATCAGTCTTTTAGCAACTCTAGCCATCGTCGTTGCCGCAAATTCAACTCTTTCTGCTTGAAGATGTACTGGAGACTCTTATGATCTGTATAAATATCCACGTGGATACCATATAAGTAATGTCTCCATATCTTTAAAGCATGGACCACCGCGGCCAATTCTAAGTCATGGGTAGGATAATTCTGCTCATGTTTTCGTAATTGTCTAGAAGCATACGCAATCACCTTACCATTTTGCATCAATACACAGCCTAGCCCGACACCTGAAGCATCATAATAAATAACATATCCTTTCAATCCCTCTGGAAGTGTCAAGACTGGGGCCGAAGTTAGTCGGTCTTTCAACTCTTGAAAACTACGCTCGCAAGCATCTGTCCATTGAAACTTAGCTGACTTCTGAGTCAACTTGGTGAGCGGTGCCGAAATAGAAGAGAAACCCTCAACAAATATTCTGTAATAACCGGCTAAGCCCAAAAAGCTACGAACCTCCGTAGGGGTCGTGGGACTTGGCAAAGTCTTCACTGCCTCAATCTTTTGGCTATCCACTCGAATACCGTCAGCTGCAACAATGTGGCCCAGAAATGCCACTGAGTTCAACCAAAACTCGCATTTGGAAAACTTCGCGAATAACTCTCGGGTTCGAAGAACTCCAAGGACAATACGCAAGTGATCTGCATGTTCTGCCTCGGATCTAGAATACACTAGGATATCATCGATGAATACAATCACGAATAGGTCCAGAAAAAGCCTGAATACGTTGTTCATTAAGTCCATAAACACTGCCGGTGCGTTAGTTAGCCCAAACGACATTAATCGGAACTCGAAATGGCCATATCTTGTTCTGAAAGCTGTCTTAGGGATATCTTTCTCCCTAACTCTTACTTGGTGATACCCGGACCTCAAATCAATCTTTGAAAACCATTTGGCACCGTGCAATTGATCAAATAAATCATCAATCCTCGGGAGGGGATACTTGTTCTTAATTGTCACTTTATTCAATTGCCGATAATCAATGCACATTATCAAGAAGCCATCCTTCTTCCGGACAAACAATACGGGTGCTCCCCACGGGGATGAACTAGGCCTGATGAAGCCTTTTTCAAGCAAGTCTTTTAATTGCTCCTTCAACTCTTTCAACTCTGCGGGTGCCATCCTATAAGGAGGAATAGATATGGGTTTAGTGTCTGGAAACACGTCAATAGCAAAATCAATCTCCCGCTCGGGAGGAAGGCCTGGAAGCTCTTCCGGGAACACATCCGGAAATTCATTCACTACCGGAACTGACTGAAGAGTCGACGACTCAGCTTCTACATCTTGAACTCGTACTAGGTGATAAATACACCCTTTCGTGATCATCTTCCTTGCCTTTAGATAGGAAATAAACCTTCCTTTTGGTGATGCCGCATTCCCTTTCCATTCTAAGACTGGTTCTCCCAGAAACTGGAAACGAACCATCTTCATTCGGCAATCAACATTGGCATAACAAGAAGTCAACCAATCCATGTCCATAATAACGTCAAAATCTACCATTTCTAGCTCATGCAAATCAATCATGGTACGACGATCACAAATCACAATCATACAATTCCTATATACTCGGCTAGCTATTACCGAGTCACCCACGGGTGTAGACACCTCAAAAGGTTTGATAGACTCCGGCTCAATTATAAATCGACCCGCAATATATGGAGTAACATATGATAATGTGGAGCCCGAATCAATCAAATCATATACATCATGAGAGAATACCGATAATATACCTGTGACCACATCAGGAGAAGACTCAAGATCTTGGCGTCCAACCAAAGCATAAATACGGTGCTGAGAACCGCTAATACTGGGAGCTCTGCCCCTACCTCTACCATGGCCGACTGGCGCATGTGAACCTGGCCCCGTAGGGCGTACAGATGCCGAAGATCCGTCTACCGACCCTGATGGCTGGGTCCTACCTCTACCATGTACTGAGGGGCAATCACGCATAATATGGCCTGGCCGACCACATGAATAGCAATCATCTGAACCAAATCGGCATCGACCCCAATGCATCTTCCCACACTGGGAACACGGTGGTACGGGTGGCCTTGACTGGCCCAAATCACCTCTGAACTGAGGTCCTGTATAACTCAGACTCGGCCCTGAACGAGCAGATCTATCAAGGGCCTGGCCTGAAAATCGTGGAGGTGGAGTGGTCATAGAATAGCCTGAATGGCTGCGAAGCTGCTGTCTGTGTCCACCCCTGGACTCGCTCCTCGAACGTGAAGGTCTAGCCCTCTTGTTATGTCCCCTATCTTGCTCACGTTCATTTCTCCGTTGTTGTAGGTGTTCCTCTAATTCCTGAGCATGTGCTTGAATGCGTGCAATATCCATGCCATCCTGAAGGGACGCAGTTAAGCATTTATCCATCAAGTGTGGCCCTAGGCCTTTCACAAACCGGTGCACCCGATCGCCCATATCCGCTACCATGGCCGAAGTATACCTAGCCAAGGAATTGAAACGGAGACTATAGTCTGTAGCACTCATGCTACCTTGCCTCAGATTCAAGAATTTATCGGCCCTAGCTCGCCGATCTTCTGGGGGCATATAATGACGGATAAAAGCGTCAACAAACTCTTGCCATACCGGTGGAGATGCATTGGCTCCCCGCAAAGCCATCCAAACTGTATACCACTGGATTGAGACATCCCTCAATCTATATGACGCTAGCTCCACCGATTCGTTGTCTGAAGCATGTATCAACCGGAGCGTCCTTAGCATACCATCAATAAAGTCCTGGGGATCCTCCTCCAGTTTCGACCCAAAGAATTCCGAGGGTTTCAAAGCAATGAAGTCACGGGCCCTTGCACTAACAGCCCTGTCACCATGCCCTGCGCTTGGCCTCTGAGTCTGGGCCGCAACCAACTGAGTCAACAAATTAATGGCCTCTCTCACGTCTTCGCCCGAAGCATTCGGTGGAGGAGCTGGAGCTGGGGCTGAGGCTCCCACGTGCTCCTCGGTAATAGGCACTGTCTGGGAGGACTGAGATTGAGCCGCACTCTGGGACTCATCTTCCTCTACTACCGGTGGCGGTGCTCTTTCAGCCCGCTTTTCTACCACCGTCTTGCCCTTTTGGGCTGCTGTAGCCTTTTTCTTTTTAGGCATCTCTGAATTACACAACACACGATTTAGGAACAAGAATTTCTTACATCATAGCTCTATCGCACGATTAATATGAAGAAAGAAGGTCATATATTCCTAAAATTTCCGCAGCTTCTCGTTTATAAGTGTGGCGCGCAACACACCCATAACCAAGACTCTACTAGACACGGCTCGTAGACACATCCTAGGACTGAACTGCTTTGATACCACTTTTGTCACGACCCGGCTAGGGGGCCGCGACGAGCACCCGGTGCTACCCCACCGAGCACCCCCTTATCGCATAACATAACATCTAGGTGAACCATAAGTCAATTCGTGTTTTTCTTATCGTTAATCATATTGATCCCATTAGAAGACCATCATCATTTAACATATCATAGGCATTTGTGCCACATCATAAGTACAAGGCCGACGTGGCTAACAAAAGATATACAAAACATGGGCCGACATGGCCGAACATCTCTACCCACATACACATGACTACGAGCCTCTAAGAGTATGACATATCGTATGAGCGGGACAGGACCCCGCTATGCCCATAATTATATACACAAAATAATAAGTACCCAAAAGCTACGGCTCCGAAAGAAATAGAGCTCTGCTATGCAATCTCTGAATAAGCAGCTATGGATCAAGTCTGTCTCCCTGTGCACCTGTGGGCATGACGCAGCGTCCATAAACAAAAGGACGTCAGTACGAAGAATGTACTGAGTATGTAAAGCATGATCAACATCAATATAGAAGCATAATAGATATCATATGAAAATAGCATAGGAGGGGAGACAGTAATATCATCATCATCATGTCGCTTACTTGCATACATCGTCGTTCGTATCCCATAATAATACTCGTACCATACTTGTGCTCATATTCGTATACATGTCCTTATTCGTATTCTTATACATAGTCTTATCACATTCATATTCATATTATATACATAGTCATTTCATATAGATAGCATTTACATAGCATACCCGACCACATAGGATCGGTGTCTTATATTGGCCAACCAAGGCTCAAGGTCATACATACCTAGCCCTACCAAGGCATCAGGGTTATCCGTACCATCTGCAGAGGTGTGCGCGCGTTTCGTAATCGTATACATACTTTATACATAGTCATATACATATAGTCTTACCCGGCATCATAAGCTCGGGGTCTTATCATAGCCCTTCATAGGCATACATATAGATATATCATAGCTCGTAAGCATCTCTAATCTCATTTTACTCTCATCATCATTACTATCCTCATCATTATCGTTACATCTACATTATGGACTTACTCGTCATACGAGGAACATAGTATAATCATAGTACATATCAAGGGTTGTGAGCTTATGAGCTCGGAATGTCAACCATGTGAAGACAACATACTCATATAGAGGAATTAGGAATTTGGCCAAGAACCATGCCTTATGAAAGAAGGGTTAGCCTTACATACCTTTCCGTCGAACTAATCTACACTTGCACGTTCCCTTGTAATGCTAGCGTTTATACCTTCATTAATATCATAACAATGGCCATTAGTCATTCACATTATCCACATTATCTAGATTCCTCAATTTTCCTCTAATCCACCCACATTCATGGTCATAACACCCAACTTCGTCCATTCGTCTAAAGTGTCTAGTTCATGATCTTAGTACCATTTATATTACATTCATATCGTAACACAACAACATTCATAACTCAATTCGAACTATTTCTCAAAATGTCACTATTCATCATTCATGACCTAGTTGACCACATTTTCTACAATCCATTTATTTAAATTCTCCAATACCTTAAACATCTTGTAAAAATCATGAATCTTACCTTAGAAGTTGTAGGAACAAGCTTTGGTTGATAATACTCCTCTTTGAGCAAAACCCTAGTTTTTCTCCATTTGGATTTCTTGACTTTGATGATCCTTGATGATTCCCTTATCATTGATTCACTTGTCTTAATGTTATTGATGGCTTATAATCCTTGAAAACGCATATAATAAATGTAGAGAGAAGTTTTAGAGAGAAGTGGTGTAATGTTGTAATGAAATAAAATAAGTCTTGATCCTCATATTTAATGAATTGGAAAATATGTGTTGGGTGAACAGTGGTCGTCCATGGAGGTTTACGGACCGTATTCCACTATACGGCTCGTCCTCCATGGGCGTATTTAGCCATTTCCAGAACCAGAAGCTGGGCTGCCTTCATGGTGGTTTACGACCATGGTTTACGGGCCGTAAATCACTTTACGGTCCGTCCACCAGGTCGTATTTAACCATTTCCTCGACTGGCAGAAAGCCGAAGCCTTGCATGGCAGTTTACGACTGCAAGTTTATGGACCGTATTGCACTTTACGGTCCGTATTTTGCAATATACGACCACTGGGCAGTTGCAATTCTGCAACTTCCCATATTTCTTAGACTTCTCATTTTTAATCACCCCCGTCCATGCACATCCATTGCTCACCTTGTATCTTATCTTAACATAGCCAACTTCCTCGTCTCACATCGGATACTTTCGAAATCTCTCCTAAGGTCATCAAATGTCGTTTCTTGCTCATGGACATCATGCACTCATATTCATCACTTGTTCGTTCTCTTGCGTACCAACGGAAAATTTTCCGAGGTGTAACAGGTTATCAAGTTGTATATTTATCAGCTTAGTTAGAAGCATTAAAGTAGCTTGCTAGTTAAAGTTTGGGTGGCAAGGGTGAAGAAGGAATTAGGTTGCAGAGGTCGTCAGTTGGCTCATTGTTGTAGTGCAATCGTTGGGGAAATCCTACTGGTCTGTAGTCGTGGTTTTTATCACCTTTTGGGCCAGGTGATTTCCACGTAAATATCGTGTGTCCTTTACTTACATGTAGTTTTATTTCGCAAAGAAGATAGCATAGAATAGGTACAGTAACATGTTTCATCCTACAAGAGAGAATTGGATGCACATAGGATCTCGCTTATAGGATAGGTAGTAGGTCATGCAACTTAACATGTGATATCAGAGCAGAATCTTCTCAAAGAATTAACACGTTGGAAAAGATCATAATGAACGTTGCACCACTACTTAGACACAATTAAGGGCAATCAACTCACCAACCACCTCTGTTAAATGGTGAATATCATGCATGGTGGAAAGCTAGAATAGAAGACCATCTACAAACCAAAGATAAGAGTTCAGAAACATATGGCAAGGAAGTGGCACTGGCTGTAAGAAAGTTTAAAATTTTTCTTAGAAGAGAAAGACAAGAAGCCTCAAGAAAAGGAAGAAATGACAAACAACAGTTTGGCAGATGTTGCTATTGTTACAAATCAGATCATCTGATAAGAGACTGCCCTTTGTGGGAAATAGAGTGGAAAAGGAACAAGCAGATGGAACAGGTCTCTGAAGAGTAAGGTAAAAAAACTCCAAAGGCGTTGATGGCAGCTTGAGACTCAAGGGAAAAGTCAGAAGAAGATAGGGATTACTCAGCACTAATGGCCATTAAAGATTCTGAATTCGGTGCAAAAAAGGAAATTAAAGCCATGGTGAAAGGAAGCAGACGAAACTGGTACATGGATAGTGCATGCTCAAGACACATGATAGGGTACAAAGATAGTTTTTTCTTTCTCTCAACACTAGAAGGGGGTAATGTGGCTTTTGGTGAAGGAAAGAATGGAAAGGTTAAAGGCATAGGGAAAATAGGCAGATCAGAGGACCACACAATCGAGAATGTCTATCATATGGATGGACTGCAGCATAACCTCTTGAGTATCTCTCAACTGTGTAAAAAGGGAAATATGGTAGTTTTCACCTCTTTTGGTGGGTATGTAGCTGACCTCAAAATAGGTAACACTATTCTTTCAGCCTTAAGACACAAAAATATGTACAAGGCAGATATCATGGGAATTCAGGTGATGATCTCAAGTGCTTGAGTGTTATAGATTATGATCCCCTACTATTGCACAAGAGGTTGGGTCATGCTAGCCTTGGTCAATTGAACAACCCTGTCTCTCAAGACTTAGTAGTTGGGCTGCCGAAAATAAAGTTCAAAGATGAAAAAGTTTGTAGTGCATGTGTTAGAGGAAAACAGTTCAGAGCCTCCTTTAAAGAAAAGAAGGTAATTAGCATAGCCAGATGACTATAAAAGATTTACCTGGACATTATTTCTGGCTTCCAAAGATGAAGCATATGATGAGTTTACAATCTTGATAAGAAAGCTAGAAAGAAAGTTGGGAAATAAGCTAACTTCAATCAGGTCAGACCATGGTACAGAATTTAAAAATGCAAAATTTGAAGAGTATTGCTCGACAAGTGGGATCGACCACAACTTCTCTACCCCCAGGACTCCACAGAAAAATGGGGTGGTTGAAAGGAGGAATAGAACCATAGAAGAAATGGCTAGAATTGTGATGCTGGCCAGTGAAATTGCAAAGAACTTCAGGGCTGAATCCATAAACGTCGTATGCTACATTCTCAATAGATGCATGACTAGGTCACTACTTAAAAAGACATTGTATGAACTGCTCAAAGGAAGGAAGTCAAATATTTCTCACTTGAGAACCTTTGGTTGACGCTGCTTCATTCATAACAATGGCAAAGAATCTTTGGGTAAGTTTGAGGCCAGAATTGATGAAGGAATCTTTGTAGGGTATGCTCACAATAGTAAGGCACACAGAGTTTTTAACGAAAAAACCATGTTGGTAGAAGAGAGTGTGCATATTGTCTTTGATGAATCGAAACATTGTATATGAAAAACAAGTAAAAGACGACGATGAGGATCCTATATTCAACTATACTACTAGAGCAAGCAGCACTTAAGTAGGGGAAATTTAAATAGCAGAACCACTAAGTGAAACAAGTCCTTCTATTAGTGAAGAGCAGGTCACATGGACAGGGGGAACCACTGAGGAGACCCCTGATGAATTAGGCTCACCACAAGAGGCTTATGAAGAAAATACTAGTAATGCTGAGGGGTCAGCCTTAAGAGGATTCAAAAATCAGAAGTCTCATCCTATAGAAAATGTACTATCTGATCTTAATTCTCAGAGTAACAACAAGATCCAAGTTAAAGAATTAGTGAAGCTTTGCAAGATACAGATTGGATTACTACTATGCAAGAGGAACTAAATAAGTTTGAATGAAAAAGGTCTGGCATCTTAAGACCAAACCGAACGATACAACTATATTTGGAACAAAATGGGTATTTCAGAACAAGCTGGCACAGTATGGGATTGTCACAAGAAACAAGGCAAGGCTTGTGGTCCAAAGATACAATCAAGAAGAAGGAATAGACTATGAGGAAACCTTCTCTCTTGTAGCGGATTAGAAGTGCTAAGGCTCCTTAGAGCCTTTTCCTTATACATGGCATTCACCCTCTACCAAATGGATGTAAAGAAGGCCTTTATAATGGATATTTGAAAGAGGAAGTATATGTCAAGCAGCCTCCTGGATTTGAAGATGCAGAACACGTCTATAAACTTGACAAAGCACTCTATAGATTAAAGCAAGCCCTAAGGGCATGGTATGAAAGGTTATCAAAATTTCTCTTAGCTCATGGTCACTCCAGAGGAAAGATAGACAATAATCTATTCTTCAAAAAAATAGGGAAATACATGTTAGTTGTGCAGGTGTATGTAGATGACATCATTTTTGGATCTATAAATGAATCAATGTCAAAGGAATTTAGTGCCGTAATGGGAAGTGAGTTTGAGATGAGTATGATGGGAGAATTGATTTTCTTTCTTGGATTGAAAATCAAAAAAACTCCAACAGGTATAATGATCCATCAATAGAATTATGTCAAGGAGTTGCTAGAGAGATTTAAAATGGAAGAATCCAAGGCAATCAATACTCCTATTGCCACTGCAACAAAACTCACCTTAGATGAATCAGGTACACTAATCGAGTAGAAAATTTATAGAGGCATGATTGGCGCTCTCTCCTATATCTTACAACTAGTAGAGCTGACATAGTGTTTAGTGTGGGACTGTGTGCAAGATTCCAATATAATCCTAATGAGTCCCATCTAAAAGCTGTAAAAAGAATTTTGAGATACTTACAAGGAACAAGAACTAGGGCTATGGTACCCCAAATGCAGCAACTTCGAGTTGGTAGGTTATGCTAATGCTAACTATATACGGTATATGGTGTATAGAAAAAGTACTACCGGGATGGCTCACATTCTAGGATCATGTTTGATCTCGTGGGCAACAAAGAAACAAAACTCCGTGGCACTGTCTACTGCTGAGGTGGAATATGTTTCTACTGCATCATGTTGTGCCTAATTGCTATGGATCAATCAACTACTAAAGGATTTTTGTAAGGAAATTGGGTGTGTACCTATATTTTGCAATAATACTAGTGCAATTGTTATGGCCCGTATTTTGAACGTTTGAATATTTCAAAGTCGTCGCGGAAAGTTAAGGACGAAAACCTTTTCAAATATTACATTAATGCACAAGTCGTTAAGAATACTATTTATGACCATTATTAGTATGAAAATATTGTGAGAGGCTAAGGGCAAGAAGAGAAATTGCAAAATGATCAATGGAAACAATGTGGAAGGTTAGGGGTAAAATGGTCATATTGAGAAAAGTCGAGGGACGGAACGGGAATTTCACAAAAAAAAAATCATGAAGGTTCAAAAAGGGCCATATTGGCCATGTGATGGAAATTATATGGGCCAAGGTGTACATGGCAAGACTTTGGTTCATCTTTCATGTTAGAGAAATTTCAAGAAATTAAAGGAAACTTCTAGAGAGGGGCATGTGCCCCTCACATGCTTGCAATTATAGGCATATATATATACATGTTCCTTCTAATTTAAGACAAGAAATAAAGAGCAAAAATAAAAGAAAGAGGGAGTGAGGGGTTCGGTTTAGGGGGCTGGCCGAAACCAGCCCCTCCATTTTGATGTTGGAGAATTATTTTCCTTTGGTTTTTATACTAAGTAGAGGATGCTCTTTAACATGGTGGAATTATTGGAGCAAGCAAAGCACTCATATGGATGATTCATGAGCCTTAACCAAGTGGAGAAGATGAAGAATGAAGGTAAAGAACTAACCCTCTTTTATGTGTTATGAATATTGTTGAAGTGTTGTAGTATGTAGAAATGAGTGAAATTTGTGAAATATGTGTGTGTTGAGGTGTGGCCGTGTGTATGGATAGTTGCAAGGCAATGATTCAATTGTTTTATTTAGTATTTTGATTGTTGTTTGTGTTATGGGTGATTTGTATATGTTGTAGAATGGAGGAATGGATGGAATGCATGAAAATGTGTATGTAGTGTTGAGGCCGTGTGTGATGTTGTTTATTGAAAGAAGGATGAATTAATTTTATTTAGTATATTAGTTGTGTCGTTGTGGATTTTATAACGCAAAAAAGGAAGTTTAATGATTCAAAGTTGAGATTATAGTAGTTTATGGTTTGTTGTGGAAACTAATGTGAGCCAAATATAGTTCTTGTAATTTTGATAATAATGTGGTAAAAGTATGGTTTGTTGGTATAGATTGTGAAATTTTGGAAAAAGAAATGTGTTGTGATGGTTCCTATGGAAGTTGGAAGATTTTGGATTCTATGGTGCGTTGTTTGAATTGTTTGACTATTTTGTGGTTTGTCCGAGGCATTCTTGAACCTTGTTCAAATGGTTTATGTTGGTACTTGAACGTATGAGCGTGGGTGTTGGGTCGATCGTATGCGGTTGATTGAATGAAAACGAAATAGCGTCGAATGGTATAATAAAGAGTTATTAATGTTAGAATGAGCTTTGAACCTCTCATTGGTGTTGTTAATATCATTGTTGGTTTGGCCGGGTTACATTCCCGGATGGTTGTTGTTGATTTGGGGCCGAGCCATATTCTCGGGATTGGTACACTTACAGAGGAAATGCTGCCGAAATTTCGGTAGCAAAGTGTTTCCTTAAGATTTTAACTCAAAGTATACTAATGAAAGTTTTGGTAAAAATGACCAATTCGCAGATTTTGACGAGATTGTGACGTGAATTTGGGATAGGAAAAAGGAGCGGAAAGAGGTATGTAAGGCTTCACCCTTCCTTCTATGGCATGTCTTAGTTGTACTAAGTCGGGTACGAGCCTCGGGGACAACCCTATTCCCCGGAACCCGTACCTAAAGTTTTCTACTTTTTGCTCACTAGAATTGAACTAGAAAGGTGCCAAATGATTAAAAGACCTCCTAGACCCCTATAACGTGTATAAATGGGACCCGATTACCCTAAGACCCTCACAAGCAACGCTGTGACACGTGACATGCGTAAATCGTACACGCTACCTCATCCGGCCGGAGGTGGGCCCGTTACCTCAGGATTTTCCTATAATCCTGGTTAATTTAATCGAAGTGAGTCCAAAGGGGACTTTTGATTCCGATCTCCTTACCGAATGATAAGTACTATGACTACTCTTCCGAGAATGTTTCAATGGGGATAATGATAACGACAATGTTAGACAAGAGAATGTGCTCATGATAAGTACGACCGGAATGATCCTATGACTGAGATTTCTAAACTAAGTATCCAATATGAATATGAAATTGATAGACTAATTTCTAAATCGTATTTATATTTCCTAGTTATAACTTTATTTTCTAAGACTCCAAGGCCTATAACTTTCATCCATAATGTCCCCGATTTCATTCCGCGGTTACTGTAACACTATTCTCCGTTGATAGTCTCGCCTTAAAATACTTGTTCCTTCAAGGTGAGGCAAAGTTATAACTAGCATTCCATAACGTAATCGGAGGTCACCGACCTTACGTCACTCCGATGGATATATGATTTTCCTTGGCTCTTGTGTGCTTATATGATATATGTATAATAAACAGGTATATGTGTATGGATATGTTTATATAAATAAGATAAGTAATTGTATATGAGACGTGTATATGTATAACAGATAAGCAAATGTATATGTATATGTGTATGGGGAAAGGGGAAGGGCCACTGTTATATCACCACCTGATTCAGCTGGATTCCATCCTGGACGCGGGATGCCCGGACGCGGGTTATGGGAGAGTCGTACGCGGCATCTGTATATTTATATGATGTATGATACAAATACATGATGTAATGTGTTGGGACACCGTTGGGGAGGGGGTTGGGAGAGCCGATGTATTCGGCGTCTGTAAATGTGAATAAAAGATACTGTTTACTGAATTGTACTGTTTTTCTGTATACGAGAATAAGGGACACCGTGGGGGTGGAGCCGATTGTATTCGGCGTCTGTAAATGTGAGTAAAAGGTACCGTTACAGAAATGTACTGTTTTCTGCACACGAGAATAAGTAATATATAAATGTTAATTCCTATGCTTATGAGAAGAAACTTTTCAAAGACGAAAGGACAAGCCTACATGACAGCCGACCTGAAAAGGGGCCTTCCTATGTACATGTTACTTCCTTGCCTCGTTATATGCCCTGTGACTCCGTGATACTATTAATCGTACTCTATGTTACTGCTTGCATTATTTTCCATGCCTTACATACTCGGTACACTATTCGTACTGACGTCCCTTCTTCTGGACGCTGCGTTTCATGCCGCGCAGGTCAGCAGACAGGTGGACTTGATCTTTAGGAGCTTACCAGCAGTACTCTACAGTGCTCCAGCTGTTTCGGAGCCTCACTCCAGCGGTACTATTTTGGGTATGTCTATTCGGGCACGATAGTATTCGGCCCTTTCTATGTATAAGTGAACTATGTCTAGAGGCTCGTAGACAGATATGTACAGTCAGTCAGGTACGGTTAGATATATGGTGTCTTGGCATGGTTGTTGTATAAAGTGATAACGAAGTTTACTAGTCTATGTTCATAATGACGCTGCTAATGTTAATGTTCAAAAAAAAAAATGGCACTGCTTATACGGCTTGCTAAGAGATAAAGGTAATATGATAGACAAGGGGTGCTCGGTACAAGTATCGGGTACTCGTCACGGCCCCTAGTCGGGTCGTGACAGCAATCAACATCACAAAGAATCCAGTCCAACATAAGAGAACCAAGCACATTGATATAAGGAATCACTTCTTGAGGGACAATGTTGAAGAGGGTCTGATTTATATTCAGTTCCGCGACACTGAAAAGCAAAAGACAAACATTTGCACGAAATTCATGGGAAGAGATCAATTCAAGAAGAAAGGTTAGAGTTACGCATAATTAAGGTCACTTAATCATTAATCCACGGTTGAGTAGAATAGTTGCTTCGTGTGCTGAAACTGAATGATACTCTACTCAATCCAAATGGTCTTCCCCTATGGGCTATGATTACTTCTTAATAATGACAAAAAGGGAAGGGGTAACAAAGGTCAAAACTGTTCAATTCACAGTAGAGTTTGTCATCATCAAAAAGGGAAAATGTCACACCCCGAATTTACTAGGGTGTGATGGGCACCCGACCCCACATACGGAGCCGAGCGAACCCTTAGACTCTCATTTCATACATCTTATTTCCAATTTACAGATCAAATCACATGAAGCATATAATAGGACTTTCAACAGAAACAGAGGACAGACATCGTCCTAAGCGGTCACGTGTATCAAACATATCAAACATATCATATCAAATCCTGTAAGCAGGAGGAATGTACATCGCCTGATCATACGTACATTTACGAACATATAGGCCACATTAGGCCACCATAGCAAACAGGGCCGCCTAAGACACAGATCTCGGACCAAGCCAAACAGAATCTGTGGACATATGAGCTGCTTACGAACTGACTCTTCGTACCCACGACTCTGTCTGCAAAGTCTCTAACACAAATCAGAAAGCACAACTTATGCATACTCAGACTCGGCGACACTCCGATGGGAAGTGGAGCTCGCCAATCCCGCTGAAACCTCCTAGCCAAGGCTTCCGCTCATCTGGGTGTACCTGCGTGGCATGAAACGCAGCCCCCGAAGAAAGGGGGTCAGTACGGAATATGTACTGAGTATGTAAGGCAAGAATACAGTAAGCAGAATCATAATCAGAATCAAAGGTACAGAAGTATAACAGATGGAGTCATAATCAGATACAGATGTACAGAACTTATGTACGATATGCAAAGTGATAGAAACAACTTACTGGAAATACAGACCATGCATGCCAAGAACGGTCTCCAGTCCCTTGCGGGACCCGGGGAAAACGTGGCGCCGCCCTGCCCTCGGCGCCACACACATCTAACTCCAAAAGTATTGCTCCAATCTCCAACACACAATCATCATATCATATCATAATAGCAGATCATATGTGGTTCAGCGAACCAGAACACATCATACTTCGTAACACATCATACTTCATAATTCATATACGGCGCCCGGCCCTCAAGCGAGGAACTCGGAAACCGCGCGCACGATATAAACAGGCCCGGGACTCGGTGAAGGAAACAGACTCTATGTACGAGCAGAAAATGAGAAACTAAATGCACATAATCAAGACTCAAGGGATTAACCTAACGTACTATCCGAATATCCGTAACAGATTACTTATACCAGAATACTTATATCAGAAGGATTATGTCAGAATACTTATCTCAGCGTATTTATGTCAGAATACTTACTTCAGAGTACTTATTTGTATCAGAACTTTTCATACCAGAACGCTTATGCCATATACTTACATCAGAATGTTTATGTCAGAATTCTCAGACCAGAATACTTATGTCAAAATACGGATGTCAGAACACCTAAGTCAGAATCCGCCTAGCAGGATTATTAGATACTTAAACTAGGGAGGACATACAAATCATAAACAGACTCGGAATCACAGAATGGAATAGCCCCAATATATCAATATCACACCTTACTTGGCTCTAAGACATGCCAAAAGAAAGAAAGGGTAAGCCTTACATACCTGTGCCGCGCCTTACCAGCTACGCTTATGCATCCAACTTGTTTGTCCACATGCAAGAGAATTCATCCATTCATTAGTTTCATTATCATATACTTGCCTTAACCTTTCAAACACATTCACTTATATTCTGCCGGAATTTTGGCAGGACCTCCCCTGTAAATATACCAACCCCGAGAATATGGCTCGGCCCCAAATCAACAACAGCACACCCGAGAATTCAACTCGGCCAATTGTCAACATTCCGGGAAATCAACCCGGCCAAATTATCAATAACAATACCAACATTTATATTTCAACTTCAATATCAAATTCAATTCACACAATATTTCAAACAACTCAAACAAGGCTCCAACTCACCCGAAATTGCCTCCAAACCCGAGAACTGCACCAAACACATTCTTCTCTTCCAAATTCATAACATACACCATTACCCCACACCTTAACAATACAATTCTCCTAAATACAAAAATTACATAAAATTCACATAAATTTCCAAATCATCCCACAACCAACATAACATTATTTTGAGTCATTAAACTTACACTTCTCATCATAGAATCCATAACGACGGCAACTAAAATGCTAACGACAATTTGTTCATTTTTCAACACACACATAAGGATGATTTTCATTCTTTTCCTCACACTACAATATTCAAAACATACTAATTAACATTAATTCATAACTTTCATCACAACATACACACACGGCCCAACACCACTTACACGGCCTCAACTTCAACTTGATTTCTATCATGACTTTCTTCCATCTTAGCATACTACAACACATATAAACCCTTCATAACACATAAAACAAGGTTAAAACGCACCTTTTTTCTTCAACTTCTCAACTTGCCTCGGATGCGGGAACGACGAAACGGATGACTTATCTTCCGAAACAATTATGCCACGTTGTAGAGGACCCTTGAATTAGTGGAGATACCACAAGAAAATAATTTTTGGAGCAATATTTCTATGGCTTGAATTTCCATGGCTTGGCCGAATTTGCCCTTCTCTTTGCTCTCCATTTCTTTTTCTTTCTTGAAGTTTCATGAACTTGTCTTGAATTAGAAGACAACATATATATATATATATATATATATATATATATATATATATATGTCCAATCATGTGAGGGGCACACATGCCCCTCTCTAGAAAATTCTCCCATTTTCTTGATTTTTCCTTAAGCTTAGTCAAAGAAGACTAATTGTCTTCTTGAAGAAGCTTTGACCCCCACATTTTTTTAGAATTTACAAATATCCCCCAATACTTAAAATAAAGGCATATAATGCACGGCCAACATGGCTCCTTCATGGATTTTTTTTCCTTGAACTTTGTAAAATTACCATTTTGCCCCTAAGCTTCCACATTATTTCCATTGACCACTTTGCGAATTCCCCTTTTTACCCTTAACCTTTCTCAATATTTCCATGCAATAATATTCATAAATAATATTTATAACCAACTCGTCTATTAAAATAACTTTTGAAAATGATCTCGTCCTTAACTTCCTACGATGACTTTGGGATTTCCAAATGTACAAGATACGGGCTATAACAGAAAATTTGTTGGCATAAAGCCATGTGTGAAGTTTTGATGATTGACGAAGTGAATGGGTGAAACACAAAAACCAGGTTTCGAACAGGTCCATAGACATGCTCCATTGCAACAAAGCAGCAGAGGCAAATGCATACACATGGACACCTATGCAGATTGCAAGATATATGTGTGTAAATGCAAAGATAAGTAAGCAACGAAGAGGTTAGAGGAACAAAGATAATGAAGATGAAGTGAAGAGGTGAAGTGACTTAGATAACAGAAGACAATGTCCAGAAGGCAAAAATTGTTCAGCTAAAGAGTTTGCAGACGAAGCATGTGAATCAGGTTAATAGAAGTGTTGACACCTATTTTTTGACCTCCCATAATCTATTTTAATTACCCAGAGTCCTTGAGTAGTAAATAGAGTGAAATAGGTATTTTCATAAAACAAAATGATTTTATACGAGTATTTAGATAATATTGCATTTTCGGTAAAACAATTTCCATAATGTTAGTTTGGAAATAAATTTACCTATTATGATATTTTTGTCAAAATTAATCAAGAAAGGAAATAATTTACAAATAACTATTTATTTAATTGTTAAAATTGTCAGTTAATAAGTATTTTACTCTGTTGAAATTCAAAGAAGTCTGATTAATTAAGTGAACTAATCCTTTTACCCCTCAAGTCTTAATTTTTGCATGCCCAGTGGGCATTTTGTGTAATTTGGTAGAATTAATCATAATTAGGTAATTATGGTTAATTCCACAAATTATACAAATTTTGGCTAATTGCAGTTTTTAATTGAAATAACTAATTTTCATGACCTAAAAGTTGATGAAGGTCACTATTGCAATACTAGCCTTCAATAGTTTGATTGAGTTTAAATCTGGCCTTAATTAAAATGACCAATTCCATTGTTTAAAGTCAATTAAGGTTATATTTGCAACAGAAATCCATTAGCATATTAATCATGTGCACAAGTTTGATTATTTGTTTAGTTGGGTCATATTTGGCCATTAAATTAAAGAATTTTTATTTTTTAATCTTTTCTAAAATTCTGGCCATTTAAATTTTGTCGTATACACACACATATACATGGATATACACGTTCATATATGTATACATGTGTGTGTGTGTGTGTGTGTGTGTGTGTGTGTGTGTATATATATATATATATACACACACACATGTATATAGGCCCCCTTTATTTTCCTTTTAAATTGGCCTAGCCCAGCCCAAGACAGGCCCAGACCCGGCCCACATTGGTTTCTAAAGGGGTAAGACCCCTTTGTTCACGCCATGTTCTCAAGGCAAACAAGACTTAGGGTTCTCTCCCAAAAGAGGAGGTAAACCCTAAGCACCACGTCGCTAATCTTCTCTCTCCTCTCGTCATCTAAGCCATTTTTGACAAATTTGCAGAACGCTTTTCCCTTTTCTCAGGCTTGTATGGCCTTGAAAGGTAATGAAATTAATGCTGTCAACTTTCCATTGCAAATCAACCCAAACGAGGTGTTACTGTGGCCCGTTTTTATTTTTTTTATTTTTTTCTGAGAAATCAAACGGTCAACACTGCTTTTCTATAATTGTTCTTGTTTGTTTTCGTTTTTGAATGCTGCGTTATTATTGGTTCTTGAAGAATTGTGAGATCGATTGGTGTTGGTCGAAATCTAACCCTTGATATCCAATTCAACTTAAATCCTAGCCCTCCAATGCTATAATGTGAGGAGGAAATCCCAGAATTGGGATTTATCCCACATCGTGAAACCTAGGGTTTGGAGTTTTGGAGATTCCTATTCAAAGGACCCTATTTCTTCATTATTGTACAAGTTTTGGGCATATAAAATTCTGATATACTCACCAAAACTCGAAAATACTTGGGAATTTTCCAAAATATAGGAAATCCTTAACTTTTTTTGAGTTTAAGTAAAATTTTAAAAGAGCTTATTTTATCTTGTCTTTCTGGGTTTGTGTGTTGGCTGAGTGTTGGGTTGAGGGAGCAAAAGGAGTTTCCAAGTTCAATCTCTTCTAGGGTTGCGCAAACGAGAGGTAACCTTCCTCCTTTTTTTAGTATTAAATACTTATCTATGAGTTAATTATGTGTTGATTATGTGCTTAGTTTAGTATCTATTAGTTATATATTAGTTTTGATGGGTTATGTTTAGTTTCTTAGTATGTGCTTAGTTTTAATATGATTACAGATTATCAAGCTTCAATTTATGATTGGTTTATTATTATTTTGTTTTAGCTGATTAAGTAGGTTGTTGGTATAACCATAATGTTGTTAGTGTCATTTCAGAGGATAGGTTAACCCTGTTCACATCATGCTCTCTTATTAGAATGAGCTTAATCATGCTTGAAGAGTATTGATGCCCTGCCTATGCATTTGTTATTAGTCTAGAGCATGCTTAGTCCTGGTTTTAAGAGGTTTGAATGGTTAGTTAATATGACACTATCCTTATCCTAGTCTTGATTAAATATGCTATTAGTTAAAAGTATGAATTAACTATATCTTAGTAGTTAGCCTTTATCATGTTTATTTAGACCATATTTGGATACAGTAATCCATTGTCTACTTCTAGATCCTGGTTTGCTATTAAGCTTCAGTGTGTTGTGTAGTTTAGATTCTAGTTTTTCCCTATTATGGTTTAAATGAGTCTGTTTGAGTGGAAAAGATTCCATAGGCCCATCTTAGTTTGATAGTTTGTAAGTGTGTGTTTGTGTACAACATTTTTTGGGGCTGTCCTTGGTTTAGCATCCTATCCAACTCATTTTGTTACATTCTGGTCTCAGATGTTCAGGTTATGTTTTGTGTGTCTTGCATATATATTAGTTAGTCATGAGCCCAGGTGTTAGAGATCATGATCCAATGCATTCATGTTGTTCACTCCTGTTTGTATTGAATCACTATATGTTAAGTGTGATTGGCTTTATTTGTTTAACTTAATATGATGTTAGCTGTGTCTAGTCTATTTCGGTTCAATTTCCCTTGTTTAATTTAGTATGGCAGTGTTAGTATAAAGTTGAGCTTGGTTGGTATAGATTGGTTCTGTTAGAGTTTATATGAGGTCATTTTTTTGGGATCATGCCCATAAGATCAAGAGATGTGCTAGACAACTGTGATAGAATGTTATAATTATTGGACATAACTCTATTAACAAGTGTCACGACCCGACTAGGGGGTCATGACGGATACCCGGAGCTGACTACTGAGTACAACTCGTTATGCTAATCGTCATACCTAACCCGAACATATATAATCTCTAAGGCAATACATAAATATACATAAGCCCCCTCGGCTGCAAAAATGATATACAAGAATATACACTAATGTAACTAGGAGATAACTACTATCCACACCTTCGTATCCACGAGCCTCTACTAGAATACTAAGACATAAGGATGGGACAAGACCTAGTCGTGCCCATATGTATATATAAAAAATGTATCAAAAATGGCACCTCCGGAATAGTGGAGTGCTCCTGTACCTGTGGGCCACCTCCCTCTCTACCTGTGGGCATGAACACAACGTCCAAAAAGAAAGGACGTCAGTACGAACATTCTACTGAGTATGTAAGGCATGAACAATAATAACATATCGAAGAGATAAGGGAACATCAAGTAAGGAAATAATCTGTAACTGGATGTCACTTAGACGGAGTAATGCATGCTATCTTACATCATAAACAACATCATATCAAGTATGTATATATATATAAGCTGCCCAACCATATAGGTACAGTGTGATCATCATTAGCCCGCATCTAGGCCTCCCACGTCCGGGGTAACCATCTCATGCCGCCCACTAGTGGTGTCTGTCCATGCCATCTAGACATGGTGTATATATGCCGCCCGCCTTAGCGGTGTCTGCCCGGCCAAATAAGCACGGTGTAACCTCATTATTATATACTGATAATAAAGCATGCATAAGAACTCAAGGATAAGCTACAACTCTATCGGGGTGACGTAAGGTCGAGAACTCCCGATTCCATTATGGAGTAGTCATGATCATCATGCCTCACCTTGAAGGAACTAGCATTTTAAGGTGAGTCTAGCAACAATGAATAACATCAAGGAATCATTAGCTTCATAAGAATATCATATCATAAGCTTTGGGATCTCTAGACTTAGACTCATCATCATCATTGTCATATTCACAACGCATCTCTTATCTTTATTTCATGAGAAGCTCTTATTAATCATAGGCTCATAGTTTCCGGAATATAAGAGAGTCAGGAAAAGATAAGGAAGTCATATTGTAAAGATCAAGCCTTATAAAAATAACGGACTAGCCTTACATACCTTTTCTCCTTTCTAACTTGCCGACTAAACGCTTCCTTCCAAGTTCATAATTCTATATTCAAGGGAATTCGTACTAAGATTAGATAATCGGAAACATACTTGAAGCTAAGCTAAGCTAATGAAAATTGGGCAGCGTATCCTTCGTTTCTACAACTTTCTCCATATAATATAATAACTCCCAAACATCATTAACAACATTCATAATATCATAATCAATAACTTCGACAAGTTCGACATTATCCAATTCTCAAAATTCCCTCTCAAAGTCATTCATAACCATAGCCATAATATGACACCACATTCATCCTCATATAACGCTTCTTCAATATTCTTAATACCATTTATAACAAGATTATACTCATAACATGTCAAGAATCTTGATTCATGCCAAGCTACTACTCAAGAATACTACTATTCTCAAATTTGCAACCCATTTTCTACTTTTTTCCATAATCCAAGTCTTTCAACCACTCAATACTCTTAATAGCATGAAATAAACATAAAACTCACCTTTGATTGTGAAGGAATGGGTTTTGGATGGAAATGCTTCACTTGGAGAAAACCCTAGCTTCAATTCCAAAGAGATTTCTAGCTTCCATCAACCCTAGTTAGCATTCTTGCACTTGATTCTACTAGTTTTTGGTATTTGATCTTTGATTTCCCTTGATTTCTTGGAAATGAAATGTGTGGAATGTTCTAGAGGTTTAGAGAGGTGGAGAAAATAAGAAATGAGAAATGAGACCTTGAAGTCATTTTTTATAAAAATTTAAAACTGCCCGTCGGGAGTTATACGGACCCTTATACGGTCCGTATAAGTGACCGTATAACTCCATCAGTGATGGACCTTCACTGTAACGATTATACAGACCATTATACGAACCGTATAAATGGTCGTATAATCCACCTTTTCTCCGAACTTGTTCTCGTCGTTTCGTTTGATCTCCAATCCTTATGGAACCTTCTTAGCACTTGTTTAACACTTCATTAACAATCTAAGGAGCATCATAACTCTTCCTCAAGACATCATTAAGTCAACATCAGTTCGGTACTTTGCAAAACCCTTCCAAAACACGACTTATACCTTACATTCTTCAACGAACTTTCTTCTCTTGCCTCAAATGTCCTTGGAATCTTAATTAGAATTACCAAGTAACCTTTTTTACTTGTAGGGACATCACATACATCTCACCTTGCGTTAGTCTATCTACTACACGATGACATGAAATTTTTCGAGGTGTAACAACAAGTTAATTAACTATTGTTGTGTGGCATTAAACTGGGTCTACATTAAGCTGTTTGTTAATCTTAAGAAGGACAAAAATTGTGTTAGATGGAGATATGCCATGAACCTGATTAATTTGCCTAGATCTTATATAGGTCATGTCTATTTGGAAGAAATATGCTATTTGTAGTTGCTAAAACCTGAAGTGGTAGTGCTTCCTAGGTCTCATTTTGTTTATCTGATAAAAATTAAAAAGATGGTCTAAGACCATGTCAATTGAATTCAGTTCTATTTGTCTCTAATCATGCACCTAGGATGTAAAACAAGAGAGTTTGGACTCTTGGGGTTTGATCTGTGGCCTTGGAATTATCATGAATCTATCTTCTGTTTATAAGGATTTAAACATAATAAAGAATCAGGTTATGATGTTGATCCATTTCACTTTTCATCCCTATTTGAACACTGTTAGAAAGGTATACTGCCCCCATTTTAATTTAATCCTCTTGTCTGTTTATTCCTCTGTGTGATTCTGAAGATAAAATGTGGTTCCTTGAAAGCTCTAAATTATCCTCATGAACTGTCTAACTATTCAAGCTTGTAAAAAGAAGTTGGTTCCATTATTGTACAAGTCTAAGCGTTTGAATTAGTCATGAGTTTCATTTGGTATCATTTGGTCACTGGTCTATTTATTTGGAAGTTGCTAGGATAAATAAGTCATATACATGATAATAAGGAACCTCAAGAAATCAACTAATTATTAGTAAACATGTTAAAGGATCAGCCCAGTACACTCCTTGAAACTGGATTTTAAATCATGCCTCTCTTTGTGGTTTGTTGCTATATTTAAAGTAACTGTAAGTTGAGTCTGTTTTGAAGATCAATACTTGACTTATGGTTAAAAAAAAAAACAAGCCCCTTGATAACTTTATGTCATATATTCTGGGAGGATAAAAACTTTGCCCTGTTAAGAAGGTCTTGTTTGTCTATATAGTAAATGTAAGTTGGAAATATTGGCATTCCTTTTCTTATGAAATCCTGGATGTATACTTACTTGGTTTGTTATATGTAAATTGAGTAACAACCATGAAAATCCTGCTTTTACCTGTTATGTGTCATTTATACTTGTTCCTTGAGCTGGGGATATACCCCAGTTTACTAGGTATACACAGCTTGATATGCCTCTGGTATACCAGGATTTGTATATTTAGTATAAGTGAGGTATATCACCCATATGAATTAGGAATCTTTATTTTGCCTTAACTAGTACTCAGTTGGGTTTCATTCGCTTGCCTCTGCTACTCTCTTTTATGACTGGTGTTTGGGCCTTCTACTTTCTTCATTTTTTTTAAAGTTTCGGTCTAGTTGGGCCACTTGTGTTTTGGACTACACCTTTGTGCCATATTGATTTAATTGATTAAGTATATGATCGTATAATGTGTGTATGGATAATTATTGCTAGTTTCTTATTGTAAGTTTAGTATACAAATCTTGAAACACTCGCTCTCCTATATACTATGAACCTAACACCTAAATGGAGAGGCAAAATAGCACTTAGGGATTAAGCTAAGCCTTCCCTGGTGTCTGCCATGTCTGTGGTTCCTGGAAACTCCTTCAATCTTGTGTGGCATCAGGAACAAGAGGGTGAAAGCTTTCCTTTTGGGTTTTTTTTAGCATCTCCATGTGTGTGCATATCAATGGTATATGGTTGATAGGTGTGTATATCTATTTGTGTGGCATTGCCTATTTTTGTTTAAGAAAATGACCCTATGGGCCTGTTCACTTTATTTCAGTTTTGGGGCCTGTTTATGTACTATTTCAATCTATGTGGGCCTTAAGTTCTAGGCCTACAGTTCTTTGCATTTTGGGCTTGTTTCTTTGTTGTTTCGGTCCATGTGAGTGTGTATGTCTTAGTCGAGTTTTTATTTCTTCAAATGTAGTATATTTATGGAATCATATGACTTATATGTATTTATTACACAAAGCTTTGCCTTCAATAAGTCTCAGTTTTAGATGCTTTCTAATCCATATTTCCATTTCTTCTTGGTTTGCATGAAACATCATTGTTTGGTCGGCTTCTATGTATAAACCTATTGGGCCAAGAGCCCAATTCCCTTTCTTGATCGAGTCCATTGGAGAAAAAATGAAAAGGGAAGCTAATATGTTTGAAAGCCCAGCTATGGGTGAAAATAGCCAACTGGTAGGCTTAGGTAGGCCCACCAGCCTAACCCTCCCTTTTATATTCATTTTGTATGTGTATGTATATGTAATTATAAAAATCTTTAAAAGATAGTGGAACCCTATGTATGTTTAGAACTTAGTAAACAATATTTAGTATTTTAGGAAGTCACCTAAACCTTTTCAAAATTCAGTTAATCCTAACTTTGCATGAAAATTGGTACTTAGTTCATTTTGCAAAGGTTTTTTTTTTTAAGAAAAAAACTGGTTCAACACTTTAAACAAGATTAAATGATTTTTAAAGCGACCAAGTGATAAACGGTTCGGGCCCACTGCCCCTTTGTAGAATTTGCTAATAAAAGGACAATGTTTAAACTATTTTGGGCCTCAAGCCCGCTGCTGGACCAAAAACTACTTTGGCTAAAATTTTAAATTGGATAAGGATGCATTTAAATTGGATAAGGATGCAACTCAAGGATTGCTTTGGTAGGATTATTTTGACAAAAATCACTTCAAAACATTGGGAATAAATTTTGGAATTCTGGAGATTGAAACTCGCAATAGAAAAAATGGACTTTATAATTGGATCCAAATGATTTTGATAAATTGGGCCGAAAGCACAAAGACTTATGGACCAAAACAAAAGGAATTCACTTGGACAGATTTGAGGTTAAGATGACTTTGGATTGAAATAAAGTTGACTTATATGAGCTTCAAATGAATAAAAATGGACTTAAAAAATTAAAACTTTCTTTTTCCTTATATATGTATACAAATCGGAGATATACTTCATATATATATATATACGTATAAAAACCCGTAGGTATGAAAGTCTAACTATTACAAATTCCCCAAAATCCGAAAGTCATCGTACAAGACTCTAGGCCAAAACATGTCTAAGAACTGAAATCTGCCTAATAAATATCCATAATGTCCAGAATAATAAAAGACATCATAAGTAGAAGATCTTCGGGAGGCCTAGCATGAGAAGAAGGTCACCCCAAAATATGTCAGCAATTATCCTCCACGCTAGATGTGAGGATGAGTAGCGGTCTCTATATCAAAATCTGCACTTAAAGAATGCAACAAGGTAGTATCAGTACAAACACTATGTACTGGTAAGCATCATAGGCCGACTGAGATTAGTATCATGCATATCTTATGAAATCAATAAAATAAACAAGCCAGTTAATCATACACGAATATCAATGCATCACAACAAGTCAACCACGGAAAATCACAACAAATAACGAAATTACCAAGAATCACAAACACGTCAAACACAACGGAGATAAATTTACCACTATAACTGCACTCGCTGTACACACATGTTATCTGATGTCATAGTTCAGTAGTCATGACCTGCAGCGGACCCATGGTGTCCATGTACCACTCGTTCCGAAATACTCCTCGGACTCGAGCACAACCTCCGCTCCGGAACGAACCTCGGACGTGGGATATAACAATGAACCTCTCGTTTCCGAAACTATCCTCGGACCACGAGCCCACAATCTAGGCCACATGTGTGCCTTGTCATACCTTTTACAGATCAGTGTTTCTTACCTTCTTAATATCCATATTCACCTTATCATTTCATGTCACAATATCCTCGAGAAGACTATATTAACTTCTCATCACAATACAACCACTGCAGATTAAATCACACAGGAATAATGGCATGAAGCCTACACAACATTCAATCACAAACACATAGGAGCTTAACCACAAAATATCATGTAATGAATACTCGACATGATATCTCCTAATGAAATCACAAACATACATTCAACTAACCAAAGTCTAACTCAAGTAAACCGTAACCTACCTCAAAGTAGAGCGGGAACAATGTCTGCCACTTTGCTACAGCTTTTCCTTTCCTTAAGGCCTCAATACGTTTGCGGTCTAAAAATAGAAGGCTTAATGAGACACATTGCTCAAATTGCAAATACCAAGGCAAGAATTACCCTACCCTCTCCTCATTCTAAAGATGGGATGATTTTCTAGGTGATAAACAACGTATCACAACTCCTAATATTCATACATCATCAATTCATACCACATTCCATCAAACATTCCCATTACAATTTTCCATGGAAAAGACGCCATTTTTATAGAACCCCAGGTCTCCAATCACTTAGTTTATGTCTCTAAATGTTCAATTTATGACAAATAGCAACTAACCAACACATTTAGATGATAAATAAGCGATAATATCCATAACCCATCAAGTTTAGAAGGTTCATTCATATTCTAGGGTTTCTATTTCAATTTCACCATTAAAGACCCATGGGAACAATTACAATAATGAAGGGGAAAGGAATGATAGAATGAAAAGCAATGAAACTTACCTGACAAGATTGTCTTGCCCTAGCTTGAAAATTCTCTCTAAGTGTTTGTTGAAAGCGTGTTGGGGTGTTATGAATGAGAAAATAAAACTAAGGCATTTAAAACCTGGCTACTGCCTCCCGTCGGCCGCTGTGGCTGTGGCTGTCGCTCCACCGCTGCAGCGGTCCCGCTGTAGCGATCCCCAACTTTCCCACCTGACCGCTATGACGGTCGTTTTATCGCTATAGCAGTACCGCCATAGCGGTCCACCTTCTGCCACAGCGGCCACTAAAGAAAGGGAAGGCCGCTTGCAGCGGTCGAGGTATCGCTATAGCGGTACCACCGCAGCGGTAATCCCACCGCTGCAGCGGTCCATTTTGGGCAGTGAGGTGGCATTCAGTCCAGTTTTCACCCATATCTCCCCACATTCCATCCAAGGCCTCAAAACACAATACAAAACATGCACACATACAAAAAGACACCCTGCGAATCCACCCGCGGCCTCGGAATTCCCAATGGAGTCCTAAATTTCCATAACGACCGGAAGGGTCGTTATACCAGATACCAATTAAGACAATGTTCGTCCCTGAACGGACAAGGATGAGAATCTAGGGAGGAGTTACCTGACACGGCGAAAAGCTGAGGGTATTTGCTACGCATATCCGACTCTGTTTCCCAAGTAGCCTTTTCCATTGGTAGATTCTTCCACTGAAATTTCGCAGAAGCTATTTCTATGGACCTCAACTTGCGAACATCCCTGTCTAAGATAGCAATGGGCTCTTCTTCGTACGACAGATTTTCATCTAACAAAACTGAATCCCAACGGATGATATAGGAACCATCGCTGTGGTACCTCTTCAACATCGACACATGGAACATCGGGTGAACTCCTGATAAACCCGGAGGTAAAGCCAACGTGTAAGCCACCTCCCCCACACGTTTAAGAATCTCAAATGGACCAATGAACCTCGGGCTAAGCTTTCCCTTCTTTCCAAACCTCATCACACCCTTCATGAGTGAGACCTTCAATAACACTAGCTCTCCTTCCTCAAAATCAAAATCTCGGACCTTGCGGTCTGCATACTCTTTCTGCATATTCTGCGCTGCCAATAGCTTGGACTGAATCACCTTCACCTTCACTAGAGACTCTCACAAAATATTAGTGCCCCAAGTCCTCACCTCAAACGTATCGAACCATCTAATAGGAGACCTACACCTCCTCCCATACAACGCCTCAAACGGAGCCATATCTGTAACACCTCGTACTTTTAACGTAAGCTTTAACCATGATCCTAGACTTGAAAAATCAGAGAAAGAATGTGGGAATTGGAATTTTTCCTGTTCAGTTGTGAGATAGTGGTTTACGCCCATGAACAGTGGACGTATTTCAATTTGCGGGCCGTAAACCAAGTCATAAAATGGTACCAAGGATTTCTGAGCATTCTGGAATTTGGCAATTGAATGTCATATGGTTAAATACGGACCGTATTTCACTATATGGCCCGTATTTCAAATCGTAAACTGAAACATGAATTTCTGAACATTCTGGAATTTGGCATTTTGATGTCACATGGTTAAAAACGGACCGTATTTCGATTTACGGCCCGTATTTCACAATGTATTTGGACTTTGGGAAAACTTCCTTGACAATAGTTGTAGAGCTTTGAAATACCTTTCCAACGGTATATTATGGGGGTCAAATGGACATCTGTGTAAGGAGTTATGGCTATTTTACTGAAGAGACGCAGTGCAGTCCATATTGCAAAATACGGGCCGTATTGCAGTTTACGACCCGTAAACTGAAAATACGGCCAGCATAGTGCAGGACGTAAACTGCATTTTCCCAGGACAATATATATTCGTCCATACCAGTTCAAATCATTATTTTTCATTCCTTCAAGCCCTAGAACGATTTCCCACCCTCTCCCATCATCAAGAACACCAAGGTAAGCCTACTCTAATTATTCCAACACAATTCTAACACCTATCCTTGTAAGCTAAACAAGAAATTATCATTCTAAAACTAGGGTTTTCAAGAAAACCCATCTCAAGGTTCAAGAATTCAAGATTTTGGAAATCTTCTTCAAAGCTCAAGTCTTTAATTCAAGTTTTGGAGCAATTAAGGTATGTAGAACTTCCATCCACATGTGGGAATCTCTAAGTTCTTGCCCATGCTCCGTTTCTTGATATCCATGAAGTTCAAACCCTAGGGCATTAAACCCAACATATTGGTAGCCCGTATTTATGTATTTATGTACATGAATTTGGTAGCTATATTCGTTATTGTATTCCTAATTTTCCATTACGGTTATTAGGAACCTTAGCTTAATCCATGAATCATGAATTCTTCCTCATGTGTTCTCATTATGTTTATATGAAACTTTATGATTTTATGTAGCAAGTTTCGGGCTCAGATAGCCTGAAACTACATAGCCACCGTAGGATAAGGGTTGTTAGCAAGGAGGCAACACCTTCATTATGCAGTTTGGATCCTTACATGATTATTATTACTTAAATCTCATATCCCTGGCAAGGTTGTGAGTGTTCTGCTGGTAGGACGCAAGTACCAGACTATGTTGTCGGTTATACTATATCATTCCCCACGTTACAAGTAGTTTTACATACAAGTATTTCTATTGATTACTGTTTTAAGACTTCACTCACGTTTCATGTTCATGTTCAAGTTACATTCAGTTTCAGTTCATATCCTATATCTATGTTGTGCCATGTTCTTCATTTCAGCAGGTTTTACATATTAACCATGTACTAACGTCCTTTTTGCCCGGGGCCTGCACTTCACGGTGCAGATACCGGTTTTCAGGAGCATACATCTGCGCAGTAGGATCACTTCAGATATCAGCTTATTGGTGAGCCCCATTTCTCTCGGTGTTCAACATGGAGTCTGCATTAGTATTCAGTTTATGGTAGTCCAGGGCCATGTCCTGGTAGTTAGTATTCAAACACGTTTTAGAGGTTTCATAGACATATGTTAGTTCACAGAGTTAGTTATGCTTTTATGTTTGCAAACTATTGTGTTTCCATGATATTTCATGCTATGAGATAAATTTCAAGACTTTATTCCGCATTTCATGATTTATTTAAATTGCATCATATAGATTATATTGTTTTGATGCCCATGTTGACAAGCAAGCCATGAGGTTCGCTCGGACACATGCAAGCAAGGCCCGAGTGCCGTGTTATGCCCAGACCATGGTTCAGGGCGTGACAAAGCTTGGTATCAGAGCCTAGGTTCAAGTGTCTTTAGGGAGTCTATGAAACCGTGTCCAGTGGGGTCACTTTTATATGTGTGAGGGCCCCACACATATAAACAGTTGACCACCAAGACATTTAGGATTGTCTCTGTTCTTTCATATTCTAGATCGTGCAGTTACAGCAGTACTTTTAGGCTATCTTTGTAATTCGTGCGTGTACGTATTTTCAGAAAATGCCTGCGAAAATGAAGTACACCAAAAAGGCTACAGCCACCAGCCAAGGGCTACTGCGGAAGTAACTCGGGAAGAGACTGTTCCGACTCAGACAGCGGCCCCAACCACTCCTACAGTAACACCTCCTATTGATTCGGATGGGGATGTTAGGAATGCTATTAATATGCTCACACAACTGGTAGCAGCTCAGGCCCAACGTCAGGAATCTGGGTCAAGCTCAAGAGGTAATGGAGAGTCTTCTAAGACTAAGGACTTTCTCAGGATGAATCCCCCAGTCTTTACGGGGACAAAGAAAGATGAAGACCCTCAGGACTACATCGATGCTCTTCAGAAAATCTTCAGGATTATGACAGTTACGGAGACCGAAGCAGTTACTTTTGGAGCTCATCAGCTGCAGAGTATTGCTAACACCTGGTATGAATCTTTGGAATTATCCCGAGGTGAGGATGCACTTGATGCTACATGGGATGAATTCAAAAGTGCCTTCCTGGACCACTTCATGCCAATAGAAGTCAGAGAAGCTAAGGCTGAACAATTCCTGAAGCTTAAGCAGAATGGTAGGTCAATTCAGGACTACTACTTAGAATTTATCAGTCTGGCTAAGCATGTTTCATATATGGTACCGGATATGAGGGCAAGAGTGAGGAGGTTTGTTGGAGGTCTTGATCCCTATTTGTACGATGGGGCCAATATTGCCGCACAGAATGGGGGAATGACTATCTCTAAGATGGTTGCTTTCGTACAGGGAAATGAGAAAAGGCTGAAGGAGGAGGAAGCCTTGCAGAAAGAGAAAGACAAGGAGTTCAACAAGAGGGCCAAGTCTACCGGACAGTTCAGCGGTAATGAAAACAGGAAGTTATTTAAGAACAGGTCAGCCAGACCTACTCCGTCCACGACAAGTGCTCCAGTTTCCAAGTTCAAGAAAGATACCGTCAACAGAATTTCAGGTGGTCAGGCTCCCAGTCTCATGGCAGTGTGACTCAGAGTAACTTCACCAATCCGATTTGTGCTAAGTATGGGAAGAGGCATCCTGGGGAGTGCCGCTCTGGATTAAATATTTGCTATGGGTGTGGCCAGCCGGGCCATGTTCAGCGAAATTGCCCTTTAGTCAGACAGGGCACAAGAGGTAATCGGACTCAGTCAGTATATTCATCAGTTCCTCATAATAACCAGACTCAGGCAGGACGTGTACCAGCTAGATCTGGTAACACAAGCGGTGGCCCAAACCGTTTGTATGCTTTGACCGGGCACCAGGATATCGATAACCGTACTGATGTTGTCACAGGTATACTCACAGTTTTCAGTTTCGATGTTTATGCTCTAATGGACCCTGGATCCACCCTATCCTATGTCACCCCTTATGTTGCTAGGAAATTTGGTATTGAACCTGAAAAGCTAAAAGAACCTTTTGAAGTGTCAACTCCAGTAAGTGAGTCAGTCATAGCCCGACGAGTCTATAAGGGCTGTCCAATCAGAGTCTATCACCATGTTGTTCCAGCTGACCTATGTGAGTTAAAAATGGTAGATTTTGATGTAATCATGGGCATGGACTGGTTATATTCATGTTACGCGTCAGTTGATTGTAGAACCAAAACTGTGAATTTCAAGTTTCCTAATGAGCCAGTCTTAGAGTGGAAGGGTGATTCTGTGAGTCCTAAGGGTAGGTTTATTTCTTACCTCAAGGCAAGAAAGATGGTGTCTAAGGGTTATATCTATCATCTCGTTCGGGTTAGGGATTCATCTTCCCAGACCCCAACTCTTCAGTCAGTCTCTGTTGTTAATGAGTTCCCAGAAGTCTTTCCCGAGGATCTTCCCGGAATCCCTCCTGATAGGGAAATTGATTTCGCAATTGACCTACTCCCAGGTACGAAACCTATATCTATTCCACCTTATAGGATGGCTCCAGCTGAATTACGCGAGCTTAAGGCTCAACTCAAAGATCTTTTAGACAAGGGTTTTATCCGACCCAGTGTCTCTCCATGGGGTGCCCCAGTCCTTTTCGTTCGCAAGAAGGATGGTTCTTTGCGCATATGCATTGACTATCGACAGCTCAATAAAGTCACGGTCAAGAACAAATACTCTCTTCCACGAATAGACGACTTATTTGATCAGCTTCAGGGTGCCCAATGTTACTCCAAAATAGATCTCCGATCAGGTTACCATCAGCTTAAGGTTAGGGGACAAGATATTCCTAAAACAGCCTTTAGAGCCAGATATGGTCATTTCGAATTCTGTGTCATGTCCTTCGGTTTGACCAATGCCCCAGCAGCATTTATGGACCTCATGAACAAAGTCTTCAAGCCATACCTCGACCTCTTTGTCATTGTCTTCATAGATGATATCCTCATTTACTCCTGTAGTGAGGCTGAGCACGCAGAATACCTTTGTATAGTTCTTCAGATTCTTAAGGACCGCAAGTTGTATGCAAAATTCTCTAAGTGTGAATTTTGGCTCAAATCAGTAGCCTTCTTAGGTCATGTGATTTCTGGTGAGGGTGTTCAGGTTGACTCTTAGAAGATTGAGGCCGTTAAGAATTGGCCCAGACCCGCATCAGTTTCAGATATCCGCAGTTTCTTGGGTCTAGCAGGCTATTACCGACGTTTCGTAGAGGGGTTTTCATCTATTTCAGTACCATTGACCAAGCTGATGAAGAAGGAAGTTAAGTTTCAATGGTCAGATGCTTGTGAGCGAAGCTTTGAAGAGCTGAAGAAGAGATTGACTTCTGCTCCAGTTTTAACTTTACCAAAGGGAACTGAAGGGTTCGTGGTTTATTGTGATGCTTCGGGAGTTGGTCTTGGATGTGTCTTAATGCAGCATGGTAAGGTTGTAGCCTATGCATCTCGTCAGCTTAAGGTTCACGAAAAGAATTATCCGACTCATGACCTAGAGTTGGCAGCTATAGTTTTTGCACTTAAGATATGGCGTCATTATTTGTATGGAGTGCATGTTGATATTTTCACAGATCATAAAAGCCTGCAGTATATCTTCAAGCAAAGAGAGTTGAATCTTAGGCAGAGGAGATGGCTCGAATTGCTTAAGGATTATGATGTGGATATTCTCTATCATCCGGGGAAAGCGAATGTTGTAGCCGATGCTCTTAGTCGGTGCTCCATGGGGAGCTTAGCCCACATTGATGCAGATAAGATAATTATGACCAAGGAAGTTCACCGTTTGACTAGTCTTGGAGTTTGACTTTTAGACTCCGAGGATGGCGGCGTAGTTGTTCAGAATAGAGCCCTTTCCTCCTTAGTGGTTGAAGCCAAAGAGAAAACGTTTAGTGATCCCTACTTGTTGCAGCTGAGAGAGGGAATTCACAAGCATAAGACGACGGCTTTTGAACAAGGGGGAGATGATGGTACCTTGAGGTACCGAGGCAGATTATGTGTTCCATATGTAGATGGGCTCAGAGAGCGAATCATGTCAGAAGCTCACAACTCCAGGTATTCCATTCACCCAGGTTCCACTAAGATGTACCGTGATCTTAAGGAGATTTACTGGTGGAACGATATAAAGAAGAATGTGGCGAATTTTGTAGCTAAGTGTCCGAATTGTCAGCAAGTGAAAGCCGAACACCAGAGACCTGGTGGCTTGGCTCAGAATATTGATATTCCTGTCTGGAAATGGGAAATGATCAATATGTACTTTGTATCAGGTCTACCTCATTCAGCTAGGAGACATGACTCTATTTGGGTGATCGTTGACAGGCTTACTAAGTCGGCGCACTTTTTGCCAGTCAAGACCACAGATTCAGCAGAAGATTATGCCAAGTTGTATGTTAATGAGATTGTCAGATTGCATGGGACACCAGTGTCCATTATTTCAGATCGTGGTGCTCAGTTTACAGCGAACTTCTGGAAATCTTTTCAGAAAGGATTGGGTACCAAGGTGAACCTTAGCACAGCTTTTCATCCGCAGACCGATGGCCAGGCAGAGCGTACTATTCAGACTCTGGAGGACATGTTGAGAGCATGCGTCTTGGATTTCAAAGGTAATTGGGATGATCACTTGCCTCTTATCGAGTTTTCCTATAATAACAGTTATCATGCTAGCATTGGGATGGCACCGTTTGAAGCTCTGTATGGGCGAAGGTGTAGATCACCAATTGGTTGGTTCGAAGTTGGTGAATCAGAGTTGTTAGGACCATATTTGGTTTATCAGGCTATGGAGAAAGTCAAGTTAATACAGGAGCGTTTGAAAATGGCTCAGAGTCGCCAGAAGTCTTATACAGATGTGAGGCGAAGGGACTTAGAATTTTCAGTTGATGATTGGGTGTTCCTTAAAGTCTCACCCATGAAGGGTGTTATGAGATTTGGCAAGAAAGGGAAGCTCAGTCCCAGATATATTGGACCTTACAGAATTCTACGAAAGGTCGATCTAGTAGCTTATGAACTTGAGTTGCCACAAGATTTGGCTGCCGTACATCCCGTGTTTCATGTGTCCATGTTGAGGAAGTGTGTAGGAGACCCGTCGTTGGTTGTTCCTGCTGATACTATAACAGTTAAGGATGGGTTGACTTATGAGGAGATCCCCGTAGCCATTCTTGACCGTCAGGTTCGCAAGTTGAGAACTAAGGAAGTAGCCTCAGTGAAAGTCTTGTGGAGGAGCCAGAAGGTTGAGGAAGCTACATGGGAAGCCGAGAAGGATATGAAATCCAAGTACCCATTTTTTTTTTAACAGCAAGCAGAGAACCTTCAAGGTAACTTTCCGTAGCCCATGTCATGTTATGTCTCATGTTTCACGCTCATGTCATATATCCAGCACTCATGTTTCTTGTATCATGCCAGAAGTATCTATGTTTTCAAGTAATCACATCATTTCATGTCTCATATTTCATGACATGTTTTATTTACGTTTATGTATTCAAGCCATGCTCAGCCATATTCTTAACCATGACCCATCATTCGAGGACGAATGATCCTAAGGGGGGGATATTGTAACACCTCGTACTTTTAACGTAAGCTTTAACCATGATCCTAGACTTGGAAAATCAGATAAAGAATGTGAGAATTGGAATTTTCCTATTCAGTTGTGAGATAGTGGTTTACGCCCATGAACAGTGGACGTATTTCAATTTGCGGGCCGTAAACCAAGTCATAAACTGGTACCAAGGATTTCTGAGCATTCTGGAATTTGGCAGTTGAATGTCATATGGTTAAATACGGGGCCGTATTTCACTATACGGCCGTATTTCAAATCGTAAATTGAAACCAAGAATTTCTGAACATTCTGGAATTTGGCATTTTGATGTCACATGGTTAAAAACGGACCGTATTTTGATTTACGGCCCGTATTTCAAATTTTATTTGGAATTTGGGAAAACCTCCTTGCTGAAAGTTGTAGAGCTTTGAAATACCTTTCCAACGGTATATTATGGGGGTCAAACAAACATCTGTGTAAAGAGTTATGACCATTTTACTAAAGAGACGCAGTGTAGTCGATATTGCAAAATACGACCCGTATTGCATTTTACGACCCGTAAACTGAAAATACGGCCAACACAGTGCTGGACGTAAACTGCATTTTCCCAGGACAGTATATATTCGTCCATACCAGTTCAAATCATTATTTTTCATTCCTTCAAGCCCTAGAACGATTTCCTACCCTCTCCCATCATCAAGAACACAGAGGTAAGCCTACTCTAGTTATTCCAACTCAATTCTAACACCTATCCTTGTAATCTAAACAAGAAATTATCATTCTAAAACTAGGGTTTTCAAGAAAACCCATCTCAAGGTTCAAGAATTCAAGATTTTGGAAATCTTCTTCAAAGCTCAAGTCTTTAATTCAAGTTTTGGAGCAATTAAGGTATGTAGAACTTCCATCGACATGTGAGAATCTCTACGTTCTTCCCCATGCTCCGTTTCTTGATATCCATGAATTTCAAACCCTAGGGCATTAAACCCAACATATTGGTAGCCCGTATTTATGTATTTATGTACATGAATTTTGTATCTATATTCGTTATTGTATTCCTAATTTTCCATTACGGTTATTAGGAACCTTAGCTTAATCCATGAATCATGAATTCTTCCTCATGTGTTCTCATTATGTTTACATGAAACTTTATGATTTTATGTAGCAAGTTTCAGGCTCAGATAGCCTGAAACTACATAGCCACCGTAGGATAAGGGTTGTCAGCAAGGAGGCAACACCTTCATTATGCAGTTTGGATCTTTACATGCTTATTATTACTTAAATCTCATATCCCTGGCAAGGTTGTGAGTGTTCTGCTGGTAGGACGCAAGTACCAGACCATGTTGTCGGTTATACTATAGAATTCCCCACGTTACAAGTAGTTTTACATACAAGTATTTCTATTGATTACTGTTTTAAGACTTCACTCACGTTTCATGTTCATGTTCAAGTTACATTCAGTTTCAGTTCATATCCTATATCTATGTTGTGCCATGTTCTTCATTTCAGCAGGTTTTACATATTAACCATGTACTAACGTCCCTTTTGCCCGGGGCCTGCACTTCACGGTGCAGATACCGGTTTTCAGGAGCATACATCTGCGCAGTAGGATCACTTCAGATATCAGCTTATTGGTGAGCCCCACTTCTCTCGGGGTTCAACATGGAGTCTGCATTAGTATTCAGTTTATGGTAGTCCAGGGCCATGTCCTGGTAGTTAGTATTCAAACACGTTTTAGAGGTTTTATAGACATATGTTAGTTCACAGAGTCAGTTATGCTTTTATGTTTGCAAACTATTGTGTTTCCATGATATTTCATGCTATGAGATAAATTTCAAGACTTTATTCCGCATTTCATGATTTATTTAAATTGCATCATATAGATTATATTGTTTTGATGCCCATATTGACAAGCAAGCCATGAGGTTCGCTCAGACACATGCAAGCAAGGCCCGAGTGCCGTGTTACGCCCAGGCCATGGTTCGGGGCGTGACAATATCAATGCTCGAGTGATAGCTAGTATTGTAAGCAAATTCGGCTAAGGGCAAGAACTGATCCCAATTCCCGCCGAAATCTATCAAGCACGCACGAAGCATATCCTCCAGAACCTGAATAGTCCGCTCAGACTGCCCGTCAGTCTTAGGATGGAAGGTTGTGCTAAGATCTAACCTCGTACCCAACTCCTCATGCAAACACTTCCAAAACTTGGATGTGAATGTGGTACCCCTGTCGGACACGATGGAGATAGGAACCCCGTGGAGTCTAAGTACCTCCCGAATATAAAATTTAGCCAACTTCTCTGCATCATAAGTTATCTTCGCTGGAATAAAGTGAACAGACTTAGTCAACCTATCAACCTGTCAACAATAACCCAGATAGAATCAAACTTCCCTAGTGTCTTCGGAAGATCCACTACGAAATCCATGACTACTTTTTCCCACTTCCATTCATGAATGGGCGTTCTCTGCAATGTACCCCCAGGTTTTTTATGTTCATACTTCACCTGTTGGCAATTTAGGCACTGCGCAATGAACTCTACAATATCTTGCTTCATCCTAGTCCACCAGTAATGTTGCCTCAAATCACGATACATCTTAGTGACACCAAGGTTGATAGAATACCTTGAACTATGAGCCTCTGTAAGAATGGTCTTAATCAAGTCGCCCACGCATGGCACACACACTCGCCCTTTGATTCACAGCACGCCCTCCTCATCAATCATGGCCTCCTTGGACTCACCACGCAACACCTTATCTCGTATTTTACATAGCTTAGCATCTTCGAACTGCTTAGCCTTAATCTGTTCTAAAAATGATGACCGAGCCTCAACACAAGCCAACACCTGGCCTGTGTTAGAGATATCCAGTCTCATAAAACTAATAGCCAGAGTCTGCACCTCTCTAGCCAACGGACGCTCAGAAGAAATTAAACGAGCCAGACTGCCCATACTAACCGACTTCCGGCTCAATGCATCAGCTACCACATTAGCCTTACCAGGGTAATACAAGATGGTGATGTCATAGTCCTTCAGCAGTTCTATCCACCTCCGCTGTCTAGAGTTCAGATCTTTCTGAGTGAACACATACTGCAAACTGCGATGGTCTGTGTACACTTCACAATGGACACCATACAAGTAGTGCCTCCAGATTTTCAATGCAAACACCACCGCTGCCAACTCTAGATCATGAGTAGGATAGTTCTTCTTATGCACCTTTAACTGTCGAGAAGCATACGCAATCACCTTCTTTTCCTGCATCAAAACAGCACCTAACCCAGAACGTGAAGCATCACAATAAACAACAAAATCCTTGTCCTCAACGGGCAATTCCATAATCGGTGCAGTAGTCAATAATGTTTTGAGCTTTTGAAAGCTCTCCTCACACTCGTTGGACCACTGAAACGGTACCTCCTTATGAGTCAATCGGGTCATATGAGAAGCAATAGAAGCAAACCCTTTCACAAACCGACGATAGTAGCTAGCCAGACCCTCAAAACTACGGATCTCGATCACTGATATGGGCCTACCCCATTCCTTGACTGCCTGAATTTTCTGAGGATCCACCATAATACCCTCTTTCGAAATAACATGCCCCAAGAAAGACACAGAAGACAACCAGAATTCTCACTTGGAGAATTTAGCATACAATTCCTTCTCCCACAATACTCCAAGAGCAATTCTCAAATGTTTCTCATGCTCTTCCTTACTCTTAGAGTACACCAGGATATCATCAATGAACACTATAATGAATGAGTCTAGGTAGGGCTTGAACACACTGTTCATCAAACCCATGAACGCAGCTGGGGCATTTGTAAGCCCAAAAGACATAACCAAGAATTCATAGTGCCCATACCTGGTCCGAAAGAAGTTTTAGGAACATCCTCCACTTGAATCTTCAACTGATGGTACCCTGACCTTAGGTCAATTTTCGAGAACACCGAAGCTCCTTCTAATGGATCAAACAAGTCATCAATACGAGGGATGAGATACTTATTTCGGATAGTTACCTTATTCCGCCGTCGGTAATCAATACACATACGCATATACCCATCCTTTTTATTAACAAACAACGTAGGAGCACCCCACGAAGAGGCACTCGAGCGAATAAACCCCTTACTCAGAAGATCTTGCAACTGTTCCTTCAGCTCCATGAGTTTTACTGGTGCCATCCTATAAGGTGGAATATAGATAGGACGAGTCCCTGGGTCTAAGCCAATCTGAAGTCAATATCACGGTCCGGTGGCATACCAGGCAAGTCTGCGGGGAACACATCTGCAAACTCGCGTACCACTGGAACTGAATCAAGGGATAAAGTATCTGCACTGGTATCACGGATATGTGCCAGATAAGCTAAACAACCCTTCTCTACTAGCTTTCTAGCACGAACAAAGGATATTACTTTCTTAGGGAAGGGACTAAGGTTCCCCGTTCACTCGAGTCTAGGTGCCCCGGGCATGGCTAGTGTAACAGTCTTAGAATGGCAATCGAGTATACCATAATGCGGGAACAACAAACTCATACCCAAAATAACATCGAAATCTACCATGTCCAAAATCATCAAATCTGCCCAAGTACTATACCCTATAAAAGAAATTGCACAGGCAGGGTAGACGCTATCCACTACTACAGAATCCCCAACAGGAATAGACAAAAAAATAGGAGTATCAAGAGTATCACACATCATATCCAGACCCACAGCAAAATAGGTAGATACATAGGAAAAGGTAGAACCTGGATCAAACAAAACAGAAGACATACGATCACAAACGGAGATAATACCTATGATAACCGCATCGAAGGCCTCAGCCTCGGGTCTACCTGGGAGGGCGTACAAATGACTGCAGCCCCCTGTCGCCTGCGTACCACTGCGATTACCATTACTAGTTTGAGCCCCGCCCCTGCCGGGCTGCTGTCCGCCTCTACCTACCTGAGGACCACCTCGGTTAGGCTGAGCACCACCCTTACCCGTGGTGTGGCTGCCCCATCCTGCCGGTGCGCGATCCTTACCCCCTCAATCTGGTCCATATGGAGCTTGGGTAGCCTGATACTGAGTCCCCTGCCCACTCTGTCTAAGTCTGGGGTAATATCTCTTAATATGCCCTATCTCACCACACTTGAAGCAAGCACGGTCCAGCGTAGGCCACTGAACAGAAGATGATGAAGCAGTATAGCCTCCCTGCTGACCGGAAGCCTGCTAATTTTCCCCTGATGGGCCCCCACCTGACACCTGCATCGCGGACTGAACCGGACGCCCCAAATAAACCTGTGAACTCTGACCCCTCGAGAAAGAGTTGCTGAACATCCCACCCCTACGGGCCTTCTTCTCTACATGCTTTGCCTGACTCTCCTGCCTAATACCCTCAACAGTACGGACGTGCTCCACTACCTCCTGAAATAAAGCCCCAGTGGATACAAGCTAAAGAGTTGATAGCTGAAGCCCAGTGTTCAACCCCTTCACAAACCGACGTATCCTCTCCCCCTTAGTGGGCAGCAACTGAATAGCATATCGGGATAGGGAGTTGAAACGGGACTCATACACAGCAACCGATGAGTTCCCCTGATCAATAGTAGCAAACTTATCTTTCCTTCGGTCCCTCAGAGTACGCGGAACGTACTTGTCCAAGAACACAGAGCAAAACTGGACCCACGTCAATAGAGGAGACCCAGCTAGCCTACACTCCACATAAGCCTTCCACCAAAGCTTAGCATCGCCCAAGAACTGGAACGTCACAATCTCTACCCGTTACTTATCCACGGCCCCCATCTTATGGAGTCGCCTCATATGCATCCTCCAACTCAGTACCATAAAACACAAGAGGCTTCATTTTTGTGAACCTCCAAAACAGATCATGTTCCTCACCAGTCATCACTGACACTGCAACAGGCCTTGGGAAGGCCACAAAACTCGAAACCTCATCCAAGCGAGGCCCCACCGCTGTTGCATGCTGAACCCCCGGACCTTGTGCTCTGTCCGGATCGGGAGCTGCTACCCTTACGGCCCTACCTGCTGGACCCACTGGTATAGCTCCGGTCTGTGCTAACCCATGCAACAGATTCAGCACTTATGCCATCGCGTCTGGTATACCCTTAGCAGCTGCAGCTCCTGGTGGAACTGGTACTGCTGCCGGTTGGGCAGGTGCTGCTGCAACTTCCGCTGCCTCTTTAGGGACCACTAGAGGCACGGGGTCAACCACTGGGATGCCACCCCCAGCTGGGGCTGCCGCTCTGCCAGCTCCTCTGCCTCTACCACTTCCTCTAGCTGTTGTTGCGCGTGTTCTCGCCATCTGTGAGAGAATGAAGGATAGTCAGATACCAATTTGAATCAGCAGATACCAATTGGAATCAAGTAGCACGAAAGAAGAAAGAAAAGGGAGTTTTCCTAGTGTCCGGCAGCCTATCGAAGATAAGTACAGACGTCTCCGTACCGCTCTACAAGACTCTGCTAGACATATCTTGGTATGATGAGATCGACGAATCTAAAGCTTTGATACCAACTTTGTCACGACCCAACCCGCCATGACTGGCACCCAACTAAATCCTAGTGGGTGAACCAACACACAAGATCTCTATTCATTCATGTCTAATTTTTTATTAAATAAGTCAAATGATTATACTCATTCACACATCAAATAAACTGAGTAAGTCATGCCATAAAATACTAAAACAAGTGCGAAAGTTTAACTATTACAAATTCCCCAAAATCTGAAAGTCATCGTACAGGACTCTAAGCCAAAACATGTCTAAGAACTGAAATCTGCCTAATAAATATTCATAATGTCCAGAATAAGAAAAGACATCATAAGTAGAAGATCTTCGGGCAGCCTGGCATAAGAAGAAGCGCACCCCAAAATCTGTCAGCAATTATCCTACACGCTAGATGTGAGGACGAGTAGCAGTCTCTTTATCAAAATCTGCACTCAAAGTATGCAGCAAGGTAGTATCAGTACAAACACTATGTACCGGTAAGCATCATAGGCAGACTAAGATTAGTATCATGCATATCTTATGAAATCAATAAAATAAACAAGCCAGTCAATCATACACGAATATCAATGCATCACAACAAGTCAACCACGGGCAATCACAACAAATTGCCAAATTTCCAAAAATCACAAACACAACGGAGATAAATTTACCCCTATAACCGCACTCGTTGTACACACATGCTATCTGATGTCATAGTTCAGTAGTCATGACCAGCAGGGGACCCATGGTGTCCATGTACCACTCATTCCGGAACACTCCTCGGACCCGAGCACAACCTTCGCTCCGGAACGAACCTCGGACGCGGGATATAACAATGAACCTCTCGTTTTTTAAACTATCCTCGGACCACGAGCCCACAATCTAGGCCACATGTGTGCCCTTTCATACCTTTTTTATAGAACGGTGTTTCTTACCTTCTCAATATCCATATTCACCTTATCATTTCATGTCACAATATCCTCGAGAAGACTATATTAACTTCTCATCACAATACAACCACTGCAGATTAAATCACACAGGAATAATGGCATGAAGCCTACACAACATTCAATCACAAACACATAGGAGCTTAACCACAAAATATCATGTAATGAATACTCAACATGATATCTCCTAATGAAATCACAAACATACATTCAACTAACCAAAGTCTAACTCAAGAAAACCGTAACCTACCTCAAAGTAGAGCGGGAACAATGTCTGTCACTCTGCTACAGCGTTTCCTTTCCTTAAGGCCTCAATACGTTTGCGGTCTAAAAATAGAAGGCTTAATGAGACACATTGCTCAAATTGCAAATACCAAGGCAAGAATTACCCTACCCTCTCCTCATTCTAAAGGGGGGATGATTTTCTAGGTGATAAATAACGTATCACAACTCCTAATATTCATACATCATCAATTCATACCACATTCCATCAAAAATTCCCATTACAATTTTCCATGGAAAAGACGCCATTTTTATAGAACCCCAGGTCTCCAATCACTTAGTTTATGTCTCTAAATGTTCAATTTATGACAAATAGCAACTAACCAACGCATTTAGATGATAAATAAGCGATAATAACCATAACCCATCAAGTTTAGAAGTTTCATTCATATTCTCGGGTTTCTATTTCAATTTCACCATTAAAGACCCATGGGGATGATTACAATAATGAAGGGGAAATGAATGATAGAATGAAAAGCAATGGAACTTACCTGACAAGATTGTCTTGCCCTAGCTTGAAAATTTTCTCTAAGTGTTTGTTGGAAGGGTGTTGGGGTGTTATGAATGATAAAATAAAACCAAGGCATTTAAAACCCGGCTACTTCCTCCTGTCGACCGTGCCGCTGCAGCGGTCCCGCTATAACGGTCCCTAACTTTCCCACCTGACTGCTATGGCGGTCGTTTCACCGCTATATTACCGCCATGGCGGTCCACCTTCCACCACAGCATCCACCAAAGAAATGGATGTCCGCTTGTAGTGGTCGAGGCACCGCTATAGCGGTACTGCCGCAGCGCTAATCCTACCGCTGCAGCGGTCCATTTTGGCAGTGAGGTAGTTTTCTTTCCAGTTTTTCCCCCTATCACCCCATATTTCATCCAAGGCCTCAAAACACAATACAAAACATGCACACATACAAAAAGACGCCCTACGAATCCACTCGCAGCTTTAGAATTCCCAATGGAGTCCTAAATTCCCATAATGACTGGAAGGGTCGTTACAAGCAACTAAGTGAGTCGAACACTTGCGTGGATTTTCTAAACCGAAACCCCCTTTTATAAGGGGACTTTTTGCTGAATTTTTTCCTGAAATTATGATATGAATAAAAATGACATTTTGCGGAAAACTAAACGCTTATAAACAAATAAGTACATTAATCACACATTGAAGCTCGTAGGTCAACTGTATTCTACGGATCCTTAATACTAGGATGCATAAAACTTTCCCTAAGGAATCACCCGAACCCTTACCTCGAACTTTGTTCCAAAAATATTTTTACTTATTTTTGAAAAAATCTTTAAATCCAGTTTTCCTAGTTTTCCATTAGAGCACCAACAACCTCATAGTAACCTTTATGCCTTAACCGCGTAAAAGCGAACCACAACAAGAAGAACTAGGTCTACATACATTTTCCAACACAGAGCAGGAACAACATCGGAGTCAAAGAATGATCAAAAGTGAGTTGACCAGTTACAGACACAGAGCTTAAAATTACATAAAACAGGTCTGTCAACATGTTCTAGCCAAGATCTCAGAAGTAGTTCAATAGCAGATGAATAATGAAAGAGATTGGTGGAACAGGTATAAGAACATGTTCTATCTCAGACAGTGTAGAGATTCAGAGGCAGACGAACCAGGTGGAAGAAACAAGCTTGTGAACATGTTCAAGAGCAACTACTACATCAACTAGGATTTTCATAATTATGGAAAGAACTTGGCGGTCAAGTATAAAAGATTTCTTTCCATATTTGAAGGGATTAGTAAGCCTTCTACACGTATTAGAAGCAGACTCAATGTAATGACCTAATCAGTGGTTATACACGTTTTGGCCATTTTACTCCTGTCGACCCAGTTCCCGAGGTTATCGAGCGATTCTAGTGAAAATTAGAAGAATTAAAACCCTTAAGTGAAAACGTTAGACCAATAGTTGACTTTTTGGTAAATGGACCTTTTTCGGAATACTGTCAATTTCGTGAGGTCTGAAGGATCGTTTATGACTTGGTGGGGTGTTTGGTTCAATTTTTTAGGCTTCCGGTGGCGTTTTGGGTACTTGGTTGGAAACATAATTTTGGCTTTTTGGTGGTTGACCGAGTCAAGGTAACCTCCGTCGGGACTTTCATAGTCGCGAATGAGTTCGTAGCGTGTTTTGCCTGTGTCTGCATGTCACGACCCTAATTACCAATCATGCAGGCACCTACCTTATTATCACTAGTAGGCGAACCCTTACCCGTTAACCCATTAATCATTAGCCAATTTAAACTTCTTTAATCATTTATACCTAAACAATCAATGATCATGTGAATGAATAAATAAATAAAACAATTCATAATTAATAGAAAATATAAGTGCGGAAGTCTTAACTATTACACCCCCAAGATTTGAAAGTTATTGTACAAGGACTCTAACCAACAATGTTTAAAGAATGAAGTATATCTCAAATATAATAACAATAATGTCTGGAATAAAAATAGACATCTGGAAAGAGAGATCTTCAGGTGGCGTGGAATGGATAGAAGCTCATCCTCGGATCTGATCGAGCAAACTAGCTTCAAGCTAGAGATGTAATCTAGATGAATCTCTGGAACACAATCTGTAGTAAAAAATGGAGCAGCAAGGTAGTATCAGTACAAACACTATGTACCGGTAAGCATCATAGGCCGACTAAGATTAGTTCACGTATATAAGCATAAAATCAATAAGATAAACAGATAGGAACTTAATACTTAATTCCAAGTCACAGAATATCTCATAACAGAGTCACAACCTAAGATGAAGCTTCTAACCCACAAGTCTGTCAAGTTCCAATGATCTCACCTGACAATCACAGCCCAAGTTCCTTCCCTAGGTAGAGTCACTAATCCATAATTTAACTCAGTCAATAATCATATCTATACCACAACAGCCGTTTCAGCAAACACACCAAAATTAGAACTAAACGAGCCATACAATAATGCAGAATAAAATGTAATGGTATGCAATGCAAATATGATGATGTGCAATGCAATGCACTAGCCAAATACACACTGTACACACATGCTACTGATGTCATAGCTCAGTAGTCATGACCTGCAGGGGACCTATGGTGTCTATGTACCACAAGTTCAGGATTCCCTCCTCGGACCCGATAATAAAACTCCGCTCTGGAACGAACCTTGAACGTAGGCCATATCAATGTACCTCTCATTTTCGGAACGAACCTCAGACCACGAGCTCACAACTAGGCCACTTCCTCACCCCCCCCCCCCCCGATCAAATGTGCCTTTTCATATGTATAGTAACACTATCACATCACTCTCAATGATCAATTCATCAAGTACCATGTATCAAATAGTATCACAAGTTTAATAAGAAGATTTATTAACTTCTTCACTAATTTCACATCACAATGTATGTCTCAACGTATTTCAGTTCATTAGTATGTATGGACTATGAACAATTAGCAATATCAATGTCAAACACAAGACATCATGCCATAAGTCTTTCATGAATCGTTTCCCAACCATTTCCACCATGTATGAGTATATGAATGCATAAATGAGTGTAAACATGGTAAATCAATGCAAACCAATAAAGCAACAGTGAAGGTACAAATCACAAGCCACAAGTCATATCAAGACTTGGATCAACTCAGCAATGAAATGAATCATACAAACCGTCTCAACCAATATAATAGTATATGTCCCTCTTTACTTCCATGTGTAGCAAATACGCCTCACAACTAAGTCTTGTATCACCAAGAAGCTCCATTTTTCTATATATTATCATCAACAGTAAATCATACATCAAGTGTTCATCTACGTACTATCATAAATATATAAATCACAATTCATGTCTAAACTCAGTATCCTTCTTTTCTCCGATGATATGTGTCACAATAAGAGAGAATTGAGTACAACACGACAATTTAGGTAATAAGCCTAATCACAATGACAGGGCAACGAGCCACCATCAACAACAATCATCCTAATATAAATCCATCTCGAATCGCCACAGTATGAATACAACTATACCTTCACAATGCTTAAATAACGGTGACAAGCCCACATAATCAGAAGTCATACCAACGTAGCTAATATCCAACCAAAACACTATGTTCGAAGATCTAATCATGCTTTCTCCTGTCAATTCGACACAATGCATACGTTCCGCTAACCAAAGTCTAACTCAAGTAAGTCATAACCCACCTCGAATGCAAAACAGGAGCCACGAACTACTCCACATGAGTCTTCTATCTCCGAAGTGCCTCATAATGGTCAAAGTCTAACAATATGATACTAAGTAAGCAACAGACCATGTATTTAAACAATAACAACAATTTGAGAAAGAAGACCCACTTACTTCTACCCCTTTCAATGGATGAAACGATCCTTTAATGGTGAATTTATCTTAACTTCTATCTCTACAAACATTAACCTTCAATTCATGGGTTTCTAATCAATTTTACCCTTTCCCACAGATTTTAGAACAAAGCTTCCATTTTTATTAGAACCCTAAGTCTAAACATGCAATTTCAACCATAGGAAATCAAATTCTTTTCCTAGTAAGTGATAATCTATACTCCTAGATGATTAATCAACAATACAATCAACAACCCACCAATTATTTAAGGGTTTACTAATTCTAGGGTTCTAGGATTTTCACCCACCATTGGTGGACCTTAAACTAATCATGAAACTTGAAGAAGAAGAAAGGAAAAGGAACAAATAAAGGTGGAGACTTACCCTCCAAGATGCTTTCGTCAATGAATGGGATGAATTTTGCCTCTTTCTTTCTTGAAAACTGACTTTGGGGTCTTGGGAATAATGGTTTGGAGTTAAAATACAAAAATAGGACGTTCTGCCCCCGTCGGTCGCTAGCAGCGGTACCGCTATAACGGCCAGCTGGAACAATCCGTACTAAAACGGGCATAACTCCCTCATACGGTGGCCAAACGCGACGATTATTTTTCCTATAGCTTTGTAATTTCCATACGGATCTAATGGTTCAAACTTCACCCAAAAAAAGGTCGAATGATCAATATGGATCCATTTCTATCCACAGACCTTCGGCGAAAACATCGAATACGAGCACGACAAAACCCAAACCCATCTGAAACTCATCAGAACCTCACCAAAACTTGTGGACAAGTTCAAAATCATCATATTAACATTTTGGAACTTCCAAAACATTGAAACGGGGTCATCGTGACCCAACATTGACCGTGGTCAACTCTAATTCGCTAACTTAACTAGCTTTTCAATCAACGACTCAATTTACACTCAAACCTTGCGGAAACCAACCCAATGCCTTCATTAAGTCATAGATCATACTAATAGGACTTAGGGAAGGGTCAACAAGATTAAATGGATCAAAACACTATAACGACTAAATGGGTCGTTACACTGCATGTTTGGTTTGTATCCAGGAGGTCTTGGATGGATGTCGGGATTTGGGATTGGATGTGGTGAAACTAGATTTTCTAGTTTTTTGGTGTCCTGCCTCTGCGGACTAGTATCTGCCGAGGCGGGATCGCTTAAGCGAGCCTTTCTCCCCTCCACCAGAGATCGCTGTATCACAGACATTATTTCAATCCCAATTTATAATTCTTTACCCCATTCACTAAAAACCCTAATCTTAAAGAGTGTGGGGGGAATTTCTGAAGAAGTTGGTGGAATCACTTTGGGGTAAGTCTTCCACCTTATCTTAGTAACTAATCTAGTTTAATTAGTACCCATGGTAGTTAATGACTAATGGGGAAGATGGGTTATGAAACCTAGGTTGTTAAATATTGGATCCCCTAAATCTAATTGGTATTTCTGATCTAATTGCTGATTTCTATTATCACAATTGTGGGTTAATGGATTCTAGGCTTGAATCTCTCTTTTCTTTTGGAAATCAAATCATGAAATTAGGGCTTTTTTTATCTAATTTGGGGAATTTTGGTGTAATTAGTGAAATTGAAGGACCAATCGTGGCTGGAATACCATGAAATTAAGGATAACAGCTAATTAGATTATGGGTAATGTAATTTCACCCATAATTTCTAGTTTTGCCCTTAAGACTCGTGAAGGGGATTTTGGGTAACTTTCGCACTCGATCCTTCTTTCGAATAATTAAATATTCCGTGGTCGTTTACTTACTTACAATTTGGTAATTATTAGACTTAGATTGTTCTGAGGCTCTTTGAAAAGGGAAGGTACAGGTTGGATAATTCGTGGCACCAGTTCGACAATTGAGGTAGATTACGACTTACTTTAGTTAGATTTTGATTAGTGAGTCGTATGTATGCGTAGAATTAACGAGGAAAGCATGTTAGGTCTTCAGCCATGGTTTGGCATTGTGATCCAATCAGGTTAGTATGATTTCTGATTATGTAGGCTTGTCGCTGTTATTTACACATTGTTGACACGTGGTGTACTTGATTACGTGGTTGGAGTTGTGGGATGTGATAGATTCATTATAGTGATTCAAACTCGATATTGAATCGTTTCCATGGTTTTTTTGACTTATGCAAGACTTGATATGGCTTATGGTGTTTGTGATCTCCATAGCATATTCATTAGCATTGATTGTATTTTATTTAGAATTCTTGCATTCATACATGATCGAAATGGTGTGGAAATGATTTGATGAAAGAAGTGTGGAATTAGTTTTATGGATTATAGGATCGGGTTGAGTGCCGCAAGGTATATATATTTATAGGACCAGGTTGCATGCAACAATGGTACATGGACGCCATGGGTCCCTTGCAGTCATGACTATCAGGACGTCGAGATTCTGTCCGTAGCATGTGTGTATATAGTGAGTATTGGCCATTGGATTGCCTGACATCCATCTCATTGAATTACATATATCATCATCCATTATCCATTGTTGCGGTTGTGTTGTGATTGCCTTGAGAGCCATTGTGACTTGATAGACTTATGGTTTAGCAGCTTCATCTTAGGGTATGATTCGGTTGGGTGATATTCTGTAACTTTGAATGGTTATTATGTGTCTATCTGTTGAACTTGTTAATTCTTTGCCTTATATGTGTAAACTAATCTAAGTCGACCTATGATGCTTACGAGTATGTTGTGTACTGATACTACCTTGCTGTACTTTTTGTGAGTGAAGAGTTTAAGCCCGAATCATCTTCGAGACCTCATTTCTAGCCTTGAGGTTATTTGCTGCCGTGATTCTGAGGGTGAGCTACCTACCTGCCTGCAGCCCTGGAGTCCATCCTATCTGTCTATTATTCTTCAATTAGACATTGTTATTTGTATTTCCGACATATATATTTACTCTTAGACATTATTTGGTTAGTTGTTCTTGTACTGTGACTTCAGTTTTTGGGGATTATATTATGACTTATTATCTTCCGCACTTAATTATCTATGCTAATACTTAGACTTATTTTAATTGATCTTGTTATTATGTTGTTTGGTAATTTGGAAAGAGATGAATTAAGTGGATGGTTCACCCATAAGGGGGGGTTAGTGTGTGTCACGACCCGACCCAACCCGTCGTGATGACACCCACACTAAACTCCCTGGTAGGCAAACCATCCCCTTAACCAAATTCTCATTCGTTCAACCAATTACAAATCAATGGAAAGAATATAATTATAAAACTGTCTAGTCTACCATAATAAAATAAAAGCGCAGAATCCTAACACTTACAACCCCAAAATTCAAAAGTCATCGTACAAGGACTCTAAAACATAAAGCTATCTAAAGAATAAATATCTGTCTATAAATATCATAAATGTCTGGAAGGAAATAGACATCATTAAAGGAAGATCTTCAGGAGACATGGCATGGATAGGAGCTCACCCTCTGATCTGGTCAGGAAATGGCCTCAATCTAAATGTGAGGTCTGGACGAAGTCTCTGGCACACAATCTACACTAAAAAAGGGTGCAGCAAGGTAGTATCAGTGCAAACACTATGTATCGGTAGATATCATAGGCCGACTAAGATTAGTATCAAGCATACTTTCATAAATTCAATAGAATAGGCAAATAGGCACAACAACACAACAACACAAACGTATCCAAAGTCAATTATCGGCAAATCAACAATGCATCACACGAATAAGATATGTCCAATGCAATGCAGTGCAACCAATGATAGTATCTCAATTGTACACACATATTAAAGGCTATTTCACTCAATAGTCATAACCTGTAGGGGACCCATGGTATCCATATACCACTTCCTTTGGAACTGACCTCAGATCACCAGCCTATAACTAAGCCACATCCTCACCCCCATCAAATGTGCCTTGAACTAGGACACATCTTCACCCCCTGTCAAAGCCTTATATATATATATATATATATATATATATATATATATATATATATATATATATATATATATATATATATTTCTGTATCTGATCACAAGATGAATCTCAACGTACTTCCAGTTCAACACTCAGTATGAAACATGATCAATCAATAATATCAATGTCAAGAATACAGGGCACCATGCCACAAGTCATAACAAGTCTCAGATAAATCAACTCAACAACGGCATAAATGCATAAGTCATCTCAATCAACAAGAAGAGCATATATGTCAACCCCTTCCTTCCCATACCACAACAAATAAACCTTGAGTTTCAGTACATAAAGTAACGGCGACAAGCCCACATAAGCAGCAATCATACCAACCTAAGTAATATCCAATCAAACATCATGTTCGAAGATCTAATCATGCTTTATCCCATCAATTCTACTACATATACAATCAACTAATCAAAGTCTAACTCAAGTAAATCATAACCTACCTCAGCTGCGGAACTGGGACAAATGTAAGCTACTCCGCTAGAGCTGTCCCCTTTAGTAATGCTTCGAAATGCTCAAAGTCTCGCAATATAACGCAAAGATTGTAATAGACCATCTACTCAAAATAAGAACAACAATTGGGGAAGAAGACCCAATTACTCCTACCCTTTTCAAATGGGTGAAGTCATCATTTAATGGTGAATTTATCAAAACCTCAATCTCAACAATCATAATTCTCCAATTTATAGGATTCTAATCAATTTAATCGTGGGAGGATTATGGAACAAAACGCTCTCTAGACTGAAACCTAGCCGACCCTAAAACCTACTGGTGGCTGTTCCACCCAACATTCAACATCCACAACAATTTCCAAACCTCACAATCCCTTCTTTAGTAAAAGAACCTACTACTATTAGTCAAGAAGAATATGCCTCAACCTCTAAACCCAGCGTGCCTAAGGTGCCTAATGTTTTGCCTACGGAGGATTCAACATCACAATCAACGCAACCATCAACATATGCCAAAATATTGAAACTTGTTGCTATTAATGAGAATCAAATTGCAATCCCCTCAAAACCTATTAGATATGTAGAAGGAGAACTATACATTTCTTGAAAGTCTTCTGAGATTAAGCAAATGATATTAAAACAAAATTTATAATATGTAATAATTGGAAAATTTTCCTATGATATCATAGATATAAAGGAATTGCGCAATGTAATTCTAAATCAGTGTGGAATTAAAGAAACTACACAATGTAATTCCAAATTAGTGTGGAATCAAAGGAACTGTTGTAATTGGGTTGATGGAAGAGAGGCAAATCTTGATTAGATTGGACTTGTTTGAAGATTATGTCCAGATGATGTCAACCCTTGCATATTATTTGAATGTCTATGACAAGTATTGCCAGATCAGGCCTTTCATCTAGGATCCCCAGTTCAAGCCAAAGGAGGAAACCTCCAAGGTTGTGGCATGGATTAGTTTTCCTGAACTCCCTCCAAACTTCTTTGCCAAAGAAGCAGTGTTCTCTATGGCTACATCTGTGGGAAAGCCTTTGATTGTAGATCTGGCAACTGGAAATAAGACAAGGCCAAGCTGTGCAAAGGTTTAAGTGGAAGTGGATTTATTAGCAAATCTTCCTAAAAGGATAAACATACAGAAGAAGATAAACATTCAGGGATAATAAAGTCCAAATGGGTCAAAATAAATTATGATTACCTGCTTAAGTACTGCAAACACTATAAATTACAAGGCCATAGGGAAGTGGAATGTAGAGCATTGCATCCTGAATTAGTAAAATAGTTTAGAGAAGGGATAAGGAAAGCAAATAATACAATGGTTGATAATGAAACCCAAAATAGAGAAGATACAAGGGGAAGAGGGAGATGGTATCGTCAGAAGAGGCAGGAATGGACTCTTAGAAGGAAAAAATAAATCAAGGATTCCTCAGGAGTTATTATTGCTTAAATTCGTAAGGAAGACAATCAGAAGGAGCGACAGAAGGTGGAAATGGTCCCCTCAGATCAAATGTGAGCTAAACGAGCTCAGGGAAGGGTCAAAAGTACCGAAAAGACTATAACGAACAAACAGGTCATTACATCATATAGCGACGAAGGGAAAAGAATGGAAAAGTACCTGAATCAGCAAACAACTGAGGGTATCGGCTACGTATGTCGGACTCAATCTCCCAAGTGGCCTCCTCAACCGGACGATGCTTCCTTTGCACCTTCACAGAAGCTATCTCCTTAGACCTCAACTTTTGAACCTACCTATCCAAAATTTCAATAGACTCGTCCTCGTAAGTCAAATGCTCATCAAGTTATACCGAATCCCAACGAACAATATAAGTACAATCGGCATGATACTTCTTCAGCATAGATACATGAAAAATTGATGAACGCCTGCCAAGCCTGGTGGCAAGGCCAACTCATAATACCCATCGCCCATACAATCAAAGATCTCAAATGGCCCAATATACCTCGGACTCAACTTACCTCTCTTCCCAAACCTCATAACACCCTTTATGGGTGAAATCTTCAATAGAACTTGATCACCAACGGCGAACTCTAAATCTCAGACCTTCCGGTCCGCATACATCTTCTGTTGGCTCTGAGCTGCTAAAAGCTTGGCCTGAACGACCCTCACCTTCTCAAGAGAATCTCTCCAAAGATCCGTACCCCAAGGTCGAACCTCAAATACATCAAACCAACCAACGGGAGATCTACGTCTCCTACCATACAAAGCCTCAAAAGGCGCCATGTCGATACTCGAGTGATAACTGTTGTTATACGCAAACTCTAACTCAAGAGATCGCAGTTTTTGCTTCAAAGGTCAAAGCGACGTAAATTCGGTCAGGAGACTGCAATTTTCGCTTCAAAGTTCAAAGCAATGTAAATCCGGCCAGGAGATTGCAGTTTTCATTTCAAAGGTCAAAGCGACGTAAATCCAGTTAGGAGACCGCAGTTTTCGCTCCACATGTCAAAATGATGTAAATCTGGTCAGGACGCCGCAGTGTTCGTTCTTAAAGTCAATCACAATGTTACCCAGCAGCTGAAAGCAGGTTACCAGCCGCTAAGAAGAGAAGCAAGCTGACCAAACCAGAACCAGATGCATGTGGAGCAAACGTGGAAGTTTTTCTTAGCAGCGAATCGGGGCATATTGCACAAGAGAGGCACAAACTCTTCGGGAAAGAGTTTAGGATCACCTTTCACCACCATCAAACTATACTCCTGTAGAAGGCATGTAGATATTCTTTTCTGTGTCAAAACCACTCTCCAAAAAATAAGTTCGCTATCTTTGAGTTTCGCATTCAGTGTAATCTCTGAACCTACACTGAGGCACTACCGATCTACATTTCAAATCTAGATGGCGACATATTTAAGGTACATGAAGTTATGTCCGTGGAGAGACTTAATTATGAGTGTGAATCATGCCACATTCATAACTAAGAAGTTGCAAACCTCTTTTTCATACTAAAATTTTTTATAGTCATCTATCCCAAAGCAAAGGTTACTTTCGCATAAGGAATATCCTTTTCTTCCGATCGAGTCGAACTACGTACGCTCTAATTCCTATGGTTAGGGATATGTAGGCGAACTCAATATCAAAGCTCGGCCGTCATCCAAACTCCCCCCAATGATGTCCCAATCTCCTAGTTTCAAAAATTCGACACGGGAAATTTTGAAAGTTTGCAAAAAAAAAATTGAGTTGAACTACAAGAGGCCTGAATTCTCATGTAGCCTGAGATATGTAGGAAACCCAATGCCAGGGTCCACCCATAGTTTTCAAAACCGCATGCACTTTTCGGTCTAAGAGATGAGTTGATTTGGTCTGACAAAAATCGGGTTTGTCAAATTTCGTTGCTCGGGGACAGCTCTGTCATCCCCGAACAACGAAAGGGCAGCTGTTGAGACCCAATTTTTGATCTCCAAAAATTCAAATTAACTAGTCAAGCTTCTTAAAATCTCAAACAAAGTAAAAGATTTATTCAGAAAATCAAAAAAAATACTTTCTAAAACAGGTTTTGGTGTTATTTTGCCATTTCGTTGGCAAAATACCCTAATATATATGATGTTTATTTTACATATATATTAAGTATAAATTATGTCAATTTAAAAACAAATTTGGACAAAAAACAAGTGTTTATTTTTAGTACGTATTTCTTAAATAGTCTTTTACGGCTAAATCGCTATAATTAGGTTCTTTCGCAATAAATAGTTCACTCTGTTAAAGTCAAGAAGCTTAGTTATTTAATTGAATAATCATTTTATCTCAATATTATTGCAATTTGGTTTACTTTTAAAAATTGGTCTTGATTTAAAAGAATTGATTTTGACTTGAATCAAATTGGCTATTTGAATGGAAAGCTAACAATTTTTAGAACCCCAAATTTCAGCCCCTTTTCTCTATTTTGAGGAAGTTCTTACTCAAAGTTAAATTTTTGGGTCTTGTTTCCGTTCGTTGGAATCTGATGTTGGTGAAAGGTTAAGAGTTCGATGACTCGTCAACTCTAGTCGCACCCGTCGCTGCTTGACGAAAAGGTAATTCGCAAATCCCTTCTCTTTATTATCCGTTTTCTTTTAATTTCAGAATTTGTGTAGTGCTACAGAGGTTTTTTTCAATATGTTCTGTTTAGCCTGCTTCATTTAAGTTAATTTTAGCTATGTAACTTAAGATTGATAGGAAGGCTGTGTTGCTTTGAGTTTTGGAAGAATAATGCATGTGTTTAAGCTGTAAACTGGTTTGCTATTAGCTGTTTTAGTATAAGAAAATTAGATTATTAATTTAGCATTTTCCTCTACACTTTAGCATTTCATTATCTTTTCAATCTTGCGTTGCCTGCGTTTGTATTAACTTGATTGAGTGTTCTTTCGTTTTCATGTGCGAAATATGTGTTGAGTATTAGGTGTTTAGCCTGTTAGGATTTAAATCCCAAATCCGACCTTTGTAAGCAGGTTCCCAGGAAAGATTGGAGGGTCAGAGCTGGACCACTTAAATACCAACCTCCTTAGACAGAACCTACTTACGCCGTGATGTAAGCGAAGAATAAATAGCACACACAGATTTATAGTGGTTCACCCTCAATGTGAGAGCTACGTCCACGTTGCTGCTGCAGATCTTATTAAAGAAGAAATATTACAAGTGTTTACAACACTCAACCTCACAACCCCAATCCCAATTACACTCAAGAATTTTACCACAGATAATTCTCTCAAAGACCTTCTATTACTTAGGCCTTTCACTAAGAGTATTTCTCTTAGATTTTTCTCTCTCTTTGGGATGTGTTGTCTTCTTCAATTTGGTGTGTTTACAAATGAACCATAAGCTACCTATTTATAGGAATGAATTTTCTATGATGAGGTAAGCGCTTACATCACGACTATCATGAGGTAAGCGCTTACATCACGACTATCATGAGGTAAGCACTTACATCACGACTATGTGAACAAAAGAATTGACTTCTTTGGCCAATTCCACACCTAACAAATCTCCCACTTGAAGACTAATTTTAATTTGTCTTCACACTTTGATCGATGCAGCAGCTCTTTCCTACTTTCATACTTCGTGCAGGCCAACTGACGTTGAGCATAGCTTCAGTTTGTCTATCGTCACTGCCTTTGCCAGCATGTCTGCTGGATTCTGACTCCCTGCGATCTTCTCAAGCACTAGCGCTCCATCTTCCAAAGCTGATCTAATGAAATGGTACCGGAGTTGTATGTGCTTCGTTCGAGCATGGTAAACCGGGTTCTTTGCCAAATGAATGGCGCTTTGGCTATCACAATATAGCACACTTCCCTCGTGGTCCTAATCCAATTCCCGCAGAAAAGATTGTAGCCACATCATTTCCTTTGTGGCCTCCGTCACAGCAACGTACTCAGCCTCACAACTAGAGAGAGCTACTATCTTTTGCAACTTGGAAACCCAAGAGATTGCAGTACCTCCGAATTTGTAAGCATACCCGGATGTGCTCTTTCTGCTATCAATATCACCACCGTTGTCAGCATCAACATACCCTTGCAATCCTGTTTTTGATTTTCGGAAATACAGAGCTGAACTCGAGCTGCCTTTCAGATATCTGAATATCCACTTCACAGCCTCCCAGTGTTGCTTTCCCGGATTGCTCATAAATCGGCTGACAACTCCCACTGCATGTGCAATGTCTGGCCTTGTACATATCATTGCATACATAAGACTACCGATTGCAGATGCATAAGGTATCTTGTCCATCTGCTTCTTCTCATCCTCGGTTGTCGGCGACTGATCCTTTGACAACTGAAAGTGTCCAGCCAAGGGAGTGCTGACTGGCTTGGCATCATGCATGTTAAACCTTTTGATAACTTTCCTCACATATTCTTCTTGTGAGAGTTTGATGCCCTCGTTGCTTCGGTCGATTCTCATCCCAAGGATTTGCTTTGCAGCTCCCAAATCCTTCATTGCAAACTCTTCCGATAACCCTTTTTTCAACCGATCAATCTCCTGTAGGTTTGCTCCTACGATTAGCATGTCGTCGACATAGAGTAGCAGTATCATGTACGAGTCTTCAAATTTTTTGAAGTAACAGCAGTGATCTGCCTCGCACCTTGAAAAATCAGCTTTCTTCATAAAGCTGTCAAACTTTAAATACCACTGTCTTGGAGCCTGTTTTAGTCCGTACAGACTCTTTTGAAGTTTGCACACCAGATTCTCCTTTCCTTTGATTTTGAATCCATCCGGCTGTCGCATGTAGATTTCCTCGTCTAGATCACCGTGAAGAAATGCAGTTTTCACGTCCATCTGTTGCAGATGTAGATTTTCCTTTGCTACCAGCCCAAGAACAGTTCTGATAGTCACCATCTTGACTACGGGAGAGAAGATCTCCGTATAGTCAATGCCTTCTTTCTGTTGAAATCCCTTTGCAACCAGCCTTGCTTTATAACGCTTGCTTCCATTGGGTTCTTCCTTTATCCGATAAACCCATTTGTTTTGCAATGCCTTTTTATCCTTTGGCAACTCGGATAATTCCCATGTATGATTTGCCGATAGTGAATCCATTTCATCCTTCATTGCCAGCTCCCACTTAGTCGATTCATCGACTTGCATTGCTTCTTCATAACATTCCGGCTCCCCTCTATCAGTGAGTAGAATGTAGTTGAGGGATGGAGAGTACCTGTGAAGCGGCTTCCTGATCCTGGATGATCTACGCAGCTCTGTGATTGGCGTCTGTTCATTTGTTTCAGAATCAGCACTTTCATCAGCACCTTCTCAGATTGTTTGTTCCTCTGCCTCGGTTGTACCTGGCTGCGGCTCAGGTGCCGGAAAGTCCCTCAAATCGACTATTTCCGATTCCTTGTCCTGACATTCTGAATTCTTTTGCAGCTTGTCTTTGTACAGTACCTCTTCGTTAAAGACAACATTACTGCTTCGGATGATCTTCCGATTTTGTTCATCCCAAAATCGGTACCCAAGCTCGGTGTCACCATAGCCAATGAAGTAACACTTCTTTGATTTTGGATCAAGCTTGCTTCTAGCCGTATCATCATTATGAACATATGATAAGCAACCGAACACTTTCAGAAATGAAAGATTTACCTTCTTGCCACTCCAGACTTCTTCTGGAATTCTGAAATCCAAGGGAACTGACGGTCCTCGGTTAATTAAGAAGGCCGCGGTATTGACTGCATCTGCCCAGAATGTCTTGGGCAGTCCAGAGTGTATTCTCATACTCCGAGCACGCTCGTTCAACGTTCGGTTCATTCTTTCTGCTACTCCATTCTGTTGCGGCGTTCCAGGAATAGTCTTCATCATCTTGATCCCATTATCGGCACAGTACCGTTTGAAATCACCATCAGTGTATTCTCCGCCGTTGTCGGACCTCAAACACTTCAACTTGAGGTTTGTTTCATTCTCGACCATGGCTTTCCATCTTTTGAATACACTAAACACATCGGATTTATTTTTCATAAAATAAACCCATACCTTCCTGGTTGAATCATCAATGAAGGTCACGTAGTAGTGTGATCCTCCAAGGGAGGGTACAGTGGTAGGTCCCCACACGTCTGTGTGCACCAATTCCAGCTTTTCGACCTTCAACTCTCTGCCTGCACTTGAGAAGCTTACTCGCTTTTGTTTTCCGAGAATGCAGCTCTCACACGTATGAAGGTCCACCGTCTTCAGCTCCGGAATTAAGCCATTTGTCACCAACAGCTTCATCCCCTTCTGGCTGATATGCCCAAGCCGACAATGCCACAAATCTGTCTTCTTTGTGTTGTCAACCACAGCAACAATATCACGACAGCTATCCGTCATGTAGAGAGTGCCAATCTTCTTTCCTCGGCCAACTACCATAGCACCTTTCGCCACCTTCCAAGACCCATTACCAAAGTTGAGATCATATCCCTCATCATCAAGCTGACCTACTGAAATCAGGTTTCGCATCAGCTTTGGAACATGTCTAACTTTTGTAATCTTCCACGAGGATCCATTTGACATCTTCAAATTAATGTCTCCCGTGCCAACAACGTCTAGCGGCTCTCCATCGGCTAAATAAACTTTGCCGAGATTCCCAGCCACGTAGTTTGTCATTATATCATGATGTGGGGTGGTATGAAAGGACGCTCCTGAGTCAAGCACCCAAGAGTCTATCGGGCTGTCAACCGATAGCAACAACGCATCGCCAATGTCTTCCGTAGCAGCGTTGATTCCAGCCCCCTTGTTGTCCTCCTTCTTTGGCGCCCTGCAGTTTTTCTTGAAGTGACCTGGTTTTCCACAGTTCCAACACTCAAATGTTCGTCCTGGTCTGGATTGACCCCTGCCATTTCTTGACTTCGATCTGCCCCTATTTCGGTTGTAGTTTCTGTCAAAATTTCTGCTTCTGTTTTCAACATTAAAAGCAGAACTCGTCGATGCCTCTCCAGAATCTGTCCTGCACACCTCCTCAGCAAGGATACGATCCCTAACATCGTTGAACTTTAGTTTGTCACTACCGACAGAATTACTAACTGCTGCTCTCATTGGCTCCCAGCTATTTGGTAGGGATGCCAACAAAATTAGAGCTTGCACTTCATCATCGAAATCAATTTTTACCGATGACAATTGATTTACAATGGTATTGAATTCATTTACGTGTGCAGCAACATGAGCATTTTCCATCATCTTTAGATGAAATAGTTTCTTCATGAGAAATACCTTATTATTTGCCGAAGGTTTCTCATACATGTCAGACAATACCTTCATCATATCTGCGGTGGTCTTCTCCTTTGCCACGTTGTGAGCAACGTTCTTCGACAGCGTCAGCCGAATGACTCCCAGAACTTGTCTGTCGAGGAGATTCCAATCTGCTTGCTTCATCTCCTCTGGTTTCGGACTCAGAGGTTCATGAAGCTTTCTGCCATATAAATAATCTTCAATTTGCATTCTCCAGAACGCAAAGTCTGTACCATCGAATTTACCGATGCCGTGCGTCGTACCATCTTCGCCTCCCATCGTTTCTAAATCACAACACAACCTGTTGCTTTGATACCAGTTGTTAGGATTTAAATCCCAAATCCGACCTTTGTAAGCAGGTTCCCAGGAAAGATTGGAGGGTCACAGCTGGACCACTTAAATACCAACCTCCTTAGACAGAACCTACTTACGCCGTGATGTAAGCGAAGAATAAATAGCACACACAGATTTATAGTGGTTCACCCTCAATGTGAGAGCTACGTCCACGTTGCTGCTGCAGATCTTATTAAAGAAGAAATATTACAAGTGTTTACAACACTCAACCTCACAACCCCAATCCCAATTACACTCAAGAATTTTACCACAGAAAATTCTCTCAAAGACCTTCTCTTACTTAGGCCTTTCACTAAGAGTATTTCTCTTAGATTTTTCTCTCTCTTTGGGATGTGTTGTCTTCTTCAATTTGGTGTGTTTACAAATGAACCATAAGCTACCTATTTATAGGAATGAATTTTCTATGATGAGGTAAGCGCTTACATCACGACTATCATGAGGTAAGCGCTTACATCACGACTATGTGAACAAAAGAATTGACTTGTTTGGCCAATTCCACACCTAACATAGCCTTTAGTAATTGTAAACCAGCATGTTTAAACCAAATAAATGCAATGAGTGATTCCTTTTACTTAAAAGTTTCTTCCCTGTCCAAGTAGATTTGTAATATACTGCCCGGTCTTTAACATTCAGCCTTTTATGATCATGTTCTAATCACGTCTCATTTTTTTAAGATATATGTTTTGTCTTTGTATTAATTTTTTCATGACTGTGCTAGTTAGACGAAAACAGAATAATGGTTAGTATTGACCCCTTAAGGTTATTATATTTATGTGACGGTTGGTTTATTTTGAGATTTGAGGACTGTGTTAGCTATTCTGAAGTTGATGAAATTTAGTTTGGTATGATGTTTTTGTGACAACTACCAGAACTACTGGAAAGTTTGACGAGAAGAAAAATGTATACTCTAAGTACTTCTAAAGCATTAGTATTGACTTATTACTAGTCTTCTGGTTTGGTTTAAGTACTATTTCCTGGTCTTGAATCCAGTTTTATCTAAAGGTTTTGTTTCTTCAATGTAAATATTTGTTTATTTTTTCTAAGACACAAATCTGTTTTCAGACCAGCTTAAAGTTTGATCCAAAGTTCTTTTATTCATCTGTGGGATATTAAGCATCTGTCAAATTAGTGTTTGTAACCGTTATGCTGTGGTATTTCCTATTAGAAGGTTTGGGTCTGATTGTAAAGGAGTAGTTCTAGTTTCAAAAAAGGTTTTGGCTCAAACAAATTGATGATATGGTCACCCTATTCTTGGAAATGAGCTCCTCTCCTATTCAAATGCTAGAGGTAAATAACTTGTCAGCTTTGGTGTGATCTTTCAAGACAGTTCTACAAAGATAAATGGAAACAAAGTTTATATGTTTGTTTGCAGATAAATTCAAGAGTAGAATCCTATTTGTATATATATATTAAGGCGATTAAAAGAAAATAATTTCAAATATGAAGTCTTAGATATAAGATGGATGCCTGATTTTTTTTTCTTTTTCACCTAGAAGCTATAGGATTAAAAGAAGTAATGCTTACAAGCAGTTTGTTGTTTTAGTTCTGTCTATCTCAATCCAATTATGTTAAGTTGATTGCTTAGCCTATTTTATGTTAGAATATGATTTCCTTTGGAATTGGTTTAGCCTCTTCCAATAGTTGGTCATGCCCAAGGTTCTAGAAAACTTTTGACCTTGTGCGGCATTGGAAACATGGATGGTGGTAGCCCCCTTTGTTGTCTCAGTCTTTTAAGCTTGTTGCTTTGTTCAATATGTTTATGGACAGTCTTTTGAAAGATCACTGTTGTAGTGGATTGTTGTGTACTTTGTTATGAGTCAAAATAGGATCATTTACTAGTTGTATCAATGGCATTTACTACATGTTTCACTGCATTCCTGAGCTAGTTTGAACTATAAGATTTTGGATTCAAAGAACAGGTAAATTATTTGTTCATCATCTTTAACTAACTCAGCTAAATCCATTGTATGCTCTGGGGATGTTTAATCCGCATGTTACTACTTGCGGATATTTCCGCAAGAAAAAATAAAAATTCCCAAGAAATTTTTGTCAAAACTTTGTGAAAAGGAAAATTTTCTTGCTAATTTCATTGGGAAAAATCCGTATGTAAATTCCTCATGAAAAGGTTCAATTAAATTTGTAAAAAAAAATTAGGCAAAAATAAAATTACATTCGTAGTATTTTTGTCATCACAATCCACACTCTCTGAGTCATTAAAGACATCTATCCATTCGCCCTATTTTATTCACAGGGTCATATTGCCACTCAAGTATACTTTAACGGTTAATACATTATTACTACTAATTATGAACATTTAACAATTACTCCAATCAATTAGTTATTAATTAATAATTTAATTGAGAATTCCAAATGTAGAAGCATAATGGAGACACACACAAGTTGTGCACCATAGCCGCTGCCGTAAGGGCTTATAAACCGCTCAACCAATTGCTCCGTAGCCGATGTGCTACTGGAGTAATATCCACTACCTTCATTTTCCCTGAGATTTTTCCATTCACTATTTTTTGGAATTCTTTTCTTAAGTGTCACGATCCAATTTAATGAGCCGTGAAGGCACTAACTCCCATCAAGTTAGTAAGCCATCCACAACCCGTTAGGACAATTTATAAGGAAGATAAATGCGGAAAGAAATCATACAGTCATTTTAAAGTCTAAATAGGTTGATAGTCATAGAAAAACATGATAAAATGTTACAACCCCCAAAATTTGGTGTCACTAGTACAAGAATGAGGTGCATGGAGTATAAGTCTGGGAATACATCCCGAGAATACATACGCTATCTGAAAGAAAAGACATAAGTAAAGATAACTGAATAAGATCTGGTGCCATGGATCTACTGATGGCTCACCCTGAATCGTCTAGATGGTCTCCTCAACGGTCAACAGCGTCTCGAGATCCGCTAGTACTGGGCACAGAATCTGCACACAAAAAGGGTGCAGCAAGTGTAGCATGAGTGCGGGAAACAACATGTACTCAACAGCATCGTCGACTGACCCTAACAAAAACGGAGACGAGGGTTGGCCTACGATTTCTACTTCCACACTAACCTCTATTAGTCGACAAAATATTATTCATAATAATCCCAACAACACCAAGTTATAAGCCTAGGCAAAAGCTACTAATCCATAAGTCCGTCAAGTCTTTAAGTAAACAAAAAAGGCAAATCGGCTAATCAACTCCACAACCACAACCAAGCAATCAGAGATAGTATGACATGCAATGATATGAAATGCTATGCAATGCAAGGACTCTTTCCATCTCTTAGTACACACACGTTTGAACATTAACGAATCGTGACCCATAGGGGACTCGCGAGGTTCATATACCAATCCGGCATTCTTAGATCTCCCAGATCACATCAGGTCCTAGCCATTTTAGGCTTCCAATCACAATACTCGGCCCTGGGCCCACATTACCTGTCATATAGTCAATCTGGCTCAAAATACCACCATCACTCCGTTCGGAATCTTTTCCCATTGGAACTTTCACTAGTAGCCTCAAATGCACATGAGATACTATGATAAGCATGAATATGACATGCAACATGATAACCAACCAATGTTAAGCAATAAAGACTCAATTTTTAGCTCTTTTCCACTTTTAAATGAGTATTTAGGAGTGATGAGAAACACATAATCACACTGAGACAGGTAATAAGCATAGAAGCCGTAAACAAGGGACCTCATATCCCAATCACAGGCATAAATCAATCTATGCTATCAACTAATGCCCAAAACGTGGCATTCAGACCGGCCTATACAATTAAAATTTCACAAATACCCTTAACAAGGCACCGATACCCCCATACGAGTGCTTGTCACCTCACAAGTATCGATACCCCATTTAATTACCCCAATTTCCCTCTTATTAATCCAATTTAACCAACCATGACGCTTAAGTTAAAGTTCATAGTCTCAACATACCTGGATTTAAAAGTCCAACAATTGCAGTTGCCTTTCTGCAAAGCCTCCGAATGATCACAGTCTATTCAAATACAGATTATACGTAAGAATACGAGTCAAACTATACCCATATTGCCTTATAAAGGATTCAGGTTTAGAAAGTCAACCCCACAAATCCCGTTCTAAGCCCCAAAGGTCAAATCCATAATTTCATTAAGAAATCGGGTTCAATATGATCTAACTATTATTCTAGGAAGTCATACGAATCGAATGATACCCATATTGGCATACTTTGAAACCGAACACAAAAAGTCACTCAAAATAGGATCCTGAGCCAAAAGGGGGCAAAATAGAAAATTTAGCCCAATATTAGTTTACCCATTATTTATAGAGTCTATATCTCTAAAATGAATGAGTTTTATCCATAAAATCACGCTTAATTGAAGAAAGTCATAGTTTAAGCATTCAAAATCCCCAATTTTCCCAATCCTAATAATGATTTCTAGCATGAAAACCCACATTAATCCGTGATATAATCGTAAAAGGATGGTTAGAATCTTACCCACATGATGAATCTTGATAAACCCCTTCAAAATCGCTAAAATCTGAAGTCTACAGCTCAAAATATGTGAATAGGGAGTCAAATCACGAAATGGGGTTTAAACTTTCTGTCCAGGGATTTCCTTATACCCGATCGCGGGACCCGTCCATACGATTGCGGACCACGAAGAAATCGTCTTTCGCGATCACACCACGTGGCATCGTGATCGCGATTAAGGACACCAGCAACAGCTGAAATCAGAAAAATCTGGTTTCGCCAAAACTCGATATATACCTGAAACTCATTGGGATCCTCTCGGACACAAACCCAATATGAGTCTTGACTAGAAAACACGTTATGAACTCACTCGCGCACTCATTTTCAAAAGAGGTCATCATGACACGGTTAACCCCAAACGCCTCGAAACTAGATTTCCAACCAAATGACCAAAATACCCTCCAGCCCTTTGAGAACCGAACCAACTACTCAACCAAGCCATAATCGAGATTCCAAACCTCATGGAATCGACGAAACTTCCAAAAAGACTCTTTTACCCTCAATATTGACTTTGGTCAACTCAACACTTAAGAATTTCAAAAAACTTCATTTTCTCACTCAAATCACTTGATTGCCTCGGGAATTTCACCACCCACCCCCACAAGTCAATATATCACGATGAAGCTAGGAAAGGGTCAAATAAGGGTAAAACAGTCAAAATAGCCAAAACGACCGTCAAATAGGGGTAAAACAGTCAAAATAGCCAAAACAACCTAACGGGTCGTTACATTAAGGTATATTTTCAACAAGTTTCATTTATGTGACTTAAATAGCACATTAAAATTTTCTTTTATATGAGAAATGTCTTAGTTAAATATATTGTACCTTGTAAAGTAAATTCTAACAATGAATACATGATCAAGTCACTGTAATAATATGAATTAGATGTTAATTAAGATGGTGTTTGAAAATAGAATCATAAGATTACGTGATACTTAAGTGATATTTATTTTTAGATGTTACCTAATAATATATAGACTTAACATATTATAATTGTATTACATCATTTTAGTGCATATAAAAAAGTAACATATACAAAGAAGGAAATACGCTTACATCATTTTAATAATTAATGCAACTTAATATTTTCTTGATTTAAAAATGAAACGTAAAATAATTACGCACGATTTAGTATATTTCACCTCCCAAGGTGGGAGGTAAGATCTGCGTACACTCTTCTCTTCTCAAACTTCACTTATGGGACTGCATTGGTTTATACTTCTTGTTGTATACAATTTAATATGTTTTCTAATGATATTGGCCGAAAAATGTCATATGTGATTAGCTTTGTTATATCATTTTATATCAATCATATAAAAATATTAATTATCAAAAAAATTATGATAATTATTTAATTAATGAATTACTCCCTTCTTCCCAATTTATGTGGTGTAAAGTATATTAGCTGAAAAATGTCATATGTTATTAGCTTTGTTATATCATTTTATATCAATTATATAAAAATATTAATTATCAAAAAAAATTATGACAATTATTTTATTAATGAATTACTCCCTTCTTCCCAATTTATGTGGCTAGAAATCATTTCGTCAAGGTAAAATGATCAGTTAAAAACTAAATAGTTTCTAAAATATAAAAATGTGACATTTTTTTGGGACAGTAAAAAAATGTGTGCCACATAAAATGGGACACAAAAAGTAGTATCCAACGTCCAAAAAAAAATTAATACCAACGATTAGAGGCGAATCTAGGTTTTAAATTTTAGGGGTTCAATCTTAAGATTTTTAGTATTGAACCCATTATATTCTTAAAGTTATGGATTCATATATATTATTTATTACAATTCAAATAATTTTTTACACATAAACTTATGCTCGGCGACGAAAGCACATGCTATGCTACATACGCCACTGCCAACGATATCATGCCCATGTAATATTCAATCCAAACAAATTTCACATCATTGATTTTTATATGGAAACAACATTTTAACTAAATTTATCTTGAAGTAATCAATAAATATAAAATAGATAAAATCAATATTGAAGAAATTTGAATATTAAATTTTACTGTTTGGAGGTTACACGTAATATAACTTTGCATGTTGTGACGCGTTTCGAACACATCCACAAATCTTGCAGGTCATTTTTGTGCGTTTGTGGACACGTTTTCCCTTCTCACTCCACTCTCAGTTTCTTCTCGTCTTTTTCCTCTTTCTCTTCTCTAGGGGAGTGTTGTTATGGAGGCAAATATTTTCTACGACATTTATATGTTTGATTGATAAAAATTTTGAAAATACTTTTTATTTAGAAAAATTATTGGGATCGAAATAATCAGGCATCATGTGGGAGCTAACAATTGTAAAAGCTGAACCACAATAAATCAACCAACAAAAAATATACTAAAAAGGCATAATATTATAATATAATTTGGTCAAAGAACCTACAAATTGAAAAGACTAATATAAAAAGGCATAAAACCTAATGACTCTTTAAAACGACTACATTTTAGATGTAGTTGTGGGAAGCACGTCGTCAATTTACAGACGTTCTAAGATAAAGAAGGACCAAATATGGAAGTGAATTATGTTTTTCTTTAAGTAAAAGTAAAAGCATTTAAAGTAAAACTTTGACTTTTCTTCAAGAGAAAAGTAATACTTTCAAACATGGTAAGAAAATCAGGGCAAAAACCTTAAAAAATCTCCCTTACCTTGAATTTTCTGGCAAGATAATTTTCATCCTCCTTCACATAATCTTTATCACTGTTGCTTGCCATGGTTAACAATATTATGAGCTAAAAATAGTTTTAAAATATTTTATTTTTATTTTTAAAGATGCAGCCGCAGGAATATTGAAAATATGATTGAAACTTTGTCTTCACATGTAGCACTCCAGACATAATTTTGTTTCTTACAAAATTCTTCATTATCGTCAAATTGGCTTCTCTTGATTTGAGCTCTCCTTGATATTGTCTTCAACATCACTGAACCATTGGCCAAATCATTTGCTCTGATACCATTTGTTGGGATCGAAATAATCAGGCGTCATGAGAAAGCTAACAACTGAAAATCTTGAACAACGATACATCATACAACAAAGAATATTTACTAAAAAGACATAATATAAAAAAGCATAAAACCTATTGAGAGAATAATCTCTTCCTAAACAAGACTATTTAAAATAATACATTGTGGATGTTATTATGTGTAGTTGTGGGAAGGTTGTCTTCAATTTATGGATGTTCAAAAAATTTCCTCCAATGCAAAGAATATCCAAATATGGAAGAGAACTATATTTCTCTTTTAGGAAAAGTAAAAGCAATTAAGGTAATACTTTGACTTTCCTTCGGGAAAAAAACAGAATTCAAATATGGTAAAATAGTGAGGCAAAACTCCTAACAAAAATAAATTTCTTAAAATTGAGAAAAATGGCTAATCTAATGGAAGTAGGGAAAACAAGTCTCATAAGCTGCTTCCACATTGAATGTCTTCTCCATCCTCAAACGCACTTCATCTTCACTCTCACCCCCATTACCCAGCCCCAACTCCCACCCCCATCCACCTCTAACATTTCTCTTATAAACACTTCACTAAAATAATGAGTAGTTTCTGGTTGCAAAACAATTAGAGAAATGGACATATATGACCGGTCGGGTGAAACTAATTCCATCCGGTGACCAAAGTTCTTCTAAACCCAAATTATACCCACTAAACTAATCTTATCCATTATCCAAAATTTAAATAAGACAATTTTCAAATAAAAACTCAAATACAAAAATGTTTGAGGCGATTTTTATATATAATATGTGTCATTTGTGTATAAAATATGTATCAACACCTATCTGTAATGTATAGAAACTGTATAAAATATGAATCACTAAGGTATGTATCTTTTTTTGTATATAATATGTATCATTTGTGTATATAATGTGTATCAGCACAGTGCAACTGCCCTGTATAGAATAGAAAATTGTATCATTTTTGTATATAATATGTTTCATTTTTGTATAGAAAGTGTATATATAATTCCAGCATGTGTATAGAAACCGTATCATTGTGGTATATAATATGTATTACTATTGTATATGTAAAAAAAAATATATCATATCATTATTGCATAATATGTGTCTAATAAATGTATAATTAACGTATAATTTATGTATAATAAATGTATGATTAATTCCAACATATGTATATAAACTGTATAATTCTTGTATATAAAGTGTATATATAATTCCAACATATGTATATATGTTGTAGCAGCCCTTTAGTGGTGACTTAGTCACCACAAAAAGTCTTTTTTTTTAAAGGGCCTGGGCTGTTAGGCCGGCCAGCCTTAACATTTTTTTAGGCCGACCCGCCATTTTTTGGCATTAATTTGGGCCGACCGGACACCTAGTGGGATTAAGCTCAAACAGTGGTTAAATGTGGGATTAGTTTGGCTGAGTGAACACACAGTGTCTTTTTCCCAAACAATGACTCCCTCCGTCCCAATTCAAATGTCTTACTTTTCTTTTCGATCTCCTAAAGAAAAGTGTCTCTTTATATTATTTAGTAAGTTTTTCACATTTTACATGGCAAGTTTAAGACGATAAATAGTTAAAGCACTACACATATCGTTAATTTGATGCCACAAGATTCAAAAGTCCCCTTTTATAAACGTATACTCTCCATACTAAGAGCGACTTACTCCATCTTGATTCACTCATTACCTTTAATATACACTTCCCTACTTAAAATACATCCCATAAACATTCATACATGATCCATAAACATTCATACATGATGCTCTAAGGTGAATCAATGCATAGGCTAGTGCATCTAAGATACTATGTGACCACAAATTTAAGGATCACTTGCACAACCTCCACATTGAGTATTTCCTCATTGATAAGCTAGTAGGGCCGCTATTAAGGTTTCCTCGAAAGAATCAATTCAGTGACTCATCTCTAATAAACATCCACATTTTTGCATAAGTGTCACACACACAAATGATTACGAGGTCACCCACTCTCTCCATTGAGCTTACATAGAAAACATTAGTCTAACTGGTTTTGTCGATATTCTTTCTCGATATACCATAACGACTAGAGTGTTTAAGATCAGTGCTTTTGAGGCATTAATTGAGATTTCATTGGTATGATGTGTTTTAGCAAAAATTAAGACACTTAAATTAAAACGGGTGAGTATAAACTGGAGACTGGATCCTGGCTACGTAACAAGCTACTATCAACGAGATTGTAGCTACTACGTCCAAGCTAAAATTCTTAGCCTAAAAGTAAAATTTCTATTAGAAAGACCTCGTAATAACGCGTCTTATTGATACGCTCAAATTACACCTATTAATGGTATAACACGGACGTTGTCAAATATAGTAACCCAACAAGGTTGGGGTCGAATCCCACAGGGAATATGGTGTGAAAAGGTTACTAAAGTCGCAGGGTGCTAAGCTTAGGTCTAATGTCTTAATCCGATGGTTTTGGTAATAGTTGGTTTTTCTATGACTAATTGCTATCTACTTGCTTTGGTGGAAATTTATGGTAAAAGAAACTAAGGTTGTGTCCCCGTTAGATAAAGTGTATGATCATGGGTATTGATCTTGATATACTTCTAATGGATCATTATATGAATGCACTTAATCTCTATATGAATCTCTACTATTTTCCAATAAATAAAGATTATCTCTTTCTATGATTTTTCCAAATATAAGAAAGTAACTATGAAGAACGATTAATCATGCCAAGTAAATTCTTCTTATTCCTAAGTGAATTTATTAAACAAAGTTTAACGCTTTGAGTCCTTGTTATTTATTCTTACCAACCCTAATTATTTTCCCAAATAAATCAAGGTTTATGGTTTTAATAAATGTTTGCAACCATTAATTATGAATGAAGAATGAAGAATAAATAAACCCTAATAATCCATTATGTGTATATCAATCACAACCCAATCACACAACACCCATCATTGGGCTCACAACCCTAGTAAGGGAATTTATCTACTCATGACAAAGAACAAGAAATAAGGAATTGAAGAATTCATAATTGCTTACTTTGGAAGAAAAAAGGAATTGATAATACTTGATTTGATGTTTGAACCTTCAAAAACTAGAGAGTAGTTAATGTTCTAAGCCAAAAGTCAAAATATAATAACTGATAACTATTAAGACCCTACAGTGACTATTTATAGGTTCTGAAAACGTGAAAGTTGTAGATTTGCACTTTGGTCCCCGTCGATACGAAATACGGTCCGTAAAGTGAAATACGGACCGTAAACCAGTTTACGGCTAGGTCTTCCTTCTAATTTTTGAGCAACTTCAATCTCTTGAGATACGGACCGTAAATTGGTTTACGGTCCATAAACTGCCCAGTCGTCTTTCAACTTTCAAAACTTCGACTTTCTGCCAGATGCTGGAATGGTTAAATACGCTTTGAAATACCGACCGTAAAGTGGAATACGGTCCGTAAAAGTTGTTCATAAATCACCATTTCCTCAGCCTGCCTTTCTGGTTCTTCTTATTCTTTAATACTCCCATGGAATACGGCCCGTGTTTAAGAATATGGACCGTAAACTGAGTTTACGACCACTTCTGCACTTTCAACTGTTTTCATTCCGAATCTGTTCCGTTTCCTGAAAAACACTAAAAACCACGTAAAATCACATAGACTTGCTTAAAAACAAGTAAAACTTATAGTAGAAAAGCATCAATTGTGGCGTAAAATCACGCCACATCAACACCCCCAACTTAAAGTATTTGCTTGTCCTCAAGCAAGCCATACAAAACAACGACTCAATCTAACACCTAGATATCATAGAATAACAATGTCTACATTGGTTTTGACTCTGAACTACCGGCATGTATGTTTTTCTTCAAAGGACCACCCCAATTTTCTATTTCAAAGCAATATACATAACTAAAGAACGCTATGACTAACAATGAAGCTTCAATGCATGATATTACATTATCGAACACATTATCATGCACACAAACGCTACTTTAGGCGGTCACTTTATTTTGCTCAATTCTCATCCTTATGCCCTTACATAGACCAAAGAATGTCCCAACACACATATATATAACAAGAATGGGACGAAGACGAAAGAGAAAAGAAAAACACTCACATTCACAAAGAAATTCATATCTACACATGCAAATACCATAGGCTTGCCCTTATTTTCTATGTTTTCATCCTAGGCTTGTTTGGTTGTGATCACATTAGGGCTTGTTCTGGCTTGTAATGTAGGCTTAGGGACGGGTAGGATACTTTTTGGATATTAGTGACTTCCCCCTCCTTGAACACTACAACATCTCTTCACCTTAATTCACCCCTTTTCTTTCCAATCCTTTTTATTTTCTTTCAAGTTTTCGACCTCGATGTGGTTTTATTCCTATCCAACTTGTAAATGTTTTTGTGTTACAATTTTCTGATTTTTTTTTAAAATTTTTTTTATATGCAACTACCACATCGAATTCCCACTAGCAAATTCCACCATCCCCAACTTATGTTTTTAACATCTACTCCACATTTAATTCACCCCCAACTTAGGCATTTTGCCTCATCTATCTAGTAGCATCAAGAAGGGAACGGGTGCGAAGATGGTTTAATTGTTCAAAAGGGTAAGGTTTCATAATTGGCTAGCCAAGAAAAAGGTCAAAAGGCTCACAGAGGGAAACTAGGGATATTTTGGAATTTTGGTAAGGCTTATTTAGGCAAAGTGACTATTTACACAAAGAAAGCCTAAGATCATCTCATAACCAAACTAACTTTCGGATTTCATACAAAACCAACCGGGTAAGTTCTAGATTATACATGCATAAACAGAACCAAACTAACAACTCACACACACATTGGCATAAGGACAATTATTTTTACACTTGTGACCTCCTAAGTAGTCATTTATCACACACAATACCCTAATAATCATAATGTCATATAAAGAATCAATCATGTCAACCAATAGCTGTTCTAAGTATGCATTTTTCAAGATTTCGAGGGGTCCAAAATTTCCAACAACCATAACAACATGCCATCAGTTACAGAGTAACACCAAATAAGTCACAACTACTCTATTCAACCTAAGCAACATCCTAAACATGTCAGTTTCAACAAAAACAACACCCCTCAGGAAAAGAACTCTGGAAAAGAAAAGCCGAGGGGGTTCCTAAACATATATCTACACTACATTAGTGTTAACACTCCCACCCCAACAAAAACTTTAAGCACTGTCTCAGTGCATCACTTATAAGAACGAGGGACAGATGTAGTACCTTGGCACCCTATGTGCTAGGCGAAACTCATGACTGGCCCGCTGCATCCGGCGGCTGACTAGTGGACTCTCCTGGTCGGCGCTGCGGCTTGACTAATGACTAAAAAATGGTCTGCTGCATTTCCTTTTCTTCTGTTTTCTTTATTCTCATAGCCAACTCCTCTGGGGTCTCCAATGTCTCACGGACCCTTTTGCCTGTATCTCGCACACGGGGTTCAGCATCTTCCGCCTCCTCCTCAGAATCCATCAGATCCAGCACTTTAAACGTATAAGGCAAAATAGCACGTGGTGCTGGCACTGGTGCGGCCACCATGCCTTGCGCTTTGAGTGCCTCCAGCTCCTTCTTCAACTTATCTAACTCACCCCTCAATGAGACAGACTCCCCACCGGGTGTGGTCTGCTCGCGAGTCAACAATTTCGACTCAAAACTATCCAGTCTAGCCTGACACAATTCGTGCTTTTTCTCGAACTCTGCACGGATCTCTGTGGTTGCCTCTGTAACCAACTGCTGCACTATTTTTACCACTTTTGGCTTAAATTGTTACAAAATTTTGCCTACTTGACTTTCAGCCCTCACTGCCTTGACTGCAATTTGGCTATAATTAGCATGGCTGAAGTGAAGCAACTCCAGCTCTGAATCGGCAGGCTCGGCTATCTCAGCGGCAGTGGTAGACCCAGAAGGAGGGCCCTGTGTGGCTAGAGGTGGTGGTGGAGGCCTCGCCTCAGAAACACCTATCTCGGCTACAAAAGCCGGTGCCTCTACGGTATCTGGGACACCTGTAGTGGGAGCATCAGTCGCCGTAGCAGCAGCACCAATCTCGGGCTCTACTAGGTCAGTCCCATAAGCATGGCTCGGACTCAAATCTAACTGAGTGTCGTCGTCATCACCGGACTGATTTGCCTCTTGGTCCTTCTTGCCCTTTACCTTATTATTCCTCCAATCTCCCATACGGGCAGCTGTGATGGTGCCGTCCCATTCCGGAAGCTGAAATATCCTCGCCCGTCTACACAATTCCGTGATAAGACACGGAAATACCATGTTCTGGTTAGGCTTGTGTCCCCGCACATGCAGCTCCTCAGCAATAAGCTCTCCAATATTCATTGGATACTTTGACATCAACGAGGCAATAGTGACTACCTGACTGGTGGAAAGGGTATTATCCGCCTGGGTTGGAGTGATCCTGTACCTAAGCAACGTCCACCAAAACTTAGCTTCCGTGGACAAGCAACTTTTAGCAATCTTGACTCGCCCATCATTTGTCCATTTTTTCTTATGTGGCTCAGATGTGATAATAGCAGCAGTCCATTCTCTCACAGATTTCTTGTCTTTCCTTTCTCTTTTGTCTAGGAATAGGCTTAGATCGGTACGCGCCACAAAATCATTTCCAAATAGAACTTTGTTGATGGCTTTGGAGGAAATATCGACAAGTGAGTTCCGGACTGTCACATTATCCAAAATGGGTATTTCATGCCAAGCACGACTAGGCTTCTTCATTGACATCAACATGGCCCCATATGAGGTATAGAATTCCCTCACAACGTGCGGAGCATAGTCACCTGGTTCATGAGTGAAAACATCCAGCTTTTACATTTTGATGGTATCGTCCAGCTGTGGATGAGCCGAAATACCATCGAAAATCCGTCGCCGCTCCTCAAATATTTTCCTCTGCGGCTGTCCCCCAATTTTTGTCCCAACCATCCATTGGTCATACAATTTTTTTAACCCTTTGACCGAGAATCGAAGTTTTTCTTCCTCCAGCCGTTTGGTCCGGACGGCTAGGTTACGACTCTCTGGTGGCGTGCCATCATCTTGAGCATTACCAGCACTTGGCCCCACTGAGTCACTCTCCTGATCCGTTTGGTGGGCTGCCCCCTGCTTGATACTTCCGCGTCAGAATCCCCCTCTTTAAAGTGGGAGGCTTCCGACACAGACTTGGATGGGGTCATAGGTGGGGGCTGTGATGGCCTTGCCGATATGCCTTGCGTGGGGCCCCCCCTGACCTTTGGTAGCGGTATAACTTCTGCGCACTCGGATCCTGATTTTTCCCCTTTCAAATTGGAGGGTTCGTCTATCAACTTCGAATCCAAGAGCACTTTCTTTCTTGTGCCTGTGCTTTTGTCCCCCGCTTTCCTTGCACTCTTTTTCTGACCCATTCCTACAAAAGACACATCATATTAGCTACCATGGAACATCCGATCAAAAATAAGAACAAACTAACTGTGCACAAAAACTGTGTTCTGTCTGTGACCGTAAACTCAAAAGACGGACCGAAAATTGAAATACGGTCCGTAAACTGAGATCGTAAACTGCTCATTTTCTTGGAGACCTTTCTGTCCCTCAGTGAAATGCTTAAAGACGGACCGTAAACTGAAATACGATCCGTAAAGTGTGATCGTTTTTCGCATCACAGACATAGAACATGTTTTGATTTCTGGATTTTATTACACATCTCGGTTTCACATTGTTTTGGGGATTAGGTTACTCTGACTTCACCCCATTTTCTATCAATTTTTCATTAATCGCTCACGAGTCATCCTATTGGTGGGCAGACCAAAACCTCAAATTCTTTGAATTCCAAGGTATGGAATGCCCTCCAACCCATTTGGTCTTATTAACAACTTCCCAAGAGAATTCAAAGGATTAAATACTGTTATCCCCATACAAGATCATTAACCAAGATAAGTAAACACTTAATTTGTACAAACCCCTAGCCTAATCAACACTTACCACCAAGTGCATACTCAATGGAGTAAAATAAGAGTAGAGAGTGTCAATCATACCTTTTTAACGATGAACCAATAGATGATAACTTGAAGGACTTTGAGAGAACAACTTCAATAACAACCAATTTTCGACCTAGGGCAGAGAGATTTCGAGTTTTGTGAGAGTGAGTTGTGTATTTATGGAGTCTAGAAAATGGAAGATGATGAGTTTTTGGTGGGAAATCGTGGGTTTGTGATGGGGGTTGGAAAGAAGTTATGAAGTTAGGGAGTTATGTGGTTTGGATCGTGTGGTATGAAGTTTAAAGGTTATAACTCCTGTCTCTCTCTACCCGTGTTTTAAATGGCTGCGATTTTTTTTAATACGGTCTGTAAAGTGATTTACGACCTGTATTTAGAGGTGTTCGATACGGGCAGTACACTGTATTGTCTCATGAAAGATTACGATCAGATTTACGGACCGTATTTCACAATATGGTCTGTCTTCTGTGGTCGTAAACCTCCATGTTGCATTACAGTGCTTACTGTTTTGTGACATTGTTAAATACGCCCAATTTTACGAGCCGTATTGTGAAATACGGTCCGTAAACTGCAGGCGTATTTTGCAATGTTGCGAAACAATCTCTTACTATTTAACTTACCTGCTATTCAGCAATATTTTCTGCAATATATTCCTGCACCAAAACAACCATTACCCTATATGTAATAAAAAACAAACAAAATAAAAATAAACATTACACTTGGGTTGCCTCCCAAGAAGCGCTTGATTTAACGTCACGGCACGACGGTGGTGGCCATTTACTCCTTATCTGCGTACACCAGATCATTGTTCGTTCCGAGGTGCTTCAGCCGGTATCTGTCAACTATTCTATCTTCCGAAACCATCCCGTGGTAGTGTTTCAACCTCTGCCCATTCACCTTAAATGTCCGAATCCATCTCCGGACTTTAATTCAATCGCTCCATGGGGTGAAACGCCTACCACCTCAAACGGACCAGACCACCTTGATTTTAGCTTACCCGGTAGCAACTTCAACCGAGAGTTGAACAACAAGACAGGATCACCCTTGTAGAACTCTCGCTTAAGGATTTTCTTGTCATGGTATTGCTTCATTCTTTCTTTATATAGTGCTGCACTCTCGTATGATTGGTACCGGAATTCATCCATCTCATTTAGTTGAAAAAACTTGAGTTTGGTCGCTTCTTCCCAATCCATATTCAATCTCTTCAAAGCCCACATGACCTTGTGTTCAAGTTCAACCGGCAAGTGACAAGCTTTTCCGAACACAAGCTTGAATGGTGAAGTTCCAATCGGAGTCTTAAAAGCCATCCGGTATGCCCATAGAGCATCATCGAGCTTGCGGGCCCAATCAGTTCTATTCGCATTCACTGTCTTTGCTAGAATAGTCTTGATCTCCTATTGGACACTTCAACTTGCCTACTTGTCTGAGGATGATAAGGTGTTGCCACCCTATGTTTTACCCCATATTTCTCCATCAGTCCCGCGAAAGCTCTATTACAAAAGTGGGATCCACCATCGCTGATTATAGCCCTCGGAGTACCAAAGCGAGTAAATATGTTCTTCTTGAGGAACCCCATGACACTCTTGGCCTCGTTATTAGGTAAAGCCACAACTTCTACTATTTTGACACATAATCCACAGCAACCAAGATGTATTTCATGCCACCTGAACTCACAAAGGGTCCCATAAAGTCAATCCCCCAGACATCGAACACTTCTACCTCCATAACAAAATTCATAGGCATCTCTTGCCTTCTGCCTATATTCCCTTGCCTCTGACATTGATCACAAGACCGCACTAATAAATTAGCATCATGAAAGATGGTCGGCCAGTAATAACCGCATTCAAGTACCTTAGCTGCAGTCCGATTACCACTATGATGACCCCCAACAAGAGAGTCATGACACGCCTTTAGAATCACCATCACTTCACTTTCCGGAACACAGCGCCGAATGATGTTGTCAGCGCATGTTCGGAACAAATAAGGCTCGTCCCAATAGTACTGCCGAGTATCCCGCAAGAACTTCTTCTTTTGGCAAGGTTTGATATCTTCTGGAACTACGCCTGTTACCAAATAATTGGCAATGTCAGCATACCACGGTGCTACCTCCATTGACACAGCCAACACCCTCTCGTCTGGAAAAGCATCATCTATATCTAATTCATCAGAAGATCTCCTAGCTTTTTCAAGCCGAGAAAGATGGTCAGCAACCTGGTTTTCAGTGCCCTTGCGGTCCTTCACCTCAAAATCAAACTCTTGCAGCAATAGCACCCATCTGATAAGTCGCGGCTTTGCTTCCTTCTTTGCCATGAGGTATCTCAAGGCTGCATGATAAGTGTAAAACAGTACTTTGGACCCCAACAAGTAGGCCCGAAATTTCTCAAAAGCAAACACAATGGCAAGCAGCTCTTGCTCCGTCACTGTGTAATTCATCTGGGCAGCATTCAGTGTTCTGCTTGCATAATAGATCGGGTGCATAATTTTATGGTGCCTCTGCCTAAGCACAACACCTATTGCTAAACCACTAGCATCACACATCAGTTCAAATGGCAAGGACCAGTTAGGAGCAACAATAATAGGAGCAGTAGTGAGACGCTCTTTTAGCTCCTCAAACGCCTTCTGGCACTTATCATCAAACATAAACTTAGCCTTTTTTTCAAGGAGCTTGCACATTGGGTTAGAAATCTTTGATGAAGCGCCTGTAGAACCCAGCATGTCCCAAGAAACTTCGGACAACTTTGACTGAGATAGGTGGTGGAAGTTTTACAATCACATCAATTTTCGCTTGATCGACCTCAATTCCCTTTTCAGAGATTTTGTGACCAAGGACGATCCCTTCCTTCACCATAAAATGGCACTTCTCCCAATTTAGCATGAGATTTGTCTCCTCACATCATTTTAGCACTTGACCCAGATGGCCAAGACAATCTTCAAACGAATCCCCCACAACAGAGAAACCATCCATGAATACTTCCAAGAAGTCATCTACCATGTCAGAGAAGATTGACATCATGCACCTCTAACAAGTGGCTGGTGCATTACACAAACCAAAAGGCATCCGGCTAAATGCAAACGTCCCATAAGGACAAGTAAAAGTGGTCTTCTCCTGATCTTCCAAAGCAATGTTGATCTGATTGTAGCTCGAATAACCATCAAGAAAGCAATAGTAGGAACGCCCCGCTATCCTATCAAGAATTTGATCAATAAAAGGCATGGGGAAATGGTCCTTGCATGTGGTTGTGTTGAGTTTGCGATAGTCCAAGCAAATCTCCATCCGATTACGGTTCTAGCTGGGATTAACTCATTCTTTGCATTCGGCACCACAGTGATGCCGCCCTTCTTAGGAACACATTGTACTGGGCTCACCCATTTACTATCAGCAATTGGGTAAACCACTCCCGCATCCAACCATTTGATGATCTCTTTCTTGACGACCTCTTGCATATTCTCGTTCAGTCGCCTCTGATGCTCTACACTCGGTTTTCTATCCTCATCTAACTGGATTTTGTGCTCACAGATCCCAGATGGAATACCTCGAATGTCTACTATGGTCCAACCAATAGCACACCTATATTCCCTCAACACCTCCAAAAGCTGTAAAATCTGCTCCTCAGTCAGTAGGGCTGAAACAATCACTGGCAATGTATTGTCCGAACCAAGGAACTCATACTTCAGATGTGATGGGAGCTGTTTAAGCTCCAACTTAAGTGGCTCAATGATCGAAGGCTTTGCTGGAGGAGTTGTTCTATTTTCCAGATCAAGATTTAGCTTCTTTGGGTGGTATGAATATGAACCCAACCCAACAAGTGAATTAACTGTCTCCACATAGCCTTCCATGTCCTTAGCATCGAAATTCACAAGAATACCAGCTAGAGCTTCACCCAAACTTTCTTCTTCCATCTTGAACTCCACTGCTTCATCAACAACATCAAACGAATCAATTACCGAAATACTCTCGCAAGCACTTGGTAACTTCATCCCTTTGCTAGCCTGAAAAGTTACTTCTTTATTGTTGACTCGAAACTTGATTTCATTTTTCTCCGAATCCATCAGAGCTCTCCCTGTAGCAAGGAAAGGTCTCCCCAGAATAACAGGAATGTCCCGATCAACAACACAGTCAAGAATCACAAAATCAGCGGGCAACATAAAATCACCAACCCGCACAAGTACATCATCAACCACCCCAACAGGTATTTTGATAGACCTATCAGCCATTTGTAACCTCATAGTAGTCGGCCTTGACATCCACAAACCTGATTGTTTGTATATAGAAAGGGGCATCAAATTAATGCTCGCCCCATTATCAAACAAAGCACGAGCAAAATCATGGTGCCCAACAGAACAAGGAATGGTGAACGCCCCAGGATCTCGCTTTTTCTAAACAGTTGTAGTTGAAATGATGGAACTCACAGTGTGAGTCAAACTCACGGTTTCATGTTGAACCGTTTTCTTCTTGGTCAGCAGATCCTTCAAATATTTAGCAAAACCGGGCATCTCCTTGACATCTTCCAAGAAGGGAAAATTTAGAGATAACTGCTTCAACTGATCATAAAACTTCTCGAACTTAGCATCTTCCTTCTTCTTTACCAACCTATGAGGAAAGGGAGGTTTAGATTTGAAAAGCTGCGTCAAAGGGTGGAGAGCCCCTATTATAGTCTGCTAGCTTATGTTATCAGCTTCCTTCACCATCTCTAGAATATCAGCAACCTTCTTGTCAATAGGATTCTTTTCAACAATAATGGGTGCTTCAAACTGCACCTCATCCTCTGCATCTATCGGCTCAAGATCAATCACCTTCTCATCAGCCCCCTGGAGTATTTTACCAATCCTAGTAGTGATGGCAAACACACGGTCTACACCGCCTCCCACATTCTTTGGATTTGGAATAGTGTCACTCGGAAGTCCTCCCTTTTTAGGAAGGTGCTGCTCTCTAGAAATATCCCTCATCTGTGACTCAAGCTTCTGAATAGCTGCTGTATGGGAACCCACTATTTCTGTCAGCCCAGATAAAGTCCTTTCAGACTTAGATTGATTGGCCAGAATCTTCTCAAGCATTGATTCAACCTTCGAACTACCTTGCTCTGTTGACTGCCCTTTCGGTGGTATATAAGGATTGGAACTCTTGTTCCCAAAATTGTTATTGTTGTTGTAGCTCCCTTGGTTCGCACCACCATAATTATTGTTGTAGTTCCCAGAGTTGTAATAAGCACCTTGACCTTGCTGAGGTCTCCATTGATTCTGATTCTGATAACCACCTTGGTAGTTCTGTCTTTGGTAACCCCCTTGAGAGTTATTAACTTAATTAGCATCTTCAACCTGCATAGGTGGCCCATCATGGAACGGACCATCTTGAGTATGGTACATCCCTTTTGGAAAAACTGCATCATCCTCACAAACATTTACCTTCTTGATTTGGGATTCATCAAACTTCTTCGTTAGCAAGGAAATATTTGTTGCAAGTTTTGCCAATGTTCGTTGGGTGTCTTGATTCTCCTTTACTATATTCTAGATCATAGCACTACCATATGGTACCACATCAGCATTGTTTGAGTGCCAAGCCTGATTATGAGTCGTCAGCTTGTTAAGTATGTTGGTCACTCGTCGATAAGTTTTGTTCATGAAACAACCATCAGCTGCATTATTAGCAACTAACTGCGTCACTGGATCTAGCCCTCGGTAGAACTTCTCCATTAATATGTGTTCTGGAAAATCATGAGTCGGGCTCTTCTGCAAATACTCCTTGAATCTCTCCTAGGCTTCATATAGTTTTTCCCCCGGTCCCTGCTTAAATTCATATATCTTGTCACAAATTTCAGCCTTCTTGCTAGGGGGTACCATTTTGTGAGAAAAGCAGTCACTATCTCTGCCCATGAAGTAATCAAATTTCTGGGCAGCTTCTCAAACCATGTTCTTGCCTCCCTGGTTAAGGAATATTTGAATAACCTCAACCAAATAGCATCTTGTGGAACGTTGTTCTGGATGTGATTAGCACACACATCCATAAAATTATGCAAATGACGTTGAGGGTCATTCTCGGTAGAGTTCCGAAAGTATCCCTCAAGCTTCAACAACTGGTATAGAGAGGAGTCAATTTTCTCGCAAGCAGCTGCAACTCGAGGCTGAACAATAGAAGATGCATAGTCCTCCTCCGGAACAAGATCAGCGAAAATATTCTCATCATCTGATTCATTCGCTGATTGTTCAACCGATTCCCCTGGTTGCCAGCACGTTGATTTTGCTAATTCTGATTCATGTTCACCTGGTTTACACAGAGTAGCAAACAAGGTGTGATGGAATAAGCAAAAGACTTCAATCAAAGCAAACACTATTTAGTAATTTCATAACCGTATTCCCCGGCAACGATGCCAAAATTTGATACGCTCAAATTACACCTATAAATGGTATAACGTGGACGTTGTCAAATATAGTAACCCAACAAGGTTGGGGTCGAATCCCACAGGGAATATGGTGTGAAAAGGTTACTAAAGTCGTAGGGTGCTAAGCTTAGGTCTAATGTCTTAATCCGATGGTTTTGGTAATAGTTGGTTTTTCTATGACTAATTGCTATCTACTTGCTTTGGTGGAAATTTATGGTAAAAGAAACTAAGGTTGTGTCCCCGTTAGATAGAGTGTACGATCAAGAGTATTGATCTTGATATACTTCTAATGGATCATTATATGAATACAATTAATCTCTATATGAATCTCTACTATTTCCCATAAATAAAGATTATCTCTTTCTATGATTTTCCCAAATATAAGAAAGTAACTATGAAAAACGATTAATCATGCCAAGTAAATTCTTCTTATTCCTAAGTGAATTTATTAAACAAAGTTTAAAGCTTTGAGTCCTTGTTATTTATTCTTACCAACCCTAATTATTTTCCCAAATAAATCAAGGTTTATGGCTTTAATCAATGTTTGCAACCATTAATTATGAATGAAGAATGAAGAATAAATAAACCCTAATAATCCATTATGTGTATATCAATCACAACTCAATCACACAACACCCATCATTGGGCTCACAACCCTAGTAAGGGAATTTAGCTACTCATGACAAAGAACAAGAAATAAGAAATTGAAGAATTCATAATTGCTTACTTTGGAAGAAAAAAGGAATTGATAATACTTGATTTGATGTTTGAACCTTCAAAAACTAGAGAGTAATTAATGTTCTAAGCCAAAAGTCAAAATATAATAACTGATAACTATTAAGACCCTACAGTGACTATTTATAGGTTCTGAAAACGTGAAAGTTGTAGATTTGCACTTTGGTCCCCGTCGATACGAAATACGGTCCGTAAAGTGAAATACGGACCGTAAACCAGTTTACGGCTAGGTCTTCCTTCCAATTTTGAGTAACTTCAATCTCTTGAGATACGGACCGTAAATTGGTTTATGATCCATAAACAACCCAGTCGTCTTTCATCTTTCAAAACTTCGACTTTCTGCCAGATGCTGGAATGGTTAAATACGCTTTGAAATACCGACCGTAAAGTGGAATACGGTCCGTAAAAGTTGTTCATAAATCACCATTTCCTCAGCCTGCCTTTCTGGTTCTTCTTATTCTTTAATACTCCCATGGAATACGACCCGTGTTTAACAATACGGACCGTAAACTGAGTTTACGACCACTTCTGCACTTTCAACTGTTTTCATTCAGAATCTGTTCCGTTTCCTGAAAAACACTAAAAACCACGTAAAATCACATAGACTTGCTTAAAAACAAGTAAATCTTATAGTAGAAAAGCATCGATTGTGGCGTAAAATCACGCCACATCACTTATCAACGAGATTGTAGCTACTACGTCCAAGCTAAAATTCTTTGCCTAAAAGTAAAATTTCTATTAAAAAGACCTCACAATAACGCGTCTTGTTTGGATGGTTGTTACCTATTGTATTGCATTGTGTTGATAGTTTAAATAAAATGGTTATTTAAATTTTAATATATCGTATCGTTAAATCCATTGTTACATAACGACGAAAAATTCTATTTTATATAACCTCCGATCTGGTGTTATCACGTCGTCACCTTATCTTTTTCGCTCATTTTTATTATGTAATAATTATATTTATCATTTATCCTACCTTTTCATGATAGCTCTATCTGATACCCTACTTTTCTCGTAGGTATGTATTAGATTATGTAACGACAAAAAATGATACAATCTATTCATGTTAATCAAAATAATACAATATGATACAATATAACACATTACAACACATTACAAATGTTGTGTTAATCACAACAATCCAACACGATACAGTACAATACAATTATGAAACAATATGTAACAACCATCAAAACAGTGTCAAATAAGCGCACTACTAAAAAAACAGTGAAATTTGACCAAAGTTTTCGACCACACGAGGTCGAAAAGGCCAATTTTCGACCAAAATTTCGACCACAAGGCATGGTCGCTAACAGCTAGGGTGAATTGTTTTTCGACCTCACGTGGTCGAAACTTTTTGACCTCACGCGGTCGAAATAAGTTTTCTAACTAAATTATGAAAATAAATTTTTCAACCACCTGAGGTCGAAAAAGTTATTTTTATTTAATTATTAATAAAAAATTTCGACCGCACGCGGTCGAAATATGATAGAAGATAAAAATAATAAAAAAATATTTTCAGAATTTCGACCGCATGCGGTCGAAATTTAGCAATATTGTTGCCAAATTTCGACCTCATGAGGTCGAAATTCAAAATGTTGCCCAGATTTTCGACCTCGTGCGGGTGAAATTCTAATTTCTGAGTACAATTTCGACCTTATGAGGTCGAAAATTATCAATATCTGGATGAATTTTCGACCTCACGAGGTCGAAAACCTGGAAAAAAAAATCCAGCATTCAGCTGCTTTTACAGCAGCCCACCTGCCAGTCACATTCATCAACCAAATCAACAATGCAACTCATCAAAGTACTTCTATAATCATAAACTTCACATTCTAAAATCAAATTCAACCTCAAGTTTCAATTTAAAGTACTTCTAAATATCCTTAAAACTACATTCAAACACTTGAACATCGTAAAGTTAAACAACCATAAACTACTTTCTACATTCAAATACTTAAACATCGTAAAGCTAAAACATCCATAAACTACTTCCTACAATCCAATTCACCTTCAAAAGTACATCTAATTCGAATTAAAACTATCATAAAAAAAAATATACATATCCAAGAAAACATAGCAATATTACAATCCAAAAGTATACGAATCAAAAAAGTCAACGTTGGGTGTTAGAGACATGATCCGATTCCTCTCCACTATCCTCATCAACAAGAGCATGAACTACGTTGTCTTGTGACCTACGTCGTCTACTGGGCTGTGACCTACGAGCATCCCCGGGATACGGGGGAATTTGGGCCTGCATATGCAACGTCCTTGCCTCCGTGGAACTAAGTGTACTTGTTAGTTGACTAACTTTCAGCTTCATTTCTTGGTACTCCTTTGCCGTGTACAGAAATGCCTTTGCCACTATTGTCTTTGCTCCTTTTGCCTTCCTCTTAGAAAGATCACCATCCTATATGTACATATATTTTAGATTAGGTACATAATGTTAGAAGAACACAAATTATAAAGACCTTGGCTATATATGCAGTACTATAGGCAAGATGTTGCTTGATGACATGTTTTAGCAGAAAACCAAAAGGCAAATATAAAAAGTAAATTAGGATAATGAAAAAGTAAACTAAAACTGGTAATTCCACATCATAAATTCAGTTTCCCATGATATTACATATCCTTAATTGAATCAGCTCTAATAAAGAAGCATTGAAGGATGTCAAACAAAATGGAAAGAGAAAAGAAAAAGCAAAATACTCACTGCTTTCTCAAAAGGGACAGCTCATTTGTGTCATGCAGAAAAGAAACATCTCCAACTACACAAAGTACCTAAAAATAAGCAGAATGTTAAATTCCACATAATCTCAGTGGTTAATGCATGAAACAACAGAAGAAAAACATTCCAGAACAAAGGTGAACAACAGAGAGAGGAAAATGAAATCACTTCATGCTAATAATTTTGAAGGTAGAACATTGTACACGGGCTGGACTCTGGAGCAATAAGAACTGAGTGATATTCTAATTGCCAAGTTTCAGAAACAAAATGGTTTTTTGAGAAGTCTTAAAAACATACGAGAAGGTGTCTTTGCCATTATGGAGTGTGATATTCATATTTTATACTGCTACTCTTCATTGGTGCCAGCTGATTCTATCCTTTACATCACACCGCAGCCAGTAAGGGAAAAATATTTGCTCCAAGATTGAAGCAGTTACAAGAAAGTAACAAAAGTCACCAACTTCAGTGACCACATGCAATGAAGAAAAGAAGAGGCTAACACAGTGGCGATTCTTATTACACACAAGCTTCTTGGTAAGAGAAACCCAGTGGCATTGTAATTCTGAGCTGAATATGGCTGCATCATGGGTACGGTCTACCCAGTTAGATTTACATGCATACATGTCTGGGGAATTGAAATAAGGAGAGGCAAGGAAGCCCTAATAAAATAAAGTAGTTTGGTGATAGAATTAAGTACCGCGTGTTTTGGGGTCTAAATGATCCTTATTGCCTACAGATGGGGAACTTGATGAGTGCTCACTGATCATCCTTAATGTTCTATTGTCAACTATCCTATCAGTACAAAGCAGCCTCCCAGTTAGCACAAGACATTACCAGTGAACGAAATGCATAAATATAGAAAACCACAAGAATTACCAATAAAAAAGAATCAAAGAACAATATAGAAAACCACAAGAATTACCCACGTAAGGACAAAAAAAAAAATACTTAAAACTATCCACAGCTTTTACCGCTTTGACAAAACATCATTGTCAGCAAAACAGAATTACACCATATGCTTATAAAGCTACTACATACAAATATATCAAAAACAACATTGTTCGTACTAACGTCCTTTCTTGTGGACGCTACGTTCATGTCCGCAGGTAGACAGGTAGACGAACCTGACCCATAAGAGCTTCATCAGTGAAATCTCAGGAGTGCTCCATTTGCTTCGGAGCCGCAGTCTATTGGTATTAGTCCTTATGGTCACTTGTATTCTATGTAGAGGCTCATGGACATGTGTGTACAGTTAGATGTTTCATAGCCTTATCAGTGCGTATTGTTGTGTAATATTATGGTAGCCTTGTCGGCTTGTGATGATAGGTATAATTGTTCATGATTATGTAGAGCTGTGCCATTATTTTGTGATGTATGAACCTTTACAGATTATGATATCCGTGAGCTATCTTTATGGTCCACCTAGAAATGATTATGAGATGTATGTTCAGAGGTGCTCGGTGTGTTAGCTCCGAGTGCCCGTCATGGCCCTCTGGTTGGGTCGTGACAATATATGTCCTTCTTTTAAGATCAAATCACATACGATAAACAAGACAGACTCAGCTACAGAAACCATTTTAACTTCACTGACCTGAAATATCACCATCAGTCCCCTTCTTGACCCTGCACTACTTGTTCATTTTAAGAAATTCAATCCACAACATCCCAAAAAGGCAGTACCAAGCAGCTTCACAAAGACAACCTGGACTGACTCCTACTAGGGTTTTCCCACTATTCTCTTTTTCTCTTATATTTATAATTATTAGATGTTATGTGATCATTCTTGGAAAGATGATTTTTTCTGCGCATAGCACATACATAGACACTTCTACACATGGTAAAACGAATAGACTCTCTCTCACACACACACATGTTTCATGTCAAGCTACCAATCCTTACGGTTATTTCTTAATACCATTTTTCAGGATTTAGCACCTCATTACTAAATTAAAGCAAGTATAACTATCATCACCACTTAACAAACCTATTTTACCAATTGGTTGACCATTTTGGAAAAGATAAGGACCATCTCAGGACTGCCTTGAGTTCAATTTATTTAATAGTGTCAAAGACCCTTCAAACCACCCAAGTACATTCTTATTGAAACAAACTCCACTCAGAGGTCAGTTCAAACAGATCCTAATAGTCATTATCTCAACCAAATTGTTGCAATCAAGAGCAATCAGACAAGTATAGGATTAATGAACATCTTTATCATGATTCAAGCCTCCAAAACCATTGCTTAAAACATCCAACTGAGCACATTATCAATATAGGATAAAGTATCAATCTTTAAGCCTCTACCAACCTTTAAGCCAAGCACACTACTGGATAGAATAAACAGAATTAAACCAAGCACCTTAATTAATAAACCTAAAAAACCATTAAATAACCTTTAAACCAAGCACATTACCAAATAGAGTAAATAGAATAAGACTAAACACATCACTTCATAAACCTTTAACCTTTGACCCAACTTTAAGTCAATAATACTACTAAATAGAATGATCAAGAACTGAACCAAACATACTACTTATTAGATCTATAAACATTTAAACAATCTTTAATCCAAACACATTACCAAATGGAATAAACAGAATCCAACAAAGCACATTATTTAATAAACTTTTAATCTTTGAACTAACCTTTAAGCTAAGCATACTACTAAATAGGATAACCGATAATTGAACCAAACATACTACTCATCAGACCTATAACCCTTTAAACAACCTTTAAACCAAACACATTACCAATTGGAATAAACAGAATCCAACCAAGCACATTATTTAATAAACTTCTAATTCTAATTAAAACACAGAAATTATTGTTCATACATCAAATAGGCATACCACCAGTACTGAACTACATTATAACTACACATAGAACACTTAATCACATCAAACTATAATTAGTATAGACAGAAACTTAAACAAAGCAACAAACTAATAAATGGTTACCTTTTTAAAGTGCAACCGGAGCAAGAATGCACTTGGATTCCTTCTTGTGCTTCCAACACCAAACTCAACCACCAAATACCAAGCAACAGAAAAGAAATAAAAAATTTAGAACTAGGGAAGACTTAAACTTTTCAATTAAAGCTTCATAACACTGATGAAACTCAAATCTTGAACAAAAACTCAAAGTTCAAGCTTTTTAAAAAGTGTTCCAACTTGTTTTTTCAGTGAATGATGAGGTTCTATTTATAGAACCCCAGAACTTATCTTAAAACTAACAACATCGATGTGGGACTTGTGGATTTTCCACAAGTCTTCACTTGAAACCAACATATACGGCCCAAATTTAAAGAAAAAACAAAAATTAATGGTTTCCTTTCACCTTATAGCACTGTAATCGACGAAAAATATAAAGAAATTGCAAGTTTGTACCTTAAGGGGTTATTTGGCTGGATTTCATGGAGAAAAGGATGAAGCCATTAATGTTTCGTCCTCTTCTCTGATTAAACATGCCACATGTGATGGACACGATGAGGACAGGCGGGGGTAAAAAATAAATGAGGGAGGGGGATATATGTATTCCCCTCCTTTTAAAATGCTTGATGGACTGGGTCTGGTCTATTATGGATTGGGCCTGGTCCTTTTTTTTAAAAAAAACACAAACGCATGGGCCTTTTGACACACATATATATATATATAGACACACACACATATAATGTATATTTGTATACACATGGTGTATGTATATATATATATATATATATATATATATATATATATATATATATATATATATACGATGAGGACAGGCGGGGGTAAAAAATAAATGAGGGAGGGGGATATATGTATTCCCCTCCTTTTAAAATACTTGATGGACCGGGTCTGGTCTATTATGGATTGGGCCTGTCCTTTTTTTTAAAAAAAAAACGCATGGGCCTTTTGACATATATATGTAGACACACACACACAATGTATATTTGTATATACATGGTGTATGTATATATATATATATGTATGGAGGGTCGAAGGTAAATGTCCTAAACTAAAAAAAAATATTAGGACTCAATTAATTTACAACACGACTTGTTAAAACCATTTCGCAGATATGGCCTCAATAATTAATCAAATTAATTAACAAGATAATTAATTAACCAAACAACTATGCAAGCACACGGAATCAGAGTTTGAGGGGTAAAATGGTCAATTCTTTTAATTACTCAAATTACCTTGGACAATAAAGAAAATAAATTATTCATTAATCTGATTCTTCTTGATTTAATTAATTAAGTAAATAATTATTTAAAATTGTTTTGCTTTTGATTAATTCCAATAAAATATTCCATAAATGTCACAAAATATCAATTAATTATCACACAATTCATAATGTCCTGAAAATCTCTTTATCAATTTAAAGGGGTGAAATATTGTCCCAACCAATTTTCTATAAAAAAATTATTTAGACACTCTAAGATGCACAACTTATTTTATTTGTCATCCAGGGACTCTGAGTAATTAAAATACATTACGGGAGGTCAAAAATTAGATGTCAACAGTGGCCTCATCGACCGTTGTTTACTTATCTTAAGCAGTTGTTTTTAGTTATAGAAGTGCATGGAGGATTTGTTGGCCCGCATAGGTATACATATATATGCTTGTTGTTTGGGTTGCGTTTCAGCTCAGGTGGCATGATTTCCCACCTTTAGTTTAGCACGAGTTATAGCCTTATCCGTTTATATCAGAAAGAGAGTACAATCCTTGCTGGCCTAAGTAGTCTGGCTATGTCCAGCATGTATGAGCTACAGTTTGGCACGCTCGGGGTCTGAATAAGGCAGCGGGTGCCGGTCATGGCCTTTCGGTTTGGATCATGACAAATTTGGTATCAGAGCAGGTCGTGCCTTAGAGAGTCTACAAAGTTATGTGTAGTAGAGTCTTGCTTATGAATGTGTTGGGCACCACATTTATACTTAGGAGGCTGCAGGGCCTTTAGGGATTGGTTATCCTTCTTTCAGATCTGAATCGTGCTATAAGCTGAGTCATAAGAAGTCTAATGTCACTCGTGTTTGATTATGTTATATAGATATTCCTGTGGCAGGAAAAGCTACAGCTAGCCAGAAGGCTTAGACAGCTGAGAGAGTAAGTATGTAGGTCAATCTGGGAATCAGGGTGAGTCACTTTCTAGAGTATCCCCTACTCAACCAGTACCTGATGAGCCTTATAGAGCTTCCAACATCTACAGTTCCTCCCCCAGTTTCATCAGATCTGGACACCAAGAGAGTAATACAGTTATTGACGCAATTAGTAGCCGCTCAGGCTCAACATTAGACCAGAGTCCGCCGATTGTCGACACGATCCGAGCTAGAGTACATCGATTAGTAGCAGGTCCTGAGCCACATCTGATAGATGAATGCACCATGACATCATTGAATGATAATATGGATATTTCATGTATTCAGGCTTTCACTCATAACTTAGATGAGCATAGATAGCAGCAACAGATAGACCAAGTTCGGGGTGAACAACAAGGTAAGAGGAGTAAAGTAATTACTGAGTATGGATAGTCATCAAGTAGATCATAGAAGAAGTCAACAAGAAGGGGCCAATCTGTATCCCAAATGGGAGGTAGTTCATTTAGATATCAGGGGTCTTGATATGACCAGAGTGGCCCATGAGGGGCAAGTTACGGATCGAGGGCACAAGAAGTACAGATTAGGAAAGTTCTAGACAGATAAGGTCATCTCCGCCATGTTGTCAGCAGTGCAGGAGGAGACATATTGGGCAATGCCTACCAGGCTTAGATGTTTGTTTTAGATGTGGCACTCCGGGAAGCATAGCGCGAGATTGCCCAGTGTTAGGGCAGGGAGAAAACCGTACTTAAGTCAAGATCCTGAGTTGGCGCCAGAAAGATACTTAGATATGTTATCATTTTCAGCATATAAGGTTGTATATTGATAAACTATTTGTATGATCTACGATTAGCTAAGATCAGACAGTATAGTAGGAAGATTAAAAGTTCAGAATGGTATACAAGGATAGAATGTTACCCTTAAGATGAATCGCGATGAGATAGCATTGAAGGGCATAGACTTATACAGGTAAGATAAGTAACGTGAAAATTTCCTCAAGTCAAATAGCAAACCTTGGTAATGATAAACCAAAGTAAGAGTTATGATATCTATGAACTACCTTGATTTGATAAAGCCATAAGAATAGAAAATCTAGGGTATGAAGCATAATATAGCAATAGTAATAAGTTCGACAAAGTACCAAGTGAAAAGCCTTAGTACGCTAACGAATGCCCGAAGAGGTAGCTTATAAGGCTCAGTGATCAGTTCTAAGAGTTAGAAGGAAAAAGGAAAGAGTTGTCAGAAGACAGTAATAGTTATAAGTTCGGGAGAGTCCCGACAATAAGTTTTAATGGAAGAAAGAAGCCCAAAAGGTGAGGATGCCCTGGGATTTGAAGTTGTTTACAAGACGGTTTCCTAGATGGCAAGGACAATACAAAAGTGTTAGTATAAGCCGATAAGAAATAAGGCCAGTAAGCGTATCAGTTTAGCTTTGAGGACTAATGTTCCAAAGGGGGTAATGATGTTACATCCCGCGTTTTCATACGTCAAGTATGTCGTAAGTCAATTTAGGTAAGCTCGGAAATAAGATCATCTTTGAAATTATATAAAGTAAGTTAATCATGATAACTTGGAGGTTACAAAGATTTAATATCATGATCAGAAAGTACCAAGAGGTTTGGAAAGTTTAGAAGTGAAACGCATCGAAGAAAATAAGTTTTGTCGAAAGTCAAAAAGATTGGGAATGTTACGACCACTACTTTTGGGCTAAGACTAGGGGTGTTTAACATGCTAACAAGGTCATTTTATGAGTTATTTTAGTCATATGATAGTCGTCTGTTAAGTTTTGAAGTCAAGCGAGTTGTAAAAAAAAGTCGTCACAAGTTACGTTCATAAGTTTGTCGTAATTTAGGTCAGATGTAACTGATCTTTTCTCCCAATCTACTTGGAGTTACGGAGTGATCCGCCCACCAAATTGAAGTTCTACGAGTCTAGTTTCCAACGCATTAAACTGTTTGTCGATATGACAGGGACTTTCATAGATCCTTCGAGCGAGAAAGGTGCTGCGCCGGGGCCTCCTTTAGGTCATTCGGAACCACTTGTTGGCTGTTTATTGACCATAGCAACGCCGGAGTAGAGAGATATTCGTATTTTCGAGAGACTACGCAAGCAGCTCCCTTTGGGACCCACATAGGAGGTGGAACTTTTCATATTTTTATTTAAAGTGGTGGGGGCTCCCATATGCTAATATTTTCATCTCCAAAGCTCCCACAACTCTGAAATAACTCTCTTAAAGTTTCTAACCCATTCAATGTGAAATCCAAGTGTTTACAACACAAACTACTCCTCAGAAAGATCGTAGAACAAATAGAACATGATTTCTACGGAGTAGTTGTTCTGGTAGGGATTACTTTAGGTTGAAGAAAGGTCAACAAGGGTTTTTACCTGCTGTCCAAGGTAAGAACTCTCTTTTTCTCTGTGTGTATGAGCTTACTGAAGTATTAAAATGGTTGTTAGGATAAGAACATGCGAAATAGCGGTCGGAAACCGCTAGAAACTGGTTTATTGTTCTTATGATGGTTTGAAGTTGTTCTTGTGATGTGGAAAGGCTGGAAATTTAATTAGCATGAGAGCTATGTTTTTGTTGCTGTTTATAGGCTGGATGTAAGAAAAAATGAAACACTATAAGATGTTTTTTGGTTAAGAACTTACGAGGTAAAGGTTGGAAATCGTATTTAAGATGTTGTATTGTATTAGATTGGTTGGTCATTTTTATGATGTGTTATGGCTGGGAATTTGTGGATTAGCTTAAATATGATGTTATAGATGTTGTTCTTGTGTTGTTGGTATTGATGAGAGTTTGAGGAAGTAAAGAAAGTAGGGGAGATGCTGTCTGATTTCATATAGAACGAGCTTGTCGCTCGATAATCATTGTTAAGCTCATTATAGTGACAGTAGTGTCCTTATTGTTGGCTGTAGATTCAGGGTGAAGGAGGCTAAGCTCGGGTCGATACGTAAGGATTCAGTATAAGGTATGTTAAGGCTAAACTCTTTTTTTTTTTGGCATGAGTCCAACGGAAATGAAGGTTTTATCAATGACTCCATTCATGTTAAAATAGAGATATCCTTGACTGTTGTTTGTCCCTGGTTAGGAGTACTTTCATGTCATAAAGATTTATCCTTCATATCTATTGTGATCCTTCTTGGGCTGATAATGTAACACATGACGGCTTGATAGTACATAATGTTAATTGGAGGTGTAATGACCTTACGTCACTTCGACAAGTTTAGAAATGTATTCTTATGAGTCTCATGCATTATACCAATGGGTGTCGAAATGGCATTGGATACACATATACGGTATCTATAGAGACGTGGTTATGGTACTCTTATCTTACCACAGAGCTACGGCCGGTTGGGCAGTTATATATCTCTATTCACCATCGGGCTGCGGCCGGTTGGGCAGACACGTTTTTACAACAAGGCTATGGAAGGTCGGGCAATTGCGCATTTACCACTGAGCTACGGCTGGTCGGGAAATTATGCTTTATGCATTTATCACTGGGATATCGACCGGTTGGGCAGTTACCACTGATCAGTTGGGCAATTAGAGTTACGACGTTGATATGGTCTCATAAAGTGATATTACAGATAAGTATGATCATTGTGCATATCATGGCCCTTAGATGCAATTAGAGTTACGACGTTGTTATAGTCTTATAAAGTGATATTATAGATAAGTATGATAATTGTGCATATAATGTCTTATGACTATGTTTCATTTCTACCTTACATATTCAGTATATTATTCACATTGACATCCTTTTTCCTGGGGACACTATGTTTCATGCCATGCAGGTTCAGGTAGACGAGGAAAAGACCCTCCACTATAGGCTACCCCGGATATAAGCTTTTGGTTGGTGGGATCTATATTATTTCGGAGTATTACCGAGTCAGGGTACATTATATATATCATTTTGTATTATGGGTATGTCGGGTGCCCTGTCCCGACCAGGTTTTGATATAAGATACTCCTAGAGACTTTTGTAGACACATGTTCAGTATGTTCAATATGTTTTGTAGCCTTCCAGGCCCTGCAGAGTCAGGGATCACATGGTGGCCTCGTCGGTTGTTATCATATATCTTGAGCAGTTCCTTTTAGTTATACAAGAGCATGGTGGCTTTGTCGGCCCACATAAGTATACATATATATGCTTGTTGTTTGGGTTGCGTTCAGCTCAGTTGGCATGATTTCCCTCCTTCAGTTCAACACGAGTTATAGCCTTATCGGCTTATTATATCAGAAACAGAGTCCAGTTTTCCCTTGTAGGCCTAAGTAGTCTGGTTATGTCCAGCAGGTACGAGTTATAGTTTGGTATGCTCGGGGTCTGAGTAAGGCCCTAGGTGCCAGTCATGACTCTCCTGTTTGGGTCGTGACATACTAGTTGAAGATTAGAGTCGAGGATATTCCAAAGATATCCTTTAAGACCCGCTATAGACACTATGAGTTCTTGGTGGTGTCTTTCGGGCTTATTAATGCCCTCAAAGCTTTCATGGATTTGATGAATGGGATCTTCAAACCTTACTTGGATTAGTTTGTGATTGTTTTCATTGATGACATCTTGATGTACTCTCGTAGTAAGGAAGAACATGAGAAGCATTTGAGGATAGTACTTAGGTTATTAAAGGAGAAGAAATTGTATGCCATATTTTCTAAGTGTGAGTTCGGGCTCAGTTCTGTGGCATATTTGGGGCATGTTGTGTCTATGGATGGGATTATGGTGGATCCCAAGAAGATTGTGGCAGTTAGAGATTGGGCTACGCCTACTTCAGTGACTGAGATTCAGAGCTTTATGGGCTTAGCGAGTTACGATAGCCAGTTCGTGAAGGGGTTCTCATCTATTGCTTCCCACTTGACCCATTTGACTCAGAAGATTGTGCCCTTTCAGTGGTCCGATGAGTGTGAAGAGAGCTTTCAAAAGCTCAAGGCTTTATTGACTTCAGCTTCGATTTTGGCTTTACCTGTGGAGGGTAAAGACTTTACCATTTATTATGATGCTTCCCGGACTAGTCTGAGTTGTGTGTTGATGCAAGAGGGTAAGGTGATCGCGTATGCTTCGAGGCAGTTGAAGGTCCACGAGAAGAACTAACCCACTCATGAGGTAGAGTTAGTGGCGGTAGTATTTGCTTTCAAGATTTGGAGGCATTACCTGTATGGAGTCCATTGTGAGGTATTCATGGACCATCATACTCTTCAGCATGTGTTCAATCAGCGAGATCTAAATTCGAGGCAACGTAGGTGGATGGAGTTGCTCAAGGATTATGACATTACTATTCTTTATCATCTGGGTAAGGCTAATGTGGTAGCTGATGCGCTGAGCAAAAAGGCAGTGAGTATGGACAACTTGGCGCGTTTGATTGTTGAGAAGTGTCCTTTAGCCATGGAAATTCAGTGTTTGGCTAATAGTATAGTGAGGTTTGATATTTCAGAACCTGGCAAGGTTTTAGCTTGTGTTAAGGCGAGGTTGTCTCTTTTGGAGCAGATTCAAGCCCAACAGTTTGAGGATGTAAAATTGTGCAAGATTCGAGATAACGTACTAAGTGGAGAAGCCAAGGAGGATATTCTTGATGATGAGAGTGTTCTGAGGATTAAGGGGCGCATTTGCGTTCCTAAGGTTGGTGGGTTGATTAAGTTGATCTTGGAGGAGGCTCACAATTCCAGATACTCCATTCATCCAGGTATGACAAAGATATACCGTGATTTGAGACAACATTATTGGTGGTTTAGTATGAAGAGGGACATAGTGGATTTCTTTTCCCGGTGTTTGAATTTTCAGTAGGTTAAGTATGAGCATCAGAGACCAGGTAGTGTGACTCAGAGGATGCCCATTCCTGAGAGGAAGTGGGAGAGAATAGCTATGGAATTCATGGTTGGTCTACCGAAGACTTTAGGCAAGTTTGATGCCAATTGGGTTATTATGGATAGGTTGACTAAGTCCACGTACTTCATTCTAGTTCAGACTACCTACAACTCGGAGAAGTTGGCTAGGATCTACATTAGAGAGATTGTCAGATTGCATGGTATGCCTATTTCCTTCATTCCAGACAGAGGCACTTAGTTCACTTCCCATTTCTAGAGGACTTTACAGAAGGAATTGGGGACTCAGTTGGAACTTAGTAACGCTTTCCAACTGCAGACAGATGGTCAGCCCGAGAGAACTATTCAGGTGTTAGAGGATATGTTACAGGCTTATGTGATTGGCTTTGGTGGTCATTGGGACCAGTTCTTGCCTTTGGCATAATTTGCGTACAACAACAGTTATCACTCGAGTATTGACATGGCTCCATTTGAGGCTTTATATGGTAGGAGATGTTGTTCTCCAATTGGTTGGTTTGATGTATTTTAGGTGAGATCGTGAGGTACGGACTTGTTGAGAGAGTCCTTGCATAAAGTGAAGTTGATTCAAGAAAAGCTTCTGGTGGCTCTCAGTAGGCAAAAGGAGTATGCGGACCGGAAGGTTCGTGATATGTAGTCCATAGTTGGTAACCAGGTTTTATTAAAGGTTTTACCCATAAAGGGTGTAATGAGATTCAAGAAGAAGGGCAAGTTATGCCTAAGGTTCATTGGCCCACTTGAGATTCTTTGACGCATTGGTGAGATGGCTTATGAGTTGGCTCTGGCACTAGGCTTAGCGGGTGTTCATCTGGTGTTCTATGTGTCTATATTAAAGAGGTACCATTCTGACGGGTCTTATATCATCCAGTTAGACTCGATATTGTTCTATCAGAATCTGTCCAATTGAGAAGGCTACATAGGAGACCGAGGCTGGTATGCATAGTAGATATATCCTCAGCTTTTTACTGATTCAGGTACTTTCTTTCTTCGTCTTTCTTTTCCGTTCGAGGACGAATGGTTGTTTAATTGATATATTTGATAACAACCCATTTGGTCATTTAGGCCCTTTTGACTCTTTTATCCAGTTAACCCTTTCCCTAGCTTCGTTAGAGTGGTTTTGACCTGCGGGAATGGGGTGGCATGGTTCTCGAAGTAGTAGGGTGAGTCTTGATGGAATTTGAGGAAATTAGAAGCTTTTAAGTTGAATAAGTGAAAAAGTGTTGACCAATAGTTGACTTTTGGGTAAATAGGTCTTTTCAGAATGTCCATCACTTCCATTAGGTTCGAAAGGTCGATTACAACTTGGTAGGATGTTTGGTTCGGTTCCCGGGGCACTCTCGGGCGTTTTTTTCTTTGGGTTGGAAACCTTGTTTTTTGGGTTTATGGGATGACCGGGTCAAGATGGCCTATTTTGGGAATTCCGAGGGTGCGATTGGGTTCGTAGTATGTTTTTATAGAGGTTTGCATATTTGGTTTGTATCCGCGAAGTCTCGGATGAGTTTCGGGTTTTGGGTGGAACTTAGTGAAAAAATAGTTTTTTCTGATATCTGGTGGGCCGCATCTGTGGCCTCGGGTTCGCATCTACGGGGCTTAGTTTACAGATGCGAGGGTATGAGGTGTTAAGTATGGCCGCATCTGCGGACAATTCTCCGTAGATGAGAGGTCGCACCTGCGAAAAGGGGTCCGCATCTGCGAAATTGCTAGAAAATATGAACCTTAAATCCCCAATTTGAAGCCTTTTCTTTTCATTCATCAAAATTGATACTTAGAGGGTTTTGTGAGGCGATTTTGAGGAGCTTGGTGAGATTCTTCCTTTGGATAAGTTCCCTATCTTCATTTTATGGTTATGTTACCTTTAATTTTGGGAAATCATGTTAGAAACCATGTTCTAAGTTGGGGTTTTGGGTGACGAACCCTAAATTGATTTTTGAACTATTTTCTTCTAAATTGAGTTTTTGTTGGGAAATTTCTTAGTTTCTAGTCATTTAATAAATGGGTAATTAGACCTTAAGCTTAAATTCTCCTTTTTATTCAAGAATCTTGTTATGGAAATTGAGTTTTTTCTTCAAATTGGGGTTTTTGATTATTGATGAAATTAAGGCTCAATTGGGGTTAAAATTGCATGAAACTTGAGGTATTGACTACTTAGACTTTGGGTAACCTAATTTTTCCAATGAATTTCCTATTTTTCTTGTGTGGGCCCGGGGTCATTTTCGAAGTCGTTTTAGAAGTATTTCGATACGGGTGACCTTAGATTCGTGTACTAACATAGAGTACTAATTTGATAGACTTTGACCGTTCTGAGGCAATCCAAAAGGGAAAAGCTCAAATGGAGTAGTCAGTAGAACCTGTTCAGTTGTTGAGGTAGGTTACGACTTACCTTTGGTTACACTCCGATTAGCGAAGCATATGTAGGTGTTAGTTATTGATAGGGAAAGCATGATAGGCCTTTGGGCATAGTTGTGGTGTTAAATCCACTTATTTGGTATGATATGTGTTATGTGGGCTTGTCGCCATACTTGATATTCTGTGAATTGGACTGTATTTCTCTTGGTCTCTTGATATCTCACTTGCCATCTGGAAAAAGGAAGGATAATATTGATGGATTGAATTGATTCGCGTTCTATGTGAAGTATCTGTTGATTTACTGATATGTGATGTTATTGAGACTGATTTCATGCATGGCATTGCATTCCGTTCTTATCACTGATATGATTTGACCGTAGTCCTGAAATGATGATAAGTGAGAGAGTGTAACCTTCGAGGTCCTTACAGGAGAGTGTAAAAGAGAGATGAGAGCCGTGATCCGAGGTCTTTACCGGAGTGGGATGAGTGCTCCTGATCCGAAGTCATATACCGGAGTGAGAGAGAGTGTGTGTACATGGACTTCGCGGTTCCCCATGGGTCATGGCTATTGAGGCATTGCCCTTAGCATATGTGTACGGTGGAGAAGAGCCTATGTGGTAGCTCCTTGCATAGAGAAGGGCTTGTGTGGCAGCTCACTACAGTAGTATCGCATTACATTTACACACATATATCTGTTCTTGACTGTTGACTTGACAACTTATACTTATCATCTGATCTTATACTTGACATGTTTTATGACCTGTTCTTGACTGATTATCTGCTCTGCTTGTCTATTTCTTTCTATATATATGTGAACAAGTCGCTGTCGGCCTATGATACCTATGAGTACGTGTGTTTGTACTCATACTACACTTGTTGCACTTTTCTTGAGTGGAAAGTTTGTTGCTAGTTCGTCAACCCAACCTCGTGAGTGATCTGAGACCCTTGACCGGAGACTTCCAGGGAGAGCTACTTGTCTGATCTGTAGTCCAGAGGCTCCTCTTGCTTACCTGTCTTCTTTCTCATTCTGAGACAACATTATCTAGTTTATGAGACTGTATTTCCTCTATTAGACTATGTATTTGTTATTACTGGCTCTTGTACGATTTCAGACCATTCTTGGAGTTATGTGTATTTAGTATTTCCGCACTGTTTATATAAGTTAAGACTGAGAATCAAAATATAAATTATGGCATTAACACCCGACAAACTAGGTAGCAAAGCTAGACAAACCAGGTAGCAAAGCTAACTCACAGGTGTCACGACCCAAATTACGGAGCCGTGATGGCGCTAACTTCCCCAAGTCAGTAAGCCATCCACAACCCAAATAAAAAAAATTAAGTAAGGAATAATGCGGATTAAGCATACAAGTCCACTTTTTAAGTCATTAAAGCTGTATAGACATAAATTACAGAATAAGTAAATACATCCCCCAAGACTGGTGTCACTAGTACAAGAACTTGCTAAGATAAATAAGACCAAATTTGGGTGTGCAACCCGAATACTGTCTGGGAATGAAAAAGACAGAGAAATAATGTAGAAGGGGAATCCAGTACTACGAATCATTTTATGGCTCCCCAGAATCCTCCAATCAGCTCATCAACGGGCTGGATAGTCGTGAGGCCCACTCAAACTGGGGACGGAACTTACAAACAAAAAGGTGCAGCAAGTGTAGAGTGAGTACGGAAACAATGTGTACTCAGCATCATCATCGATTGACTCTATCTTAAAACAGAGACGAGGGTTGGACTTCTGAATACTACTTCCACACATAACTGCCGTTAGTTCACCATAATAATAATAATAATAATAATAATAATCACATAAGTCCCAATAATCAAAAGTTACAAGCCTAAATTACAGCGTCTAAGTCCTCAAGTCTGATTAAGCATCCAGTAATCAAATCAATAGAGTTCAATCGACAATTTCAAACAACATCTAAACAAGGAATACAAGAGATAATATGATATGCAAATGTTATGCAATGCAAGACCTTTCTATCTCCAGTACGCACACGTTCGAACATTAACGAATCGTGACCCATGGAAGACTCATGAGGTCCATATACTAACCCGTAATTATTAGATCTCTCAGATCACATCGGGCCTCAGCCAATTTAGTCTTCCAATCACAATACTTAGCCCCGTAGGCTCCAAATCATAATACTTAACCCTTAGTCTCACATTACTTGTCATCTATCCAATCTGTCTCAAAATACCATCATCACTCGGTCCGGAATCATTTCCCCTCTGACCTTTCACAAGTATCCTCAAATGCACAAGAGATACTATAATAAGCACGAACATGACATGCAAAAAAATAGGCAATCAAGCTAAGCACTGAAGACTCAATTTTTAGCTCTTATCCACTTTTAAACGAGTATTTCAAGAGTGATGAGAACATATAATCATAAACAAGATAGGTAATAAGCATAGAAGAAATAAATAAGCGACCTCATATCCCAACAACTAACACAAATCAATCTATGCTATCAGCTAATGCCCAAAGCATGGAATTCAGACCTGACTACCGACCCTGATGGCTGGGTCCCACCTCTACCATGAACTGAGGGGCAATCACACATAATATGGCCTGGTCGACCACATGAATAGCAAACATCTGAACCCAATCGGCATCGACCCCAATGCAACTTCCCACACTAGGAACATCGTGGTACGAGTGACCTTGCCTGACCCGAATCATATCTGAAATGAGACCCCGAAAAACCCTGACTCGGCCCGGAACGCGTAGATCTATTGAATCTCTGGCCTGAAAACCGTGGAGGCGCACTAGTCATAGAATAGCCTGAGTGCCTAGAAATCTACTGTCTGTGCCCACCTCTAAACTCACTCTTCAGACCTGAAGATCTGGCCCTCTTGCTATGACCCCTATCCTGCTCGCGTTCACTTCTCTGCTGTTGCAGACTTTCTACTAAGTTCTGAGCATGAGCCTGAATGCGTGCAATATCCATATTGTCCTGAAGGGACGCAGTCAAACACCTATCCATCAAATATGGCCCTAGGCCCTTCACAAATAGGTGCACTCGGTCACCCATAACCGCTACCATGGCTGAAGCATACCTAGCCAAAGAATTAAAGTGGAGACTATACTCTAGAGAACTCATGCTACCTTGCCTCAAATTCAAGAATTTATCGGTCCTAGCTCGCCGAACCTCTGGAGGTATATAATGTCGGAGGAAAGAATCAACAAACTCTTGTCATACCGAGGGAGGTGCATTGGATCCCCGTGAAGCCATCCAAACCGTGTACCATTGGACCGAGACATCTCTCAATCTATACGACGCTAACTCCACCGATTCAGTGTCCGAAGCATGTATCAATCGAAGCATCCTCAACATACCATCAATAAAATCCTGAGGGTCCTCATCCGTCTTTGATCCAAATAATTCCGGAGGGTTTAAGGTAACAAAGTCACGGGCCCTTGCACTAACAGCCCTATCACCCAGCCCTGTCCTCTGCCGCTGAGTCTAAGCAGCAACCAACTGAGCAAGCAAATGTATGGCCTCTTTTACATCTTGGCCTGAAGCATCCGGTGGAGGAGCTAGAGGTGTTGGAGCTGGGGCTGAGGCTCCCTCACGCTCCTCTAATATAGGTACTGAACGAGAGGACTGAGATTGAGGCGCACTCTGGGACTCACTTTCCTCTACTACCGGTGGCGGTGCTCTTTCAGCCCGCTTTTCTACCACCGTCTTGCCCTTTTGGGCTGCTGTAGCCTTTCTCTTTACAGGCATTTCTTAAATATACAACACACGGTTAAGAAACAAGAAGCTCTTATGTCATAGCTCTATCGCACGATTTTTATGAAGAAAGAAGGTCATTTATTCCTAAAATGCCCGCAGCTTCTTGTTTATAAGTGTGGCGCGCAACAGCCCCATAACCAAGACTCTACCAGACACGGCTCGTAGACACACCCTAGGACTGAACTGCTCTGATACCACTTTTGTCACGACCCGACTAGGGGCCGCGAAGAGCACCCGGTGCTAGCCCACCCGGGCACTCCTTATCGTACCTTTACACTTACATCTAGGTGAGCCACATATTTATACATACATTTCTATCCATAAATCGTCCTAGTCCCATTGGACAACAATACCTTTTATATCATCATTGACATTTATGCCCCTATCAATGTACATAAGCCGGCAAGGCTAACAAAATGAAATCCAAAATATAGGCCGACAAGGCCAGACATACCTAACCATATACACATGCCTACGAGCCTCTAAGGAGAGTATAACATATCATATAGGCGGGACAGGACCCCGCTATGCCCATAATTATGTACACAAAAGAATAAGTACCCAAAAGCTATAGCTCCGAATGAAGTGGAGCTCTGCTATGTAGTTCCTGAGAATGTAGCTATGGATCAAGTCTGTCTTCCTGTGCACCTGCGGGCATGACGCAGTGTCCACAAAAAAAAGGACGTTAGTACGAAGAATGTACTGAGTATGTAAAGCATGATCAATATCAACATAGAAGCATAATGGACAACATAAGAAATAACATAGGATGGGAGATAGTAATATCATCGTCATAAGGACTTACTTGCCTTTCATAGGAACTTTCCATTTCTAAAGCGTATTTGTATACATACATCCATACCCGTATTCGTTTCACATTTGTACTCGCATTCGTATACATACCCTTAGGCACATTCATATCGTGTACATAGTCTCATTCATAATCGTATCATATTCGTATTCATACTTGTATCTATCTCATATAAATAATTATATCATATACATAGCATTTTCATAGCATACCCGACAATGAAGGATCGATGTTTCATACATACTTGGCCAACCAAGGCTCAAGGTTACACATACCTGGCCCTACCAAGGCTTAAGGGTCACATCTTCATTCATATACATTTGCTCATCCCATGTTCTCAACATCATTTATAACCTATTTATATCACAACACATCAAGAATCATAACTCAATTCAAACTATTACTCAAAATGGCACTATTCCACATTCATGACCCATTTTTTTATATCCTTCTACAATCAGAGTATTTCAACTCTCAAATACCTTAAACAACATAGATATACCATAAATCTTACCTTAGATGTGGTAGGAACAAGCCTTTGTTGACAATACTCTACTTGAGCAAAAACCCTAGTTCATCTCCAATGAGATTCCTTGACTTGAATGATCTTTAATGGGTTTTCTTACACTTGATTCACTTGATTTATGTTGTTGATCACTAATAACCCTTGAATTCTTGTGGAATAAATGTAGAGAGATATTTTAGAGAGAAGGGGTGTGATATGAAAGTGAAATGAAATAAGACTTGGTCCCTTTATTTAATGAACCATTTCAGTCCCGACCGTATATACGGACCAACATACGGTCCGTACAAATTATACGGGCCGTATGTTTGGCCGTATATTTGGTCCAGGAAGTTATGCCATTTTGGGTTGATTATATGGTCCCAAACATACGGACCGTATAATTTATACGGCCAGTATGTTTGGCCGTATAATCCCCAGTGATTCCGAAGCTCGTTTCGTCGACTCGTTTGATCTCCAATCCTTGTGGAACCTTCTTAACACTTGTTCAACACCTCAATACCAATCTAAGGGACGTTATCGCTCTTCTCCAAGACATCATTAAAGCCTCGTTAACTCGTTACTCGTAATTCCTCTCCGATACCTATCGTATGCCTTGCCTTCTCTTGACAATCTCGTCTAACATCGGATGTCTTTGAAATCTTACTTAGGGTCGCCCAAAGGTCATTTCTTACTCATTGAAGTACCGTATACTCGTACTCTTCACTAGTCTATTCACTTGTGCATCAGCGGAAGATTTTTCGAGGTGTAACAACAACAACACAAATCTGAATATCATCAAAAATTAACTAACAAACAAACAGAAGAACTAAAAACCGGAAAAAAGAAAGCACTGTCACAACCTAATAAGCGAGTCATGATGGCACCCACACTATCCCCCTAGTGGCCAAATCATCCCCTTAATCACATTCACTTCAAATAAAGACAAGCGAAATTAAAGCTGCAATTATAATAAGAGTCATAACAAATATATATATAAGTAAGTGCGGAAGGACTAAAACAACTACAACCCTAAAACTTGGTCTAAACTCGTACAAAAGCTTCTAATACTAGTACAATATCTGAAATGCTGGAATACATGTCTCAAAATACATAAATAGAAAATGTCTGTGAAACCTATATATATATATATAAGTAAGTGCGGAAGGACTAAAACAACTACAACCCTAAAACTTGGTCTAAACTCGTACAAAAGCTTCTAATACTAGTACAATATCTGAAATGCTGGAATACATGTCTCAAAATACATAAATAGAAAATGTCTGTGAAACCAAAAATAGACAGATAATTAATGGAAGGGATCCAGGGCTGCAGATCCAGCAAGTGGCTCACCCTAAGATCTCCTGATGGAAGGCCTCAGATCAGTCTCGAAGTCATTAACTGGATCCTCGATCAAACTCTCAATAGAAAGAGCACCAAAAGCAGTATGAGTACAACACTAGTACTCGTAGGCATCATACGCCGACAACGATTAGATAACGCTTATAAGACGAAGAAATCAACAAGTAAACAGATAAGGAAATCAAGTACAGTCACGAAAGCATACTTTAAGTATAAGTTCAGAATGAGTATATCAAACGCCAAGTAAGCATTCATGAGTAAATGAATGAATTTAATGCAATGCAATGCAGTGCAGTGCCACAGGCCAACTCTCCACTATCGTACACACATGCTAACGGCTAAGCCTCAAAGTCATGAACCATGGGGGACTCGCGAAGTCCATGTACCAAATGCCACACAGACTATCATTCTTACCAATTGCCACACAGGCTATCATTCTTTTCAATTGCCAAGCAGGCTATCATTCTTATCAATTGCCACACAGATTATCATTCTTATCAATTGCCCCACATGCTATCATTTTTTTCAATTGCCACACAGGCTATCACCACTTTCTCACCATCGTAACTAGTCATGTATGTAAATGGATGGTATGTCAATGCATGGAATCAAATATCAACAACATCGCAAAATCATGAAACCAATAGATGCATGTCATGAATGCTGAACACAACTCAAGTCGTTAATATAAACCTCCCCTTTTCATGAGATAAGTGAGATATCAAGTGATAAGGTAAATCGATCAACAATCACAACATATTAGCAAACATGGCGACAAGCCCACATAACACATCCAAACTAAGCCAGTGGATTTATCACCACAACCATACCCGAAGGCCTCTCATTTTTTCCTCATTAATATTTACCAACTACATACAATTCTTCAATCGAAGTCTAACAAGGGTAAGCCATAACCTACCTCGAAGGCCGAGCGGGAGTCACGAACAATCAAGCTAACGCCTTCCCCTTGCGGAGAGCTTCAGAACGATAAAAGTCTATCAAATAAGTACTCTACGTTAGTATACGAATCTAAGGATACCCATATTGCTATACTTCTAATTTGAACTCTAAATTGACCTTAAAAATGACCCGGGCACACAAGGGCAAAACTGAAATTTTAATTGAAAAATGGTTTACCCAAAGCCTTACTAGTCTAAATCCAAAAAACCCCATTTAAAAAGCCATCAAATTGATCTTCAATTTCAAGAAAAATCCTCTCTTAGGATTTAGGGCTAAAATCCTCAATTTCGCAAACCCAACATAATTACAAGGTTAAATAAATAATTAGACTAGTGGAAAATACAAATTTGGAGCTTAGAATCTTACCCCCAAGAAGAATTGAAGCCTAAAACACCTGAAATCGCCTCCACAAGAGCTCTCAACCCAAAATATGAATTCATGAAATCTAGGTCATTTTTTGAAAATGAAAAGGGGTTTCATCTCTGTTATTTCCACTTCAGCGGACCTTTCCTCTCAGGTGTTGGCTCGCACTTGTGGAGAAAAGGCCACAGATGCGATCGTTACTTAAAGTACAAAATGCACAGGTGCGGGGAAGAGTTCGCAGTTGCGGCCCTCCCCAAACTCACGTTTTCTCGCACCTACGGACCAAACCCCGCAAGTGCGGTCACACCAGCATCAGAAAATTCTGGTTTTCACTAAGTCCGGTCCAACACCCAAGACTTATTCAGAACCCTATGAACCAACCAAACACGCTAACTCATCAGAAATCACGCTACGAAGTCACTCGAGCACTTGGATTTCCCAAAAGAGGTTACATTGACCCGGTGTTGATCCAAGTCAACTCCAACCAACCAAAACCAACATTTCCAACCAACAACCCAAAACCCAAACGGACGCCTCGAGACCCGAACCAAAGGCTCAACTAAGTCAAAAATAACCTTCCGGACCTAATAGAACTATCAGAATTCGATTTCGGATGCAATTTCCCAAAAGTCAACTATTGGTCAACTCTTTCTCACTTATTCAACTTAGAATACTCTAAAATCGTCAAAACCAAACAAGACTCGCCCGATAGCCTCGGGAACCGCGCCACCCATCCCTGTAAGTCATAAATACAAAAAAGAGACTGCGGAAAAAGTATTTTGAGAAAAAAGAGTAAAATGTCTAAAACGACCAAACGGATCGTTACAAGCACAAACATTAACACTAGAACAAAATATAGTAAAAAGAGTAAAGAATATGATAAAGGAGAATGAAGCTTACTTTTGCATGGAGGGAGTAGTAAAATAAGAACGATCTAAGTTAGTAAGTACGTATTGAAACCATTAAGGAATAACAAAGTTAATACACCTATAATTTATCTGGTTTTTTTTTTTTTTTGTTGGTGTAAGAATTGAAGAACCATTATGATTCTTCTAGTTAAATGTTATTAAAGTTTAAAGGCATCTCTCATATAATCAACTAATTTAGCGGGTCGGATTTAGAATGAATTGGATCTAATAAATTTAAATATTGATTTTAATGTTTTAATATTTTAATATTTTTTTCTAAAAATTTATAACTGTCAGTTATTAAATAGGTATGAAAAATTACATAATGACCATAGAAATCAATTGAGCAAAATTGAGTGACTTTTAAAGATAAAATAAAATTGAGTGAATATAATAATCGATTTGCATGGCTATCCAGATTATAACTCTGAATTTTAACCACAGCTAATTAACAGAATCATAATTTGTTAATTCTAACACTTTAAAAGTACCCACAGTTCATTTTCTCGAGAAGCTTCTCCTCATCTATTAAATTTCTCGATCATTCCCGTTTAGAAAAGAGAAAAAGAGAGAAAAAGAAGGCAAGAAGAGAGTGGTCGAACGTGTCCAAAGACGCTCAAAAACGTCTAGCAAGTGCGAACGTGTCACAACATGCAAAGTTACGTGTACCTTTCCGTAATTCAGCCTCTCCATTTCCCATGCCATATAAATTTCCACAACTAGATAGAGCTGAAAGTCCCAAGTAGTGAAAACTAGATAGGTAAATCAAGAAGAAAAAGATGGCTCAGATGACAATAGACCAACTAGGCGAGAAAGTGGGGGATTTTGGGCTGTTAAGTGGTCACAGGATTCCTGCTATTGGTTTGGGCACTTGGAGAGCTCATAATGCCAGGGACGATGTTTTTACTGCTATTGTTAAGGTACTTGCTCTCTGCTCTTATTCTTTTTGGTTTTCTTGATTTATGCTGGGTACAAGGATTGTTTCTCTGAAATCATTTATCATGTGTAGTGATGGTACTTACAATTTCATTTTGTATGGTATAGATGTATTGTATTGTGTTGTTGGAGTAATGTTGATTGGGTTGACTGTATTGTTTGTAGTCATTTAATAACAATTTTCTTGTTTGATTCGACTGAACTGTACCACATCTGATAATTTTACTAAAAGATTTATTAATAATTCAAAACTAAATATGATAGGACAATCAATTCAAACTCTTTTTAAAAACATAAAAGAAAAAAATGAGTAAGCACTTATTTATACTCCTCTGTTTCATTTATGTTTTTTAGTGTGTGTTTGGTATGATGGAAAATGTTTTCTTGGAAAACAAATGAGTTTCTTACCTATTGTTTGGTAAGTAAATTTAAAAATACTGCATTTATATCTGATCTAGCAACACTATGGGGGTGGGATGAGGTGGGAGTGGGGGTTCGGGGTGGCGGGGTAGGATAGTCAAGGTATGGGGTGGGGGCGGGGTGGGTGGGGAGGAGATAATAATTGGAATTTCATTAGGGAACTTGGTTTCCTAGAAGTCATTTTTGTCATTTTTAAGGAATTTTTTTTTTGAAAGAAAATGTTTTCCAAAACATTTTGTCCTACCAAAAATGATCGGTAAACATATTCCGGAAAATGTTTTCCTCCCTAGCAAAACCACACCATTTGTTTGACTAAAGATGAAGTTTAAGAAAGTTTGAAAGATTCTTGAATTTTGTGCTTTTAAATGAAAGATGTATGTATACCAAAATACTCTTCTAACTTGTGGTCTTAAACGTATGTGATAGTGTGATTTTAGGAATTAAGGAGTTCCTAAATATTTCGAAACATTAGATTCTGTATTGAGAGAGTACTATGAGATAAGGGGTATTTTTTATTTTCTCTTATCTATCTGGTTCAGTTCAGCATCACAAACTTAATATTTATGTTAAGACACCTAAACTGAAACAGGGGAGTACTAGTTTTATATAAAAACATAAATTTTACTCCCTGCAAGAAATTAGGGTTAATGTGTTTGGAGTTTGGAGTGTGTAAAGCTAAAGTTTTAGTTGTTAGACACAACATGCTTTTATCTATTTAAATTATGTCAAATATTTATTTAATTATGTCTATATATTTATTTAAAATTATGTCTATAACATAATGTTAGAATTATCTCTGAACTCTTTAAACTATACATATGTTAGGACAGTTACAGCCACTGAATATTTCCTTGGATGCAATCTTTATTATTTTGGGTAGTTGGTCCGCTTGTTTAATTCAGGGCGTTTATGATCCATTGACATTTTTTAAGTGATTGCTAGTGTCCCACACCATGCTTTTGTGGGTTCATGTGTGGAGTTAACCCAGAATTCCAATATGTGGATTGATAGTATGTTTTGTGTCACTTTGATATATGGGCCATCTATTCCGTTCCTTAAATTTTTAGTGGTTTCATTTGGCATCATCATAGTGGAGTGTCTGGCATCATCATAGTGGAGTGTCTCAGTTTAACTGGCCATAATTGAAAATTTCATAAGATGTTCCCGAGAACCTGTTCTTTGAAAGAAAAAACATGGTCTAGGATCTCTCAGATAATTGGTTTATGAGGGGAAAAAAAAAAGGCATAAAGCTACTTCCAGAGGAACGGTTCTCAGGTGGTAATCTAAATATAACTTGATTAGCAAATTTGATGATCATGGAAACTTTTTTTTAATGAGAATGCGCTGACTGGCGCTGCAGGCTGGCTACAGGCATGTCGACACAGCGGCAGAGTACGGAGTTCAAGATGAGGTTCTTTTCATATGTGATTTCTCTTTTAAGTTGTTGATCTATATCCAAGTAATATTTTTCTCTACAAGTTGCTTAGCATGCAGGCAGAAGCACATAGAAAAAGAGGCCTACAAATGCTTCTTATGATTCATGAACAAGGATGGATGGAGTATTGCTGCTGGGTTCATCTGACCCCAGTATATTTTAGTCGAAAAATAAATTTGTGTGTAAAAAGTGCTAAAATGGCAACAAATAGTAGGCCTGAACCCATAATTCTAGAAATACAATGTGTTCAATGTTAAAAACCTTAAAACTCATAGAGCTTAAATTAAATTCTGGATCTGCCTGCAGTAAGGTCCTACACATAGTTTAGAATGTTGCAGAACTGAAGTTTCCAAAACCGACATGCAAGTACGAAATTTTATCAGCTTAAACAGATGTTTAACAGTCTTATTTGTCATTAACAATTACATCTTTTTTGTTCTTATAGGTTGGTCATGGAATCCAGGCGGCTATACAGGCAGGACTTGAGAGATCAGCTTTGTTTGTGACATCTAAACTATGGTATTAAAGAAACTATGCTAACTTATTTAGCATCCCTAGTAATATTTTACATTCAATGTGCATTTAAACAAATTATATATGGATATAAGGAGATTTTATTGGTTGTTCTAGGTGTACTGATTTATCACCAGAGAGAGTTCGACCCGCATTGATGAAGACACTCAATGAACTGCAACAGGATTATCTTGATCTCTACCTGGTACTTCACAATCCCGTCTTTCTGTGGTATTTTGTTGTAGTCTTGAAATCTAATTAAGGAATCTGAACATATTATGTTGAAGATCCATTGGCCCTTCCGTCTAAAGGATGGAGCGAGCAGACCTCCCAAAGGAGGGGAGGTGTCTGACTTTGACTATGAAGGCGTTTGGAGAGAAATGGAGAAGTTAGTGACAGACAAACTAGTACGAGATATTGGAGTATGTAATTTCACAGTCAGAAAACTTAATAAGCTCTTAGATATTGCCCAGATAGTGCCTTCTGTATGCCAGGTTAGTTAGATATTCTTGTATTTCACTTAATGGTCCTCTTTCTTTTTCTTTGTATTTATGGTGATCTTTCGTGCTCAGATGGAGATGCACCCTGGATGGAGAAATGAAAAGATGTTGGAGGCTTGCAAGAAGAATAAAATCCACGTCACAGTAAGTAACTGAAGCTCTGTGCATGACATATATTTACAGTGTAAAGAGGATCGATATTGGACCTAAGTTATGTTCCTTTTGTAGAATAAAGTTTTGAAGTAAAAGAAATTACACATGATTTGGTAGCTAACAAGCTTAAGTGTAATGGACTAGAAACGTCATACTTTACCTCTGTACTTGTATATCTAATCTTGAACCCCTAATAATCTTGTTTATTTATAATTTCGCTTGAGCCTACAACAGGCCAATGGTATATAAAGCTGGTGGAATGAGCCATTCTACATGTACCTTTTGTCATCTGTTATGTTTCATGGAGCATAAAATTAGAGGTGAATTTAGAATTTATACTTTGATGAGTTCAACATTTAAGGTCTTCTTATTGATTTTATTGCACTTCTCAATTGTACGTTCAGAATATACTAGTTTTTCATGCATATTTATGCTACGTCCTGAAGTTATTGAGTCAGTTTAACCCAATAAACAAGGTTGCATCCGCCAATATTGGTGCCACTTAATGCATTTCCATTAACTATCGATGTATGTCAGGCATATTCACCTCTAGGTTCACGAGAAGTTGATCTTGTCCATCATCCGGTAGTGGAGAGGGTAGCAGGAAAGCTAAATAAAACCCCAGGGCAGGTGCTTGTGAGGTGGGCTTTACAAAGAGGAACAAGTACAATTCCTAAATCCGATCATTCTGAAAGAATCAAAGAGAACATTAAAGTGTTCTCATGGGAAATTCCAGAGCTAGATTTCAAAGCTATCTCTGATATCCCAGATCAGGTAGTTTTCTCGTCATTTACTCTTTCCATCCCAATTTATTTCAATTTATGTGATGGTGCTTGACTGGACATAATGTTTGAGGAAAAAAGATAACTTTTTGAAACTTATTAAAAAATAAGCCTTAAAGAAATATGTGGCTATAAATCATTTCATAGAAGTAAAATGAAAAATGTGAAGTTAAATTGTTACTAAATATAGAAAGTTAATTCTTTTTTGAACCGACTGGTAGATTTTAAGCATCATACTACAATGTTGCCTGTTGGTTTCACTTGTATCAAGTGTTGAATTTTGAGGAAAGTTATATGTCAATGCACTGTTAATTTACCATGTAGTTATTGAATTTTACATTTACAGTAGAAGTTACAAAATTATTTGTTGTCACATTTAAGTAATTGAATTTGACCTACTATAACACTACTCACTATAAGAAGAAAACTTATCCGTCAAGTTGAATTCACTATTGTAGTGGATGATATTTGTGACTTCTCTAGTATAGTCAAAAATAGTTTTTTGACTTTACTAATATAATGGTTAAAATCCAGTGACATTGTGACTAAATTAGCATGGACTTAGTTATGGCGGGTAAAGGTTGATTGTAATGTTACAAAAAAGTAGTTATTTTTATGAAAGTAATGCTGTAGACTTGTAGTGTGTAGTGTGTAAATTTCCATGATGGAAATATGGCAAAAGAGAGTTTTGTGAACTTAATGATATATTGGATAAAGTTTGGTGACCATACGTGAACCTTGATGGAAAAAATGCAGGATTTATCTAAGTTACTATTCTTTGTTTGTGCAGATGCGAGTACTAGATGGGGAAGAGTCGTTCGTGAACAAGACTGATGGGCCTTTCAGAAGCGTTGCAGATATTTGGGACCACGAAGTCTGAGTTTTCCTTTAGTTTACAACTGCGTTCTTGTAATATATATAATATTTCTCCCTCTAATAAATTATTGAGTCCTCTTTTGTTGAAGAAACTGGTGCTCTTTATTGGGACCATGTTTGAAAGGAAGTAGAGTTGTAATTGAAGTTTTTGTAATTGACTAGATGGCCTATGTATGTTTATATATATATATATATATATATATATATATATATATATATATATATATATATATATATATATATATATATATATATATATATATTATGTTTAAAATACGATTAATATAACATTGTAGTTTGTGTTTCCTATTTAAAATTTTATTATATTCGTGTTTGCTACGAAAATTTATTAATACTTTTTAAAAGAGAAGACTTGTTTAAAAGAAAATTATTTTTCTCTCTTTGAGAGAAAACAATAGCAATATTTAAGTATCAGTTGATATTTTCAATTTTAATTCGATTAATTTAAAGGTGTAAAATACTTATTATTTTTTATCAAATTTTGATTTGAATAATTCTAATTTAAATTATTAAATTAATTTTATATGTTTAAAATAAAACAAAGTAGAAATTGATTTTCTATTTAAACGAAGAAATGCTATTTTTTTATTTTTGTTAAATATTTTCAGTTTAGCTCATTTTACTTGTTATGTTGTTTTTTACATGGTTTTTTAAGGAAACGTGAATTAGAATTATAATTTGACTAATTTACCTTATTCATTATTTGATCTTCATTTGATATTAATCTCTTTTCACATTTATTAGAGTAAGAATAAAAATAAAAAAGTAATTAAAATTCTATCTTATTTTAAAATATAAATATTTTAAGTATATTTATTTGAGTAAACATAACAAATAAATGACATGGCGGAATAACAAATATAACAATTAAATATTTTGAAGAAAAGTAATAATATGGGGTCCATGTTTTTTGCTGTGCAATAATTTCATTTGTCCACTAATGAGTTAATACGCATGTGGCAATGAATCCACTATTATTGACCTGATGGGGATACTTTGGGAATTATATGAATATTGTTTGATTTTTTAATATATGGGGTGCACGTTTTGTTTTTTGACATTGCCTTTTTTTTTAATATGGGTTCCACTTTTTTTTTTCATGAGTTTGGAGAGGGTGGGGTCCGCTTTTTTAAAAAAATATTGCTTGGCGTTTTAAGTATGAGGTCCACCTTTTTTTCTTAAGAGTGACTGATGACAAAACATGGGTAAACCGATGCTTTTATATAGTAGAAAAATAGAAATATAATAAAATATTTCTATCTACTTTTTTGAAGAGTTGGTAATATAAAGTATAAAATGTCATTTTTTTGCCCTTAGATAAAAAAATGGGTGGGACTACAAAGGATTATTTTGCCCTTAAATAAAAAAGTGGGATCGAACACGGACAACGATCTTGCCTCTATAAACCGGCTCTTCTATATAGTAATAAAGTAATACATATATTATGTTCAAAACACGATTAATATAACATTGTACTTTGTGCTCCCTATCCAAAATTTTATTATATTAGTGTTTGCTACGAATACGAAGTTGGCAAAAATTTATTAATACTTTTTAAGAGAGAAGACTTATTTAAAAGGAAACTATTTTTTTTTCTCTTTGAGATAAAACAATAGCAATATTTAAGCATCAGTTGATACTTTGAATTTTGATTCGATTAATTTAAAGGTGTAAAATATTCTATTGTTATTGTATGTAGATTGGGCCTAAACAATACCTATTATTTTTTATCAAATTTTGATTTGGATAATTCTAATTCTAATTATTATATTAATTTTACATGTTTAAAATGAAACAAAGTAGAAATTTGACTTTCTATTTAAACGAAGAACTATTATTTTTAAATTTTTGGTGAATATTCTTGGTTTAGCTCATTTTACTTGTCATGTTGTCTTTTGCATGTTTTGTTTTAAGAAAATGTCAATTAGAATTATAATTGACTAATTTACCTTATTTATTATTTGATCTCGTGTCGGGTTTGGTTGCTTGCCCGAAGGAAGGGGCCCTTTTACTAAGCTGCTGTTGGGGAACTCGGTATAAGCGATTTTCCGCTTCCGCCTTTCTAGGCTTCACAATAGCACCCCCTTTTCTTTTCCAATTCCTTCTTTTCGTTCTACATTTAATATTATTTTTTGTTTTACGACATTAATCTTTTTTTACATTTATTAGAGTAAGGGAAAAATGGAAAAGTAATTAAATTCTATTTTATTTTAATATATAAATATTTTAAGTATGTTGCTGTACAATAATTTCATTTGCTCCCACTAATGGGTTGATACGCATGTGACAATGAATCCATCATTATTGATTTAATGAGATACTTTGGAAATTACATGAATATTGTTTGATTTTTTAATATGGGATGCATTTTTTTTTTACATTGTTTATTTTTTTAATATGAGATTCATTTTTTTAATATTGCTTGATTTTATTAATATGAGATCCACTTTTTTTTCCCGTGAATTTAGAGATGGTGGGTTCCATTTTTATTTTTTTTATAAATATTGGTTGGTGAAAAGTGTGGGGCAACACTTTTTTTTTTTTTTTTATTGGAACGGACGACGAAAAAGTTGGCCCAAGTGGCTCTTCTATATAGTTATAAAATGTTTATTTTAAGGAAAGAATTATGTTTTCCTTTTCCTTCTGCATATTCAGTCTCTAGTGTTAGAAGATCTTTATTTCTTTCCATGTTTATCTCTAACATTGCTGCTAATCGTGTACTATATCTTGTTAGAGATTTGTCTTCTTTGCTTTCACGTGCTTATATTGAGAGCATTGAGAGAGCACAAAGCAGGAAGCAATTTCTGTGGGCAAAAGAGACAAAATGAAGAATCGAGTTCAAGCAGTTGAATTTATTTCAATTATTTTGTTTGTCCACATCTCGTAGTGGTTATTTTGAGTTATAACTGTATTTATTTCTTAAAAACGCTGAGTTGTAACTGTATTTGCTCATTAAAAAAGCTCGCCACTACTAAAAAAACGGGATTTTTCGATCAAATAATTTCGACCTCACTTTTTTAGTGGAAAAACAAAATCGACCACATGAGGTCGAAATTATCAGAATTTTTTTTTTTTTTTTTGGATTTCGAAAATTTTCGACCGCATTAGGTCGAAACATATTTTTGTACAAATAATAAATGAGAAAAAACATTTTTTAAAATTACATTATACAAATAAAACAATTAATTAAAAAACATATATTTCGACCGCACGCGGTCGAAATAATGAAATTCACAAATTTAATACACTCCCCCAAACCTCAATCGGGCCATTCTCACCCCCAACAACACCAAATTAAAACCCTAATGATATTAAAACTCCCACCCCCACCACACCCCTACCCCGCCGCCGACGCTCCATCCCCACCACACCCCTCCCCGCCACTGACGCCCCATCCCCACCACTGTCCTACCTCCGTCGCGCCCTTGTTGTCCGCCCCCAGTACTAAAGGTGAGTCATATTTTTGCCATTTTTTTTCAATCTTATTTCTATCATTATTAGTTACATTACTTTGTAATTGTAGTTTAATTAGTAGATTAATTATATTTATTGTTGAAGATTGCATTTGTAGCTATTTGTTAAAATTTTACTAAGTGTACTTCGAAATTGAATGTTGTTGAAATATATTTTACTAAGGATGATGATGAATTGTGGCAAGGTGGTGAACCTGATTGCTGGAAGCGAGTTGATGAAGACGAGGTATCTCATTTTTCTTAATTGCCTAGTACATTTAGGGGTGGCTTCAAGACAATTTATGCCTGGATTAGTTACCTGATATTATTTCTTATTGACTGTTTGGTTTGTGTATTAAAAATAACAGGCATTGTATAATTTCTTGGAGGAAGTCATTTGTTTACAAAAATACCTTCTGCCTTATTTAGTAGAAAAAGGGCTTGAGAGACCACAGGGGTAATTTTTTTTTTTTTATCATTTTCATTGTTTTATCTAGGGATAACTAATCCTGGTACTATTATTCCACCATCTGACTATGATAACTTATCCCAGGATTAGTAAGAAAACAAAGGATAAAGCAGTACTAAATGCTTATCCTAGGACTACTTATGCTTGTCGAGCATATCAAATGACCCCCTAGCGTATATGACAATTTGTATAATTATTACTCCCTCCTCCCGATTTATGTAATTTGTTTGACTGGACGCTGGGTTTAAATATGAAATGAATACTTTTGGAACTTGTGATCTAAAATAAGTCATACATATTTTTAATTGACCAAAAAAAAAAAAAGATTGTCACGTAAATTAAGACTGACAGAGTACATTTTACCATTTTTTCACACATGTACTCGATTCGACCCGAAAATAGTGGGGTCTATTGATGGACAACATCAGCCTCTGTGTGTATATGCTTTGTGGAGTTTGTAAGGCATGAATAGTAACATGATAAAATCACGAAGAATAATGTAAGATAAAAGAACCATTTATACCTCATGATACCCTTTAAGACATTCATCATGCTTACTTAACCTTTTTCTAGATGAAACATTTCATATATCCACATACATACCTATACAATATCGGTACTCGACCATAATAGGACTCGATAATATTTGTACCCGGTCTTTTCGGGACTCGGTCATATCTGTACCTGGCCCTTTCGGGACTCGATCATATATGTACCCGGCCCTTGCGGGACTCGGTGTCACACATGACTATGTATATACATATATAAGAGTACATAAATAAAAGCACATCATCATCATCATTGTCATTATCACCTTATCTTTCCTTAGGGGAGCAACTATCGTAAGATGAGATCAATAGTGTCATGAGAGTATCAAGAACGATGAACTTGGATAGCATTGAAAATGGAATTATCATCATCACTATGTCTCACCTCGAAAGAACAAGTATTATGAAGTGAGATCAACAGCAATGGATAAAATCAAGGAAATCATGAAATAAGCTCAATAATCTCATAATAGCATCAAATCCATAAGCTTTGGAATCTCCAAAAATGGAATCATCATCATGGAACATACTTATCTTTAGCATTATAGAAACTCTAAGAATCATGAACTTCTAAATTTTGGGAATAAGAATGTTATGAAAAACATATATATGTTCATAAGAAAGGAATCATGCCTTTAGAAAGAAAGGGACTAGCCTTAGCATACCTTGTGGGTCTCCTACTACTTAACGCTTATCCTTCCAAGCTCGTAAATCTACATTCAAGAGAATTCATACTACTGTTAGGCTTATCGTCATATGCTTATCTTAAGTCTTCAAACTAAACCCCTTTACAATCTGCCAAAATTCGGGCAGCATATCCCCTGTTTATATCCCTAACCCGAAATCACAATACCAACAACCAACACAACAACAACAACACTAAAACCAACAACATCATCATCAATACCAAAATATTCCATAAAACGTCCCACACGATGTTTATCAACATACAATAGCAATATACACTTCCTTTCTTCCCAATCAAGGAGAATAATCTCATCAACACACCAACAATATTAGATACCATCCATATACATGGAAATTAGCCCAACAACACAACCACAACATGTTCAAAACAGTCCATAAACTCAATAACTACAACACAACATTTATGACCTTTCCTCCATAACTATTTTCACTTTTAAGACTTGCTAAACCTTCAAATCAACTCAACCTAAGAGATAGGATGAAGAACATACCTTATACTTGAATAACTTTAGCTACAACAACTTTTTTCAAGACCAAACACACCACAACATCAAGTAGAAACAAGAACAATCACTTTTCATGAACTAATTTGGTGTAATCTTGTTGAATTCTTGATTTAAGGGGTTATAAGTGTTTAAGAGAAGTGTATGGATATGTCTCGAACTCAAAAGAAGTGTAAATGATGAAAAAGGTGGAATAATAGGGTATTTATACGCCTTGAGAGTCGGTTCCACCTACTTTCCAAGTGGGGCCCGCAGAGAGCCATTTGGCAGCTTAGAGGCTTATCTTGAAATGCCCATAACTCCCTACTCCGATGTTGTTTTGATGAACGGTTTGTTGCGTTGGAAACTGTACTTCCTGAACTTCAATTTAGGCTTTTGTTTCACTTCAAAACTCCTGATATACTAGGAGATATACTTCTCTAAAGTTGACCCAGAATTTCTGTCCAAAATTCTGCCAAATTTTCTAAATTTTTGACAAACTTATTTTTTTCGATTTTCTTGGTCCCGGAATCTTCCGAAACTCTCCATACATGATATTTATTATTAATCATACTTGATAATGGTCATGTCCTTTGGTTCCAAGGTTATCCTTCCCGATTACGACTTACGAGATCGTAATTCATCCTTTACTTCATAGCTACTGTAACGACCCAACTCCGTAGGCCGCGACTAGTGTCCGTGCTGGACACCCAAACGTACCCAATAACCCAGACTAGCATATCAGCAGAATATTTTTAAATGTAAAAGTCAATTGGCGTTAGTAATCATCATAAATGAACCGACATAGTACATGAGAGCCGATAAGGCTGTCACAGATCATATCATCCCAAAACATATACAAAACCCACACAAGTATGTCTACAGACCTCTATAGATTATAACAGAATCATAAGACGGGACAGGGCCCTGTCATACCCCTGAATAGCATACATATATACAATAGCAGCAGACTATACCAACATATAGGCTCTGGACAAAAGAGCACTCCCAAAATAGCAGAATAGATGTCCTAGGCAGGCGGGTCAGCAAATCTGTCGTCTGTACCTGCGCGGCATGAAAACGCAGCCCCCGAAGGAAGGGGGTCAGTACGAAATATGTACTAAGTATGTAAAGCACAGAACGTAGTAAACAAAGTCATAATCGAAGCAGAAGATACAGAAAATGAACTGAATATCCAGATTAGCAAAATGCTGATCATATAGCATAAATAGTATTCGCTGAAAACATATGTCGTACCTGGTCCCATTACGGAACAAGATCATAACCGAAACAGAACTTACAGAGAAGTGAGTGTAACATTCGAAGTATGAAATGCATATTTTCAAAACATGAGGAGTGTGTACAGAAACATATACCATATCATATCCGACCCCTGCCAAGGGACTTGGCAAACAGAACGTGGCCACCCCCTGACGCAGGTGCCACCACACATAAGGAGCAGAATAGGGGATAACCCCGTAACATTTCATATCAGATGACCATATCAGATCATATCATATCAGAATGTGTGTACATGGCACAACATACTCCACAACCCATGTACATATATACCTGCCCCCTCACATCGAGGCACGACGAATAATGCAGTGGAATACGCTTGACAACATATCCTGGCCCGGGCTCAGTGGGGGAAACATTGAGGCATCCACGAATGGAGTAGTGAGAAACTAAATGCAATAAAAATACCATATATTTGCAGAGACTCAATGAGGCATATCGGATGACAAATCAAACCAATGAAATCGGACAGAATCATAGTAAGTGTATGTCGTATGTCATAATGAGTTACGGAAGAATAATCCTTCAGGGATCATTTTCATATTCAAAAATAGTTTACCAGACTCGAGGGAATCATTAAAACAATTTTCCTTAGTAGTTAAAAGGATAGTTAAAACGTTTCATTTTATATTGTTCGAAAATAAGGCAATAGTACACTAAAAGGCAAAGCGGGAATAGTGGGAGACTAAATGAGACACAAAATATCATACCTTTACAGAGATTCAATAAAGTATTTAGAATAAATATCATTGGTAGTTAGAAGAGTATTTTAGGCGTTTCCTTTAGAACCGCTTGAAATTATGTTATAACACAAAAAGGGTAAAGTCGGAAATAGTGGGCCCACCTCGGGACAACCGAAGCGGTGGGCTCAAATTACGTATATTAAGCTTATGGAGTCACCTACGGAGGTCCTAGGGACATTTCATAACTTTCTAGACAATTTGCGGAAGTTTACACAATTCTTTAACAAAGCATACTTATAGGGTTCAATTCCAGTGAATGAAAAAGGGACAATTTGAAACGCGGATTCCGAAAGATAGAATATTTCTCGAGGCTCAAATCCGATCCTAGTACATCTAGGACATGCCAAAAGAAGAATTGGGATAGCTTTACATACCTTTTATGCTTTTTACGCCTTTCCAAGTTCACTTCCCGTTTCGTCCAAAATCTACAAATGGTCACATTTACCAAATGTTAACCCTAAGACTTTAGGACTTAAATATCAAATCAACACTTTTCTACAAAAATTTGGGCAGCATTTCCCCTATACATATAGCATCCCCGAGAATTCAACTCGGTCAACACAATCAACAACAACCCAATAACAACACTAACAACAACAACAATAACTACAAGACACAATATGGCACAACTAGTTCCCTTTCTAACATAGTGCGATACTTCCATTTCAACTTCAAATTTCCAAACAAATCTCAAGGTATTCACATTCATCATTAATCAAGATCATCACAATATAATTTGGAAGCATTTCATATCAATTCCACAAAATATTCACAAGATATACACAATATACAAGCTTTCCACCAAAGTCATAATTCCACCAAAACTTCTAATCTTTAACAAACATTTTCATAACATGTTTCTATCTTCCAACTTCATCAACAATCATCATACTTTACACCTTACGACTTCATTTCCACAATATCATAAAATCATATTAGAATGACATAACCTTTTACATTCCATTTCAATGCCAACTTAAATCATATTACCTTCCTTTACATTATAAGGATCACAACAACACAACCAACATATTAAACAAAATTAATTCATTCCCATTCTAATCTCCATATACCACACGGCCAATACCTATATTTCCAACTTCAACCAAATTCATTCAACTTTCATTCTCAATATGAATTCCATCATACTCACAACTAGAATACAACATAAATTTAACTCACCATACGTATATAACATACATACACACACGGCTACATGCCAACTTACATACCCACTTTGCAAACTTCCATATTTTCATACTTTCTACTCATTTCTACATACTACAACACAAACAAACCTTCATAACATAATAACATGGAATGAATTCTTACCTTTTTCTCCAATCTTCTTCACTTAACCAAAGTGCGGAAACGATGAAACGGATGAACCATCTTCCGAAATAATCATACCACGTTGTAGAGGGTACTTGAATTGGTAGGAATACTACAAGAAAACAATTTTTGGAACAAGATTTAAGGTACTCAATTTCCATGGGTCTTGGCCGAAATGGCCCTTTGTTTTTGTTCTTCATCTTTTGTGTTTCTTGAAAATTCTAATGGATAAGTGATAATATATGGTCCCTTTCATCTATTTTAACACATGGAAAATTCATTAATTTTTTTGTGGGTTTGGGCCATGGATTTGGCCGGCCACCCTCTTAAACTTGGGCCTCATTTTTTTTTTCTTTTCATTTTTCTTGGGCCAAACCGGTTGGTCCCGAGTTGGGCATAGCCCACTGACCTTTCGACCTTAAAACGTCCATATCTCCTTGTACCGACTTCACCTAGGAACCCACGACCTATGGTTGGAAAGCTAATGCAATTATCTATAACTTCTATCTCTTGGTATTTTTCCAAATTCCAAACTTATAATACCGTATTTTCCCCTCCAAGTCAGGTCACCCGGAAACGTTTTCTTAAAAATATTCGTTTTGAGGGCTTCCACTTTGATTTGGCCCAATGGTCCTTCATGAGTTGTGTTTAACTTTACATATGTGATTCATATAGCTTTTCACATGTTCCAAAAAAAAATCTTGACGTGTGGGCCCCACCTCAGCTTACAAATAATCCGATGTTCAAAAATACGGGATATAACATCCTCCCCCCCTTTAGAACATTCGTCCTCGAATGTTAGATTAGTCTTATAGGGTCTGTAAGTACTTCGGGGGAGTTTATTTTTATGGTCGGCTCATGTGATACACATTCATTATTGAATACAACCAAGTAAGGATATTTCTTCTATATTTCCTCTTCAGTTTCCCAGGTCATCTCTTCCCTGTTATCGTTCTGCCACAGCACCTTAACGGAAGCTACATCTTTATTCGGCAATCTCCTTACCTGGCAATCCAGAATGGCTACAGGCTGCTCTTCGTACGATAGTTCCTCCGTCACCCGAATATTATTTGCTGGAAATATTCTAGGAGGACCGCCGACACATTCGCGGAGCATAGATACATGAAATGCCAGATGTACCGCTTCCAAATCAGATGGTAAATCTAACTCGTAGGGGACATTCCCAATCTTTCAAATAATCTGATAGGGTCCGATATATCGCGGACTGAGCTTACTCTTTTTGCCGAATCGCATTACGCCTCTCATAGGCGATACTTTAAAAAATACACAATCGCCGACCTGGAACTCTAAGGGTCGACGCCGTTTGTCAGCATACGATCTCTGTCGACTCTGGGCTGCTAATTGTCTTTCTCAGATGAGTTTCACCTTATCAACGGCCTGCTGGATCATATCGGGACCGATTAACTCTGTTTCGCCGAAATCGAACCAGCCGATCGGTGACCTGCATTTTCTGCCATACAAAGCCTCGTATTAAGCTAGAATCGTAGTTGTCATTATAAGCAAACTCGATCAACGGCAGATGATCGTCCCGGCTACCTCTGAGTTCAATAATACAGGCCCGCAACATATCTTCTAGCGTCTGTATAGTGTGCTCGGCCTGTCCGTCGCTCTGAAGATGGAATATTGTGCTCAGACTTACCTGAGCCCCTAATCCTTCCTGAAAACAAATCTCCAGAAATTAGTCGTAAATTGAGCACCTCTGTCAGTGATGATAGATATAGGAACTCTGCGGAGCCTCACTATGTCTTTAATACCTAGCCTAGCATAATCCTCAGCTAAATAAGTGGTTCTGACGGGAAGAAAATGGACTGATTTTTTTGTCAGCCTATCTACAGTAACCCATATGGATATCATACTTCTGTGGCGTGCGAGGCAAACCTGTAATGAAGTCCCTATGAATTATCTCTGATTTCTAGGTCAGAATTTCCATTTCCTGCAACAGTCCACCCGGCTTCTGATGTTCAATTTTGGCCTGCTGACAATTTGGGCACTGGACGACGAACTCTGCGATATCCCATTTCATGCCATCCGACCAATATAGACATCTGAGGTCATGGTACATTTTAGTAGATTCAGGATAAACAGAATACCGAATATTATGCGTTTCGCCCATAATTGGCCGTCGCAGCCCTGCAACGTTAGGCACACATAATCTGCCTCTGTATACTAATACCCTACCCGGTGAGACCTCAAAATGGGTCCTTTCCTTATCAAAGGTTGTATCTCTTTACCATACCGGAATAGAATCCTCAAACTGGCGCTGTTTTACCTCTTCCATAATCGATGATTCAGCAACTTCTCGGACAAAAATTTCAATATCTTCTAAATCGACCAAACGGACTCCAAGGCTAGCTGACTGATGAGTTTTACAAACCAATTCTTTGTTTCTGAATGTACGCCGGTCAAGCCGTCCATAGATTGATGACTAAGAGTGTATGCCACAACGTTAGCTTTTCTAGGGTGGTACAAAATATTAACATCATAATCTTTCAATAATTCGAACCATTTTCTCTGCTGCGAATTCAGCTCCTTTTTCTTGAAATATATATACTGGGGGCTCTTAGGGTCCATATAGATATCAACGCGGACCCCATGTAAGTAATGCCGCCATATCTTTTCTTTCTAACCTACAACTTGATTTTGTCCGTACGAGACCTTAACAGAATCACAATTATATAGTACACAACCTTATCCGATAGCTGGCACTCAAGTAATATACTTAATGTTGCTGTTTATATCTTAGTAATCACCTTCTTCCTTCATACCCATTCTTTATCTGTCGTTCTATTTTCTCGATAATCGAATAATTCGATATTCACATGATTCATCATTTCATGCCATAAGTTTTCCTTTGCCCTGCGCTATTTCATTTTAGTTCTCTTTCGCAATTAACTTCGTGCTTTGCCCGTCGACTCTTTTAAAGGCTCCGCTTAATTACGTTTCTTACGATTCACTTTTTTTTTTGACATTTTGATCTCATTACCTTCCACTCAATTATTCTCGTTTCTTTCCAAATATCGTTGTATTAGAATCTTCCAATCTCAACCGGTAGCAAAATAAATATCAGTCTACTTCGTAACATTTATACCATACCTTTCCCCTTTTCTCGTAAATTCTGTCCAGTTAATGTTTTCCATATATTACAACACTGGCTATTAGGGTTCACCAATCAATCGACATATCATAAATGTGGGGGGGGGGGGGGGGGGGGGGCTACACATACGTATATATATATCACTGCCATTTTTTTTTACAATACATCTTCAATCACTCGCTCAAATTTACTCTAATTTCAGAGCTGCGCTGCTTTTTCTTCCTTTTTTAGCAATCTAATCCGTCTCAGCTCGTGTGACCCCTATAAAGTTTCTTACCTTTCCACATATCCTAATTCCCTTTAGGTTACCCCGAATTTTCTATTCGTCTCTTATATCTATGTTTGCGAAAATATTTGTACATTTCCCAGGGGGTCACCCATCCCAGAATTGCTCTGGCCCTGGCACGCTTAACCTTACAACTTTAATGCATTTAAGCACGTTAAGGCCGGTATAAGTACACCAATTTCCCCGCACGTCCTCTGTCACGCAATTTAAGACAAGTCGGGGTCTTGACAGCTTTTCAGAACATTCTCGTAGCGGGTTCCACCCCGACCTAGCGAGAATTCTTTTATTTTTCTGACTATATCGTCTTCAATATTTACCTCCATGTATATATATTATATATATTTGAGTCGTGAGGGAACCACTCAATTCCCGACTGCTTGCCATACACTTTGTATCCTTTCAATTAGAGGAAACTTGATCGTTGGACAGTTTTGCCCTTCCACATATTTCTCCCTTCACATGGGTTGTGCTAAAGCAAAAAGGGGTTGGAACATATTTCTAGTCCATTTAAATAAATTGCGAATTTGATACTCATATATACTTTCTCGAGATAAAATTTTCCAAATAAGGGTAATGCTTCTTACAAATGACATGGAGGGTATCTCTTAAACTTTAATCCAACACAGTAGGTTTGCCCTATCGGTATCGACCCTCAAGACATGTTAAGAATTTATATCTCATTTTCCTCTTCATATTCCTAGAAAAATTTGGGCAGAGGTTCCTCTGTATTTCTTACTATCCCAAAACCTGTACACAGAAAATACCAACCATGCCTCACAGGGCCAACACATATACGTATATACATATCATATCATATCGCCTCATAGCCACACGGGGCTAACAATTTCAAATAAAAGTATAAAGAAGCCGAGGCTTACCTCACATGCCCAACTCAAACTGCACCTACTACACTTTACTGTTTATTTTTTTCATTCCAATCTTCAGCTTCATGTTTCAATCGTATTTCAAACACCTTACCCAGCATACATCTTTCATACCATTACTTACCTGTGTACTGTGCAGCTTCCAATCTCATCAGTCACTGTCTTACGTCGATACCGTTCTCCAGCTGAAATCAGAGGTTAGTAAAAAAAAAGGAATTCATTTCCTACAGCTGGCTTCATCGCACGATCTAAGATTCAAAGAAAGGTAACACCCTAAATGTCCTGTAGCCTCCTGTTTATAGATGTGGTGCACAACACACCGATAAACATGACTCTAATAGACACGGTCTGTAGACACTCCGAGGACGAACCGCTCTGATACCACTTTTGTAACGACCCAACTCCGTAGGCCGCGACTAGTGTCCGTGCTGGACACCCAAACGTACCCAATAACCCAGACTAGCCATATCAGCAGAATATTTTTAAATGTAAAAGTCAATTGGCGTTAGTAATCATCATAAATGAACCGACATAGTACATGGGAGCCGATAAGGCTGTCACAGATCATATCATCCTAAAACATATACAAAACCCACACAAGTATGTCTACAGACCTCTACAGATTATAACAGAATCATAAGACGGGACAGGGCCCCGTCATACCCCTGAATAGCATACATATATACAATAGCAGCAGACTATACCAACATATAGGCTCTGGACAAAAGAGCACTCCCAAAATAGCAGAATAGATGTCCTAGGCAGGCGGGTCAGCAAATCTGTCGTCTGTACTTGCGCGGCATGAAAACGCAGCCCCCGAAGGAAGGGGGTCAGTACGAAATATGTACTGAGTATGTAAAGCACGGAACGTAGTAAACAAAGTCATAATCGAAGCAGAAGATACAGAAAATGAACTGAATATCCAGATTAGCAAAATGCTGATCATATAGCATAAATAGTATTCGCTGAAAACATATGTCGTACCTGGTCCCATTACGGAACAAGATCATAACCGAAACAGAACTTACAGAGAAGTGAGTGTAACATTCGAAGTATGAAATGCATATTTTCAAAACATGAGGAGTGTGTACAGAAACATATACCATATCATATCCGACCCCTGCCAAGGGACTTGGCAAACAGAACGTGGCCACCCCCTGACGCAGGTGCCACCACACATAAGGAGCAGAATAGGGGATAACCCCGTAACATTTCATATCAGATGACCATATCAGATCATATCATATCAGAATGTGTGTACATGGCACAACATACTCCACAACCCATGTACATATATACCTGCCCCCTCACATCGAGGCACGACGAATAATGCAGTGGAATACGCTTGACAACATATCCTGGCCCGGGCTCAGTGGGGGAAACATTGAGGCATCCACGAATGGAGTAGTGAGAAACTAAATGCAATAAAAATACCATATATTTGCAGAGACTCAATGAGGCATATCGGATGACAAATCAAACCAATGAAATCGGACAGAATCATAGTAAGTGTATGTCGTATGTCATAATGAGTTACGGAAGAATAATCCTTCAGGGATCATTTTCATATTCAAAAATAGTTTACCAGACTCGAGGGAATCATTAAAACAATTTTCCTTAGTAGTTAAAAGGATAGTTAAAACGTTTCATTTTATATTGTTCGAAAATAAGGCAATAGTACACTAAAAGGCAAAGCGGGAATAGTGGGAGACTAAATGAGACACAAAATATCATACCTTTACAGAGATTCAATAAAGTATTTAGAATAAATATCATTGGTAGTTAGAAGAGTAGTTTAGGCGTTTCCTTTAGAACCGCTTGAAATTATGTTATAACACAAAAAGGGTAAAGTCGGAAATAGTGGGCCCACCTCGGGACAACCGAAGCCGTGGGCTCAAATTACGTATATTAAGCTTATGGAGTCACCTACGGAGGTCCTAGGGACATTTCATAACTTTCTAGACAATTTGCGGAAGTTTACACAATTCTTTAACAAAGCATACTTATAGGGTTCAATTCCAGTGAATGAAAAAGGGACAATTTGAAACGCGGATTCCGAAAGATAGAATATTTCTCGAGGCTCAAATCCGATCCTAGTACATCTAGGACATGCCAAAAGAAGAATTGGGATAGCTTTACATACCTTTTATGCTTTTTACGCCTTTCCAAGTTCACTTCCCGTTTCGTCCAAAGTCTACAAATGGTCACATTTACCATATGTTAACCCTAAGACTTTAGGACTTAAATATCAAATCAACACTTTTCTACAAAAATTTGGGCAGCATTTCCCCTATACATATAGCATCCCCGAGAATTCAACTCGGTCAAAACAATCAACAACAACCCAATAACAACACTAACAACAACAACAATAACTACAAGACACAATATGGCACAACTAGTTCCCTTTCTAACATAGTGCGATACTTCCATTTCAACTTCAAATTTCCAAACAAATCTCAAGGGTTTCACATTCATCATTAATCAAGATCATCACAATATAATTTGGAAGCATTTCATATCAATTCCACAAAATATTCACAAGATATACACAATATACAAGCTTTCCACCAAAGTCATAATTCCACCAAAACTTCTAATCTTTAACAAACATTTTCATAACATGTTTCTATCTTCCAACTTCATCAACAATCATCATACTTTACACCTTACGACTTCATTTCCACAATATCATAAAATCATATTAGAATGACATAACCTTTTACATTCCATTTCAATGCCAACTTAAATCATATTACCTTCCTTTACATTATAAGGATCACAACAACACAACCAACATATTAAACAAAATGAATTCATTCCCATTCTAATCTCCATATACCACACGGCCAATACCTATATTTCCAACTTCAACCAAATTCATTCAAATTTCATTCTCAATATGAATTCCATCATACTCACAACTAGAATACAACATAAATTTAACTCACCATACGTATATAACATACATACACACACGGCTACATGCCAACTTACATACCCACTTTGCAAACTTCCATATTTCCATACTTTCTACTCATTTCTACATACTACAATACAAACAAACCTTCATAACATAATAACATGGAATGAATTCTTACCTTTTTCTCCAATCTTCTTCACTTAACCAAAGTGCGGAAACGATGAAACGGATGAACCATCTTCCGAAATAATCATACCACGTTGTAGAGGGTACTTGAATTGGTAGGAATACTACAAGAAAACAATTTTTGGAACAAGATTTAAGGTACTCAATTTCCATGGGTCTTGGCCGAAATGGCCCTTTGTTTTTGTTCTTCATCTTTTGTGTTTCTTGAAAATTCTAATGGATAAGTGATAATATATGGTCCCTTTCATCTATTTTAACACATGAAAAATTCATTAATTTTTTTGTGGGTTTGGGCCATGGATTTGGCCGGCCACCCTCTTAAACTTGGGCCTCATTTATTTTTTCTTTTCATTTTTCTTGGGCCAAACCGGTTGGTCCCGAGTTGGGCATAGCCCACTGACCTTTTGACCTTAAAACGTCCATATCTCCTTGTACCGACTTCACCTAGGAACCCACGACCTATGGTTGGAAAGCTAATGCAATTATCTATAACTTCTATCTCTTGGTATGTTTCCAAATTCCAAACTTATAATACCGTATTTGCCCCTCCAAGTCAGGTCACCCGGAAACGTTTTCTTAAAAATATTCGTTTGGAGGGCTTCCACTTTGATTTGGCCCAAGGGTCCTTCATGAGTTGTGTTTAACTTTACATATGTGATTCATATAGCTTGTCACATGTTCCAAAAAAAATCTTGACGTGTGGGCCCCACCTCAGCTTACAAATAATCCGACGTTCAAAAATACGGGATATAACAGCTACGTACTTCCCATGGCTCGTACTTTTCAAAACATCAAGGGACAGCTCTGATACTCCATTAATACTATGAAATGCATGGCGTGCTCATGCTCTGAAAGTGCGAGGTGTAACATATATGCTCTGGGATGTTGTGTGGTATAAAAAGGATAAAGTCATTCCATAGTTAGACTTTGGGTTGAGATTGCCTTTGAATATTATTCTGTGTCATTTCCATTTAAATGCTTATGTTGGTTCTGTCTTAGTGATCGTGCTTCTAACTTGGCCACAAAATCTTTAAAGTGTGGATAAAGTTCAATGAATCAACTGTGGTAGTTTTGTGATAGTGTTAGGTTGTTCTAAACCTTCCTGTGGTTCTTAGTGCTGTCACTGGGGTATAGAATGAGGCCATGGGATGGGGGAAGGATCTTGGGAGAGTAAAAGGTGAGCCCGGGCATGAACTGGAGGTAGTGACCAGTGGAATCCAAGATCCCTTTTTACTAAAAGGAGACTCAGGAAAAAGAGATGGGGAGGTGATTACCCCACCCTATCCTGTTTCCCTTTCAGGACCCTGAGACTATTTTCTCATTCTTTTGACCTTCTCCTCATGGTCCTGGGACATACAAGGGTTTCAGGTGGATTAGGAGGACTTAACTATATCTTGGGGGGATGGGGGGGGGGGGGGGTACACCTAAAGTTAAAAGATCTGTTGTCAGTAATTGAAAAAAAAAATAAATCTAAGTCCTGTTTGTTTTCACTATGTACCCTAAAAAGTTTTTTTTATTAAGTCTAGGGAATTTGTTTGTCTGTGTTTTGTGGTCTGAATTGGGTATTTGTATGGAAGTAGGACTAGTAAGTGTGTTTGGGGTTGTCTAATCCCATGTCACAGGAAACTGAGTACCAACCTTGTTGCTTGCCATTTACTTCTATTGGTCATCATGTACCTTCTAATTTTCCTCAACTTGTGCACTTGTGATTTGCACCTGGGAACTTGTACCCTTTATTTGTTGTTGTTGTTGTTGTTGTTGTAACCTGTCTCCTTTGTGGTGATGATTGAATCTTTTTTATTACAAGAACCTGATCATGCTATAAACCTATCTCCCTTTCTTTCTTCTTGTTTTCTTTGAAAAGGTTCAGATTAGATTAAGTAGCTGAAGGGCTATTGTTAAGGACTAAAACTGTTTCAAGATTGGTTTAACTAATTGTTCACATAGTATGCCTCCTGAAATCCCTTTTCCTCTACTAAAGGCCTTAAGAGTATATCTATGTGTGAATTGACATTGATCTTAATTAGCTAATATGTTTGTTATATACCTGGACTTGTAAAAGCGGAGGTGAGTTCAAAACTACTAAATTTAAGTGTGTGCTCTAAGTCACAGGCCCTTCCAAAGTTTTTCTTTATCTTAAATAAGCTAATGTAGTGTTCAAGGTCTCAAACTGCTTGCTGTGGCCTCCCTAGGGCCCTTTTGTACCTCTGATTTGGGATTCTGATTGGTTTGCTCACCTGATTAGTGTCATTACTGGCTTGTTTGGCGTCAGGCCTCTATGAGAATGCTCTGTTTGTGTGTTGAACTACCATTTGCTTTCTAATTTAGTTGTGTGTATCCGTGGGGTTGGTTTGAATATGGGTTATGGCTTGGCATGACCTGTAGGGAGTTTAGACCCATCTAAAGTGAGACTGTGAAGCCAAAGGGACCTTGAATAACTTGTTAGTGGTTAACCTGACCCATGCTATACCTCTGAATTATTTTAGTTATGCATTGGAGAGTTTGAGAAATGGTCATGACCCTAGCCTAAGATGATTGTTTCTGCTTAGTTGAACATGTATGTTTTAAAACCCCTTTTGGATTGAATTTTAGGCTGTGAACAACTGGAAAATGCAAACCTACATATGATCAAAAGGGGGCTAAAAGTGAACTAAGGCCATATGGCCTGGGATGAGTCTTTTAAAGGTACCCTGGAGAAAGAAGAAAAAGAAGGCTCAGCCTGGTTTATAACAACTTTTCCCGCAGATAAAGGGCCCATGGCACTTCTATGGCCTGTGGGGTTGTGTGTTCAATGCAAGGTACCCTAGAATCACATGGACCCAGTGCCTAGACTAAATGAGTGTGCACATGTGATTGAAGTTAGGCAAAAAGGAAAGGAATTAGTGGAAGTGTGAGGCTGTTACCTTGACCATTGTCTTATTTACCTGTTCCTAGATTGTACAAGCTGCTTTTATTTGACACCAGGCTATGTATATGAAAATTCAGATATAGGAGGGCCTTAGTCTTGCCTCTCTCCCTGCCATGTCCACATACCTTGATTTGTTCTGTCTGTTATCTCATTGGCAAGATATAAATTGCTTAGTTCATTTCATGATAGTGTGTTTTAGTATTGGCTTGCCTCCCTTGTGTGTCACAGTTTGTGTGTGTCTTACCATGGTTATGTGTTTTGATTTCCTATCCTTGGCCATCCCATATCTGTATACTGCAGCCTATGTTGTCTCTCCATGATCATGTTGCTTTGTTCCTTGTTCCATTTATGTTACATTGGTGGGCTGCAGTTGCGTTACCCCCATGACTGTACCTTTTGGTCCTTGCCTCTTTGTTCTTCTCGGCTTGCCTTGAGTTCCTTTCATGCGTATATGTTTGGTCCTACTTTTGCTACTTTAAGCTCATGTCCAGAAGTTTTTCTTGATTGTCTCTGTTCCTTGGTTTGCATTATGTTCATGAGCATGGCCAATTATATTACGGTTTGGTCTTGGAATCTGCCTATATATTGGTTGCATTGGTATAGGATAAGGTAATTTGGGGGGTAGGGGTCTAGTCTTAGCCTTCCCCGATGACTAGCCATGCCTGGGGTTCATGAAACCCCTTGGAACTTGTGTGGCATCGGGAATACGGGGGTGACGACTCTCCCTTCCACTTTGTTACCAAATACCTGCCAGTGGACCTTGTGGTATACATATATACACACCTGCATAATTTCTTTACTTCATCAATATATAAATTTACTTGATACATGCATACATATTTGATATATGTCTTCTTTTTTGTAAATATAATCGTGATAAGTTCAGAAAATTATAAACTAATCGGGTTCCGTTTTCCTTTTCTCCTTCCCCAGATGACCATTCGAGTCGGGGTCAGCCTGCCTATTGGGCCTCAGGCCAAATAAGGAAAGTTCTTTCTCCAAAGATATCGAGTCCGTGAAGATATAATTAAATAGCTTGGCGCGCAGAAGGCCCAGTCATGGGTGAAAATGGCCAGCTAGGGGCTTGGTACGCCCCTAGTCTTTCCATTTCCTTTATTTGTTTCATGTTTTTCCTTCATCTTTGAGCTTTGTGTATATTTGTACAAAACTTGTAAAAACTCATGTCATAGTGGAATCCTTATCATATGAACTAGTAGTCTTAGGATAACTGTACTTATGCTGTTTAGATTGACTTTAAGTCCCCTAAAACCATTTTCAAAAATCCGGATTTAGCGTAATGATTTTGTCAAACTTAAATAGATAATTAGCTAAACTATTCTTCACATGGTTTAATTTTAAACAAAAAGAATATTTCAAAATTACAAATGTTGCAACACCATTAAAGAAAAATGGACTGAATTTGAAACCAAAGCATATATTCTTTCTAAAAATAAAACCACATTTTATTCAAAATAAAGCCAGGTATTTTTTGACACGGTTCAAAAGGACATTTTCAAAATCACGAGTATTACAATTTTATGGACTGAGTTTTGAAATCAATGCACATTCTTGATAAAAAACCAGGTTTTATTTTAAAAATAAGGCCAAGAATAAATGTGTTTTTTCTTATCAAAAGAATTTAGCAAAATATTGGGCCAAAAGCCCGCTGGTTTTAGAAAATATGGCCAGAACTGGCCAGGTTCAGCAAAGACAAAATGGAGTTTTGGGCCAAAGCCCATTCACAGATAAAAAAGGGGTGATGATATAGACATATCAAAATATCTATGCACAAATTTATTTGGGCCAAGCCCAGAAGGAAAACGAACATACCTCTTTAAAATGGAGAATTATTTGGCTACGAAATCCGAGATCAAATTTCCTAAAACTTATAACAAAAGAGGTATGATAAAACAAAAAACATTGGTATATACGAGTTCTTGGACAAAACATTCTACCCGTATTAAACGAATCGATCCAAATAAAGTATGAGTTAAAGAATGAACAAGATTATACACTCAAAATATAACAAGTTCATATTTTTAAAGATGATGACTCTACACTCATTTTCCAAAGCAAAAATACATCATCCCCGTATACTAAGGGAGATTATTTTATCTGGATATTATAAATCCGAACTTATGTACCCTATATATAAAGGGAACATATCAAAATTCTTTTTTTCTCAAAAATGACATGCCAAAATGACAAGATTTTTTGCGAGAATAAACACTAAACAGACAGTTCATGCAAATGCTCATACATTGGAATTCGAAGGTCAACCGTATAGTACGGATCCTTAATACTGGGGTGCCTAAAACGTTCCCCAGGGGATCATCTGAACCCTTACCTAGAACTCTGGATTACGAAGGATTTTTCATGATTTTTGAATAAATCCTTCACCCTCGATTTTCCTAATTTCCTAAAAATTTGGCGGCCACTCTTTTCAAAACTAAGTCCGAAAGAGCGCCAATGAGTTCGTTGTAGCTTTTATGCCTTAACCTGCGTAAAAATCGAACCGTTACAGATGGCGACTCTGCTAGGGACTTAAAGGTTCTAACCATAAGGATTCCAATATAATATGAGTATATCTGCCTTAACTGTCTATGTGTTTACTTTCTCGCAATTGTTAACTGTTATTGCATGCATATCATAATTCCGCCACTCCTGGCATTTATTTTACACTTTGTTCCAAAGGCGACTTCGTAGAGCACGCGGTTGTTCCTTCACTATAAAACCAAAAATTTCTTTTGGAACCGTTATGAGGCGGGGTTGGTTCGCAGTCATCCAACAGCCCTAACGGTTTAGCCCCAGTTGTCTGCTCGGGTTCCCGGTCTTTCGTGAAAAACCACTCTAGTGAAAACTTGGATAAAGCTAAGCCAAATCCCTACTAAACTAGAGCATTTGTACTTAGACGGGCCTGGGGTATCTCAGACCTACCTAAGGCTTATTATGAGAGACTACCTTGTGTTCGGACGGTCTATGACCCGAAAAACACCACATCTCATTTATGTGCTATGTGGAAACATGTTCGTGCCTATGTGATTGGCCATTGATCCTACAGAGATGGGAGAATCTTAACCGTGTTTTGTTTTGTAGATAGATTGAAGAATCCATTTTAACATCGTCACTAAGGCCCCATAGTTATTGAGAGCTTGGTATGAATTGGTGGGTGATACTCACCAGAGAATGATCAATTGCACTTTAGGACACTTACCCTCTATCATGACAATGAAAGGTCGCCCGGAGCGGATAGAGGTGTTGGCGGGGTATTGGGATGACAAGAAAATGCTGTTCTATTTCATTGCTATTGAGATGACTCCTACCTTAAAAGAAATTAAGGATACCATAGACAGCAATGGAACCTATCCAAGGAGGCGACACAAGCCGGATCACAATCTGTTATTTCCACAGAGGCCCACCGTCGGCCAAATTATGAGGTTTCTTGCTTTGACTGAGGCGCCCTAGGCACAAGGGCCCCCCGTAGCCTTTAGGGATCGATACCGGAGATTCGGGGATGTCAGTGGGTACACTCTATATCAAAGGGAATTCAAGAGCCGAGAAGAATGGGAGACCACTAGGCCTTTAGCCTTCGCCATAGCCTTATTAGGCACTATGGTATTTCCACAGGATGGGTCATTGGCCATAGACACCCAGGTAATCTACCTGGCCTATGCAATCTTCCATGGCATAACCAAAGATTAAGAAACAAGGTATTTTGACCTGGCACCCATCATATTGGCTGACATCTTCCGGGCTCTAGACAAGTGTCGAAATCATTTCCGATACTTCCAGGGATGCAATATGTTGCTGCAATGGTGGATTATCAAACATCTTAACATGGAAAAAGAGTTTCAGGGTTGGAGTCGACAAAACCGGATAGATCGCCTTGTGAATTACTGTCCAACTCTCGGGTTTATGTCCAAAAATGCTTGGGTTGATTTCTTCAATGACTTGACTGAAGATCGGATCAATTGGATGTTTCCTAACTTTATATCCGAAATTGTGGTGGTCCGAGGAAAGAATTTCCACTTCGTACCGCTAGCTGAGGCTCAAGGAATCCGTCCTTATTATCCATCCCGGGTTTTGAGACAGTTCGGTAGGAGGCAAGTGATACCTCAGGTAGGAAACCCCGAGCAGTTCATCATTGAGCACACAAAATATAAAATCAATAACGCGGGTAATCCTCAAGGAATGGAATGGCCGCGTAAGTTAGGACCTAGATACTTTAGCTCCAGAGAGGCTCGAAGCGGGGTGTGACCTAGGGTATCACGCATGGCTGCAGGGACAGTTGGCACGTGCACTTACACTGGGGCCCGCACCTCCCCAGGAGGCCCAAGAAGAGGAGCGTATGAAAGAATGCCTAGAAGGTACAGATAAGCATTTGGACAGGATCTTGGAAGAAACAGACCCAATAATTGTCAGGGTAGAACTATATCAGGCGCGTCTTCGTATCCAGACCACCCTTCGAAAGGCCAAGAAGGCCAGGACGAGCCAAGCCTCGACATCAGCCGCCAGAAGACTTCCCTGATTACTGCTTTTACTATTATAAGCCCCATGTCGGCTTTATCATCACTTTTGTAATCCCTTCGAGGAAGATATTACTATTATTTATTAAATCATGATGACTTTATGGGGAAATGGTTCACCTTCATAAATTGCACTTACATGTTTCGAACGACTAAGAAAGCCTTGACTCAAAAAGGCCTTAGGGACACGAGCAGTATAAATATCTGTAAATTACGTGCTTATTTGCTACGTGCTTCGCATTCTTACTTGCTATATGTATGCTCATATATAATAACTTGAGTACAATTGGTCCGATAATCTAGACTACGTACCCGAAAGAAAAACCATGAGGCTTAAAACTTACCCGAATTTATCTCTACTAAAGGTTGACTTACGATGGCGAATCAAGAAAGGCAGGAAGCGCAGACTTTTGGGGGGACAGCAGAGATGCTGCGGGACAAGGTGCTGCAGATGGAAAAACACCTCTAGGAAATAGGAAAGAAAATTGAGGAGGTAGGCGGATTACTGGGCATGGTTGGGAATTTGTTGGAAAGCATACCCCATGAGCAATACTATGAACATATCCCTGAAGAGGTTAGGGAATCGGTGCTAAACTACATACCGCTAGAGAGAAGGCCTGTGACACCCGGAGAAGGAACCCCCGAGGGGATTAATAGGGAACAAGGAGCCGGTTTTGATCCGTGAGTGTTCGCATCAGACCTACAAGAAGAAACAGAGTCCCAAGAAAAGGATCCCGAGCCCTTTGAGGAAGAAGAGCCAGAGGAAGAAGAAGAGCCACAAGAAGAAGAAGAAGAGCAAGAGAAGGAGAAAGAAGAGCCTCGGGACATGAAGGAAATAGAGCTTGTCGACATAGGGGCCGAAGGAGGGGAGAACCCATTTGACATGTTTCCCGAGTTTCAGGAAAACAATGCGGATGGCGAATCTGGTTATTATGCCCCCACTGAGGGGGGAACAAATTTCTTTGCACCTTTGCCCATGCTGATGCCTGCTGGATCTACTATGACTTCGGAGAACTTTAGAAGGGCAAACCTTCCTACACCAGCTCCGTGGAGCATAGATTTCAGAGCCCGATCTTCCCCATTCAGAGTAGCTCCGATGCCCGTCACTTACAAGGAAGTATTCAGGAAGATGATGGTCGCTGGGATGGATTGCACTACTAGGGCTAGGCTACCAGTCCCTGACTTTGTGTACGCTTACAAAAAGTGCCCATTTCATCTCAATCAGGCGGGCCACACCTTGAATCCTTGCTGGTCCATGACCCATCACCCCAGGAGAGGGAGTTACCCCTAAGACTCAAGTTTGGCGGTACGATTTCAAAGTTTTCGAGGAATCATACGCTCGCCTTTTCTCGACTTTGTCTTCATTGAACAAGATCAGACCCATGGAACCTGTTTACGAGCTCGCGCCATTAGGGCCCAATAGAAACAAGTTCTTCTTATAGCATACCAGATCCAGGGGACATGTTATTGAAAGATGCCATGCCTTCAAACTTGAGGTCGAAAATATGATTAGGATCGAATAGATCTTGGTCCTACTCCCACCAAGGTTTTAAGGAAAAGAAAGATTCGGCATGAGAAAGCAAGTTCGTAAGGACAATGACTTGCAGAGCTATATTTTTGGGTAGATATAAGGTGTCCCTTTCTGTTGCACAAATGTTATCTCCACCCTCATAAATTTGTAAAGGAACTGCGCCGACCTGATGTCCCCATGGAGAGGTAGGCGGGAAGCCTTAATCGGGCCTGGTCTGGGGATGTCTGTAACTAGGATTAGCCAAAGGATATTTAGGAAGAAATGTATATCCTTCTTTTTAATCAAACTACGTAGGGCCTGATTTCCCCCGATTCGATATGTAGGCAGTCTACGTAAGACTCGATCCCTTCATGGTTTACCCCCCCCCCCCCCCCCCCCCCCCTCGCTTACTTAAATTTTTATGACAAGTTAAAAGGTTCGCTGTAGTAAGTCAACCGCAAGACCACCAAACCAAGATCCACTAAAACATAAAAGGCCCATAATGTCCGAACATCGGATCAAAAGCACTCAAACTTGAATATATGACTTTGTGTGCTACTTGCGCTTTAAATACCCATATGTGATATTTTGCCTTTATATTTGATGTCCAGAAACTAACTCTCTTTACAATTGAGTTATTCTTGTCTTATAGAAAGGGGCCAATTAGTGTAGCATCGAAAGTTGGCATACTTTATGAGATCCAAGGAAGCGTTAGCATCCCTCCCCGATAAAGAAAAAGACAAAATGACTGGTACCCCCGAAGAAGCAAGAAATGAGATCGTCCTTCGCAACGGAGACACCCAAGACTCGCAAGAGGCAGCATCCCAGGAGGATGTGATTGCAACATTGTTAACAACCATCGCCACTCTCTAGGAAAAGGTAGCCAGAAGGGAGGCAGCCGATATGTCACAACCCAGCTAGGGGCCGTGACGGGTACCCGGGGGAAGACCACCGAGCACCGCTCGTTCTACTACTCATCATACTCATTAAGCCTCCTTTTTCGTTCATAAACTCATAATCATAAGAAAATCATTTTCATTAAAGAACGTAAATACTTTTATATACATATTCCCTTTGGCCATCAAAAGATAATGTACACATATTTATGTGTATACAGTGGTGACCTTGTGAGACCATATAACCCACACATACGTATCTACGAGCCTCTACTAGAGTTCTAGACATATGGACGGGACAAGACCCCGTCGTACCCAAAATACTTATACATATATATATACACAAAAGTATAAACCCGATTAGCACCTCCGGAATAATAGAGTGCTTCTGCAAATCTGCTGATAGCTCCTAAAGGTCTGCGCCGTCTCCCTGTCTACCTGTGGGCATGAACACAGAGTCCAAAGAAAACGGATGTCATTACGAATATTGTACTGAGTATGTAAGGCATGAATGAAACAAATATAATAGAGAAATCATAAGTCATGAGGTGAAGGCAAAACCTGCGCGACCTTTGAGGATGAATACATTTCATACATATATCATATATACATAATCGTTGTACATGAACCATCATAGCGTATACATCATCATGTCATATAATTCATCATCGTAGTGGCATAACTTCTCATACACATAAAACATTATCCTTATTCGGCCACGTAGGGCTCGAAAATATCCGTATTCGGCCACATGGTGGCTCGACAGTATCCGTATTTAGCCACGTAGTGGCTCGACAATATCACATACATATCTTCCATATTCGGCCACGTAGTGGCTCGATCATATCACATGCATCATACAAGGATCAATATATCTCACCATTATCATCGCCATCACATACATCTTATAAGCTTATCGTAACCTTTCATTAATGCACACATTTAAATTTAAAGACAATCTATGAAAATCACATCGTATTCCTAGCACGAATTTCGTATAAGTATCGCATGATAGTCTTTATAATCTTTGGGCTTAAGCTCATCATTTCCATTATCATTTCTATAGAGTATCTCTTACCTTTATCTCACATGAAATCCTTTATGAACATAGACTCGTAGTTTCTCGAAACATTGGTCATAGGACATGCATTGAGGCTTATGAACAATCTATAACAATGTCGGGGTGACGTAAGGTCGAGAGCCCCCGCTTATATTATGAACATTTATGAGTATCGTGCCTCGCCTTGAAGGAAATAGAGCATAAGGAGAATGTTAACAAAGATAACATCATTAGCCTTATAGGAACATCATGCCACAATTTCTTGAATCGCTATAATCTAGCTCATTATCATCACCATCATATTCGTATGTAATTCAATATATTGAAGGACTCATAGGCTTCGTTTTGTAGAAGGATTATATAAGACTTGAAGGATTCATGCCTTTTGAAAGAAAAGATAAGCCTTACATACCTTTTCCTTTAGTTATTCTACCGCTTGATCGTTCCTCTTCAATATTCGCGTCTTTACCTTCAAGAGAATTCGCATCAACTTCAGTTAATCGACTATAAGAACGCGTGACTATTTTCTAGGGAAAATTGGGAAGCATTTCCTTTTTTTCTACTACTTTTCCCATGTTTCATTTCAACCACCAAACATTCACAACAACACTCACAATATCGTATCAACAATCGTCATTTATCTACATTTACCACATTCCACCATTTTTCTCCAATTTCTCCACATTTACGGGTTTTAGCTCATCATCACATTTTCTCATACATCACACCTATTTTATGGTCTACACGTCATTTATAACATATTTATACTCCCAACTCATCAACATTCATGATTCAATCCAACTATCATTCAACTATGGCACTATTCACATTTTATGACCCATTTACTACACTCTTCTATAATCCAAGTGTTTCAACGTATAAATACTTCAATCATCATGAGAAAGTCATAAGACTTACCTTAGATGTGGTAGGAATGAGCCTTGAGTAGCAATACTCTTCTTTGCCAAAAACCCTACTTCACTTCCTTTGCAATTTCTTGGTGTAGATGAACTTTGATGAGTTTCACACTCTTGATTTCATGGTTTTAGTGTTGTTGATCTTGATTTTCCATTGTTTCTCTTGTGGATGAATATTAGAGAGTATTCTAGATGTTTCTTGAAGTGTGGAGTGAAAATGAAATGAATGGAATGAAAAAGGGTCCCTTATACTTAACTTAAAATCTGATTTTTATGAAAAGTAGTCAAAGTGCACAGTGGCCGTAAACACAGTTTACGGGCCGTATTCTGGTTTACGGTCCGTCCTTCACGACCGTATTTAAGCATAACAGAACCAGAAAGGTTTGCTGGAGTCATGGTGGTTTACGGTCACAGTTTACGGGCCGTATTTCGATTTACGGTCCGTATTCGGAGTCGTATTTAACCATGTAGACATTTGGCAGAAAGTTGAAATTTTGTATATTGGAGGACGATAGCAGTTTACGGTCCATAAACCACTTTACGGGCCGTATTCTATTTTACGACCAACTGGGCTGAAGTGCAAATCTGCAACTTTCACATTTTCAAAACTCATAAGTAGTTATCCCCTTCTTAGTAAAACATCTTACACTCATACTCTTCGTTGGTCTATTCATTGTACGTTCACGGAGAAATTTCCGAGGTGTAACACGATGCGGAAAAGAATGCCTCCACCGAAGGAAGGAGGCCCCCTCCTCCCTTCTCCTCATTGAGCTCTCAAGTGTTCGATCACTTTCCTATTTACACACCAGGAACCATACCCCCTCCACTAAACACCGCCAATCCAAACCATGCTAACCCCTCTTACTGTACCCCACCACCAGTTAAAAACGCCCAAATTCCAGGAACCACCCACTCAATCTCCTCGTACCAGATCCCTCAGTCGGTATTCTTCAATCCGGCAAGCCAAGCGCATGCGCCGACCCCATCGGCTGGGCAAACCACCACTATCCTGTTTAACCATCCCACCCACTGAGTGTCCTTCTTCACTCCTAACATCCTAAACGAATCCTCCCCAGGGCACAAGGAGTTGAATCATAATGAGGAAATGGAAAAAGACCTAGAGAACTGAACAAGATAGACGTGAGAAGGACATGGAGAGGAAAATAGAGGAGTTGCTGGAAAAATCCAATAGGTCCGCAAGAAAGGCCACAGGCTTTAATTACAATGACCTGTGCATGCACCAAGATTTGGACCTGCTAGAAGGGTTTAAAATCCCAAAATTAAAAATGTTCAACGGGACAGGGAATCCCAAGGTACATCTCCGTTCATACTGCGACCAGTTAGTCGGAGTGAAGAAGAATGAACCCTTAATCATGTGACTATTCAGTCATAGCCTGACCGGCGAAGCAGCTGAATGGTTCGCCACATAAGACATGCGCCAATGGCTCCTTTGGGAAGACCTGGAAGAATCCTTCATGGAAAGATTTCGTTTCAATATCGAGAAGGTCAAGAAAAAGTCAACAGAGAACTATAGAGAATTCGCCAGTAGATGGAGGGCCGAAGCGGCCCGTGTGCAGCCGCCAATATGTGAGGGAGAGCTAGTCTCCGTGTTTATCAGGTCACAGGAGCCGAATTTCTATGATAAGATGTTGTCCATGGCTAGGAGGTCGTTCTCCGAGTTGGTAAAAATGGGAGAGGCCATAGAAGATGGTCTCAAATCTGGAAAGATCATCAGTATCTTTAACAAAGCGTCTGGATAAGCCGCTGCAGGAGTCTTCCACAAAAAGAAACAGGACATGGCAAGCATATCCCACATTTCGAACCAAAACCCAAAAGGACCACCATCTTTTCACCAAATTCCGCCCCTCGTAAAATACTCTGCCTCTCCATACAGCCTAGCACCAGTATATTTCGCACAACCAGCCTTCACCATTACTGTACTAGCATACACGGCTCCGCCCAGTGTCCATGTGTCCGCTCCTGCTTATCAACCAACACCACCACAAGCATACCAACCACCGCCCCAGCAAAACTACCGCCCACCGCAAAACAATCCTCCACAAGCCTATCTACCCCAAAATTACCAAAATCAACCACCACCTCCAGTCTATAATACTCGACGTCTATCTTCGAGAAAAGGCCATTAAGAGAATTCACGACGCTCCTCGAACCAAGGGCTCTACTCTTTGAGAGACTGCTATCTGCAGGATTGATTCAAAAAGTCCCACCAAAGCCAGTACAGCCTGAATGCAGACACTACAGGGCTGATCAGACTTGTGCCTACCATTCAGGAGGGAATAGGCACAACACAGAGGATTGCATAAACTTGAAACACCAAATCCAGGATCTGATCGACAAAAGAAAAATCATCCTGGAAATCGTAGCTCCCAACGTGAACACGAACCCGCTGCCAAATTATGGAAACAGCAGGGTCTACATGATAAAGAGGGATGAAGATTGGGAAGCTTGTGGAACATTGTCTCTTAAAATAACCGATTCTCTTGAACAGACAATTGCTTCCCTCACACTCCAGGAATGACGCAAATTCAAAGTGTTGATCCCCAGTCCGAAAGTTCCCAAGGCTATACTAATGTTCAGGACTTTGGTTCCAGCGCTCGTGATAACTCAGGTGGCACAACAGATTCTACCTGACCCCAAAAAGCCAATCACTGTGCAGGCAGGTATGACCCAAGGCATGACTCGCTCAGAAAGATGATACACTCCTGAAGAATTGGCCCAGAACACCACAAGGAAGGAAAACACTCAGAAAAGGGCAATAATCGAAGGAGAGGCTGAAGATTTCTGGCGGTGCATACAACCAAAAGATTCTTCCATTGTTGAGCATTTGAAGAAGACGCCGACGCAAATCACGATGCTATCATTGCTGGCTAGATCACCCTTACACGGGCGTGCTCTCATGAAGGTATTGGATGACGCACATGTACCACAACCAGTGAAGATTTAGCCGGGCTAGTAGCCTATATCATTGGGGAACATAAAATCTGCTTCTCCAAGGAATAGTTTCCCATCGAAGGGACCTCTCTCAATAGAGCCCTCCATACTACCCTGGAATGTCGTGACAAGGCCATAGGAAGGGTACTTATGGATAATGGATCGGGCCTCAACATTTGCCCCGTAACCATCTTAATACAGCTTGGCTGTGACATAGGCAAAATTCGCCAGAGTGGGACGAATGTCAGGGGATTTGACGGATCCCTAAGTGATTCCTTGGGAGAGATCGACCTACAGATCTAGGTAAGACCCGCCTCCTTCACAATAGAATTCCACGTCATGGCGATCACTGACAATTACAACATGCTCTTAGGAAGATCCTGGATCCACTCCGTCGGTGTGGTACCATCAAGTCTGCACCAGGCCATAAAATTTGAATGGTGGGGACAGAAAATTATGGTCGAAGCTGAGAAGGATGTCCAGAAGCATCCTTACAACATTATATCAGCAATCAAAGAGAGTCCCAACAGACCAAACTTTCACGTGGTGGAATACGTCGGGGCAACCCATTAAAAAAGAGAGGTCGACAGTCCAATGTCGACAATCTACATAATGATCGCCTCCACAATGCTGAGAAATGGTTTTGAAACGGGAAAGGGCCTAGGAAGAGACCTTGAGAGGATAACTGAGCCTGTACCAATCCAAAAAGAAAATTACCGCTTCAGTATAGGATATGCTCCTAGCAAGGTCGAGCTCGCGAAGTCTATCAAGAGAGACTTCAGAACAGGGAACCTATCACAGCCAATATCGGGGTTGTACCAGTCATTTCCCAACAACACGTCAATGCCGAATGGAGGAGAAGTTGATGGAGGTCTCGAGTTTCTGTTTCGAGATGAGGGGTGCTACGCGATCACCGAGAAAAGCCAGGAGGTGCCCTCCGTATACAGTCTGAGGGAGAGCGCGTGAACAATTGGACATCTACTCCCCTCTTGGCTCCTCGGTAAAGAGATAGATTTTCCTTAAAAAAGAATCTTTTGCTAAAAAACGGCGTTGGCTGAGACCCGAATGATTGCCTTTTTTAAAATTGCTTCATGATGTTTAAAAATGGAAATGGTTCGGCCTTGTTCCTAGCCAGGACCACAGTTTGTAACCCATTGCCTTTGAATTAATAAGAAGCCTCAGCCTGCGCAAAACTGTTATTCTTATTGGATAATAAAATGAAAATTTTCTTACTAATCATGCAATAACAACAGATGAATAATCCTAATTTTGTTTTGCCTTGCCTTTTCAGGAATAATCATAATAAAACAACAAGAATGTCATGACGTGTTGTGAAACGAATGAGGAAAATAGTCAGCAGGAGTACAAGGAGTACGACGAAGTGACGATGATTGTAGAAGGGATGGTAGAAGAATCGGAAGAATTGGAAGAAAAAGAAGAAGCCAAACATGGATGAAACTGAGGTGGTCAACCTCGGCGACAAAGAGGATGTTAAGGAAACGCGAATCAGTGCTCACTTTAGGAGCTCCACAAAAGGAAGAGCTCGTAGCTCAGCTGAAGGAATATGTGGACGTCTTCGCCTGGTCATACGTAGATATGCCGGGGTTAAGCATTGAAATAGTGGCCCACATATTGCCCATCAAGTAGGGTTAGTCCCAATCAAACAAAAAATGCGAACATTTAAGCCAGACATGAGTATCAAGATAAAGGATGAAGTAGAGAAGCAGATCAAGTATGGAATAGTGGAAGTGTCATCCTATCCCACTTGGGTGGCCAACATAGTACCAGTACCCAAGAAGGACGAAAATATTCGAATATGTGTGGACTACCGGGACCTCAATCGGGCCAGTCCGAAGGATAACTTTCCTCTCACAAACATCCATATACTAATAGACAACTGCACCAAGCACGAGCTGCATTCATTCATGGATTGTTTCGCTGGATACCATCAAATACTCATGAACGGAGAAGACGCGGAGAAGACAACCTTTATGTTACACCTCGTAGTTTTGAACATTGAGGTTTGTTAAGTGTTAGTTGTTTTAATTTCGATCTGGAGTGATATGTTCCTATCTTATGGTTATGACGGTTCAAGACCGTGTATGAGAGGTATCATAAGGATTAGAGGTTGATCGGGTGAAAAAAGAAAAATTTGGTCGAACTGGCAGAAATTGCCCTACGCGTTCGCGATAGAGCCTCGCGTTCTCGATGGCCATGACAATTTCAGACCATCGCGTTCGTGAAGGCCAATTATTAAGTTGGTTCCACCGACTTTGACTCCCTATATAAAGGGTAAAACCCCTTTTTCACCTATTATTTCCCAAAAAAAAAACTTAGGAAATAGATATGGGGGTGAGGATATCACAATTGAGTGATTTTCAATTGGCAGAATATTAATCTAGGTTCAGATAGCGCGCAGTTGTGATTCTAGTATTGTTTACGTTGATTTTAGCGTGGATTCAAGTGGATATTGCTGTTTTAACAAGAATAAGGTATGAATCTCTTTCAATTTACATTAATACTGGTTTATTCTCGGAGACAAAGTCATTAAATAATTGTGTAGTAAGTTGGTTAGTTATGGAAGTTGAAAAACAGCGTGTGGGTTGTTTTATTGCACATGTTAGTGTTGAAAGTGATGTTGCTAATGTTGGTATTGATGTTGTTGTTGTTGGTTGCTGAATTATAAATTTGGGCTAGGCATATAAACAGGGCAGATGTAGACCGATTTTTGGCAGGATATAGAACAGGTTAACTTGAAAGCTGAGCACAAATATGCTATGGTGAATCTAACGGTAGTTTGAATCCTCTTAAATGTAGACTTGTGAGCTCGGACGAATAAGCGTAGCTAACAGGAGGTCGAACATGTATGTTAAGGCTAGTCCCTTTCTTTCAAAGGCATGACTCCTATATTATGATTTTCTCTCTATATTTCCATGACCTTATTACACCCCAAAAGTTGAAAGTCAAAAATTCTTAAGAGCATCGTATGAGAAAGAGATAAGATGTGTTATATGATAATGCTGAAGACGAGATGTGTTTCATAATGTCCTTATCCTCAAAAGTTAGAGATTCATGATTTCAAGAGATGTGTTATATGATAATGCTGAAGACGAGATGCGTTTCATAATGTCCTTATCCTCAAAAGTTAGAGATTCATAATTTCAAGAGTTTCTTATGAAGTTAAAGATGAGAATATTTTATGAAGATAATGATGGTGATGATTCTATTTCTAGCAGTTCTAAAGCTATGACTTTAATGCTCTTATGAGATTATCAAGTTTATTTCATGATTTTCTTGAGTTACTCATTTTTGTTGATCTCACCTCATGAGTTGTTCCTTCGAGGCGAGATATAGCGATGATGATTGTTCCATAATATAATCGAAGGTTACCGACGATACGTCACTCCGATAGAGTTGTAACTTTCACTTGGGCTCTCATGCATGATTTATAAATATGTATGTATTTTAATAACACCGTTCCTACATGGCCGGGCAGTATAACACCGCGCCGCCTAATAGGCGACCGGGCAGACACACTGCAGTGGGCAGCTTACGCCCCGGACGCGAGCTAATGATGATAACACCGTGCCTAAACGGCCGGGAAGCATGACACCATACCTATATGGTCGGGCAATTTACTTGTATATATTTATAATATTGTTTTAGAAAGTTAAAGTTAGCATGCATGACATCCGCCTAAAGAGGCAATCAGATGTACAGGTTATCTCTTCACTTCATGTTGTGTTTCACGTCTCTTATTATGATATTATTCATGCCTTGCATGCTCAGTACACTGTTCGTATTGACGTCCTTTCTTGTGGACGCTGCGTTCATGCTCGCAGGATCAGGTAGCTAGCCAGACGATGCAGATCAGTAGGACCTCTCTTCAGCGGCAGTTAGTACGCTCTATTGATCCGGAGCTGTAGCGCTTTTGGTATGCTGTTTTGATATATAGATATATGGGTATGGCAGGGGCCTTGTCCTGTCTTTTCTACAATCTGTATTCCATAGAGGTCTGTAGACAGTGATATGTAGCCGTGATATTATCCAGCCTCGTCGGCGCTTATTTTGTTGTACCGTATATGTAGCGGCCTAATCGGCTTGCGCTGCTACTTTCAGTATCTATGTCTATATGTATACATTGGCCGTGAGTTCTCGAGATAGTGTTTCTTGTGTTGATTGTTCAGGAGACAGTATAGCTCAGTTATAGATTGTGTATGGGCCCAGGTTAATCAGTGAGAAGTAAATGCAAGCATAGAAGTGCTTGGCCAGTAGTGGTCGGGCCCTCGTCACAGCTCATCGGTTTGGGTCGTGACAAAAGTGGTATCAGAGCAGTTCGTCCCAGGGATTGTCTACAGACCGTGTCCGGTAGAGTCCTGTTTATGGATGTGAAGCCAGCCACACTTATAAACAGGAAGCTGCAGGGCATCTAGGAATCATTGACCTTTCTTTCCATCTTAGCTCGTGCGATAGCGCCAGAGTCTAGGAAAGATTATTGTTGACCCTTTTTTCCTGTAGGTAAGCACAAATTGATAAAGATGAAGAGATAAGCCTCAGATAGTGGGGCTGCTAAAAAGACCCCTAGAGTAGATTTTGGACCACAGGCTCTGGGACCGAGCAGGAGGAACCTTAGCTATTCCATCGAGACTGATCCCTCTGAGGACCCCGCGACGATTCCCCCAGAATTCCTGACTTCTACAGAGGAGGATCCACTGGAAGGCAGCTATGAGACTGACCTGTCAGAGGGTTCGTATGGGACACCAGAGGAGGAGATCCCTGAGGTTGTATCAGTACCAGTGCCGAATCCTAAGATGCTCCTATGGCAGAGCACTATGTCAGGCCAGCTACGCTTGAGAGTGTTACTGATTATTCCAGCCCTTTATTTTGGCCGTTAGTGAACCAACAGCTGCCCGATTATCCGTATCCCTTGGACTCAGATAAGAGGGATGACGAAGGCCAGACTAGCAGATGGTGGGAATACAATGATGAAGAGCATACTTCACTTTATAGCCCACCAGATCAGGCTAAGGACCGATCGGCTATAGGTATATGAGTCTTTTATTGGAATTTCCTATGTGTGTGCATTTACTGTAGGTTATTACTTAATAGCAGAGAGCAGAAATCCTAAAGAGATCAATAACCAAAGTATTTATAAGTAACTACGATCAAGGTGTTTTCGCCACCATTGAGAATCTTGAAATTTGGGATTAAAAGTAGTCGTACAAGTAGATTGAAAGTGATTATTGAGTATTTCAAAGGCCAAATTAGCATTTGCTTAGTCATAAGAGTAAGTGATCCCTTTTAATCCGGAGGGAGATGCATTACGAGAATTTATTGGAATCCGTTAGAACTTCAACTTGTTCTAGGTCATGCGATAAAGGTCATGCTGTAGGGTGGATGCGATCGAACCAGCACTAACGCACCGGATCCCATTAGCACTCCAAGGTTAAGCGTGCTGGGGTGAGAGTAATACTAGGATGGGTGACCCTCTGGAAAGTGTACTAAGAGTCCTACAAATTCAGACATAAGAGACAGATGAGAAGCTAGAATAACCCAAGGGAAATTGGAGTATGCTGAGTGGTTGGAAACCCTAAAAAGGTCGCGAAGGATGAGGCGGACTAGACCGGCAAAGAGAAAGAAGGTGCATCACAACTCTAGAACTAGGATGAGTTTGAATAGTATTTGGAAATACTTTGCAAGTGAGGCGTTAGTAAACATATATATGTATGTGTATGACATACCATATGTGGCTGCGCCAACTGATATGTGTGTCCCAGCAACCGACATTGCTATATACTGAAGGTATTAATCGAACAGGGTAGTGATGTTCAAGTGGCAAATGTTACAAGGTAAGTTGATGTTATTTTGACTGCAGGTAAGAGTTGGAAAGTCCTAATGTAATAACATCAGGAAATGGAAGAAAGTGAGTGTATAGTGTTATACCCTATTTTAACCCAAGTCAAAATAGTTTATAACATTCCGGTAGTTCCGGGGTTATTTAAAGTTAGGAGTCGCCACCTAATTATTTACGGTGAATTAGGACACCTAAAGTTTATTAAAGTAGTCATCTAAAGTTGATTTTATTTTAAAGTCTATGAAACCAAATGATTCTAAGTACGGGTTCAACTAATCTAGAGGGAAGGTATTAGGCATCCTCTAAATTCCATTAATAATGGTTAACCGACCGGACTTAGATGAATTAATTAGGCTAGGAATGTAGATGTAATATTTTATAATATTTAAGAAAATATTTTTATAAGTATTGCTAAGGTTATAATAGAAATATACACATGCTATTTTAAATAAAACTTGTAGAAAATAATGGTGTGCATAAAAGTTTAGTTATAAATAAACTAAAAGAAGCGGGATGTGTAACGTTTACGTGTATTTGGAGAAAGTAGGTTATGCCGACTAACAAATTTAAAAGCGTTATTATAAGAGTAATATTAGTAAAGTTTAAAGTTTTTATAGAAAGATTATTAGTTCAATATAGACTGTGCAAAGGTTGTGTTAACAAATACGTATTTCAAGTGCTGGAAAGGAGCTAAAGTAGAACAGTTATCCATGAAAACTAGTTCGTTTTTCTTATTTCTTGAAACAAGCTGACGTTAGTGTGAGGATTAGGGCAGATGACGATGATTTTTGTTAAAAAGGTGGGCGGGTCGGGTCGGGTAACATCGGGTATTGGCCGGTCGTTTGGGCTGTTGAATTCAATATATGGGCTGGTTATTGAATTGCCGAATGGGTTGAATTTGGGCCATTTATTTGGCCGAAATTGTTGATCCTTCCTCCTCTATTTAATTATTTTTTGGGCTTCTAATTTGATAACTAGTACAATATATATATGTGAAGACAATTAGTAATTAGTATGTAGAAAGTAAAGGACTTAATAAAGTATAATTAATTTAACGAGTACCAAATCCAAAAATGGAAAATGATGACGAACCATTTTGAAATTTGTGATAAAGTAATGCTAGTAATGTTGATGCCCGAAGAAATAAATTTAGAAGCCCGAAGAAATAAATTAGAATAAATGAGGGACAAAATTGGGTGTCAACAGATGCCCCTCTTCGACCGGAGACGATGTAAGAGTTTTCGGGCGAAGAAGTTGACGTAGTAGCCAATTTTGTTCCGACCAACGAATACGAACTTGGAAGAACTTGAGGAAGAATGAGTTAGGAGAATCGGTGGAAAATATTATGGGGTGGAAAAGATTATCGCCGAACCCGTTTCGAATTGCCTACATATCTTGGGTTTCGTGAGAATCAAACTGTATGTAGTTCGAAAGAAGTGGGTCGATATTGACGCTACGCTTTTTGCCCCAGTGTTGAATTATGGTGAGACTGGGGTATAGAAAAAGTCTTGCAAGATTGTGAAAGGAGTAGATTTAGTAGAGTTTTAGCGGAGGATATGAAAGAGAAATTAACCTACGTATCACGTGTTTGTAGGCGGAATTGAATTCGAGAGTAGATCCGTGACCTTTGCTTGTGAGTTTGATATTCCTCTTCAGCATGTTTACCCCAGTTCACTGTATAAGATAAAGTTCCACGTTGCGCTGTGTCTCTGTAGATTGTACTTTCTGTCAAAACTGAAATTCATGTCAGAATCATTAATAAAGTCCGGGTAAAGTTGAAAGTGTAAAGCTTATAAGGAATGTAAAAATGATAATAAATAAAAGTGTGAAAGTGAGGATGAAGCCGTGTAGCTTATAATGAGGCAGTGTGGCCAACTGTTGTCTCTGGTTGTCTTCAGGGACTTGAATGAATGCGTGATGTTTATGCTGAAGATGTGATAATATCTCTAGTTGTATTTGGCGACTTTAGTGATAATAATAAAGTCTCCGGCTGTCTTCCGGGACTTGATGATAAACGATGTCTGTGGAATTTTAAGGTAAAGTCATTAAAGTAGGTAAAGTGGATGGTAAAGTAAAGTAATAAGTAGAGAGTAAAGTAAAAGTGTAGCCGTTTAGCTTATGCAGATGAGGCCGTGTAGCCATGTGATGTCTCCGGTTGTTTCGGGGACTCGATGATATATGTGAAATTAAGGTAAAGTTATTAAAGTGAATGATAAGGCAGTAAAAAGTGAAGTAAAAGTGCAGTCGTCTGGCTTATGAAAATGAGGCTGTATAGCCATATGATATCTCCGGTTGTCTTCGGAGACTTGATAAAGATTCCCGTAAAGTCCGGGGTAAAGTGTTAAAGTATGTAGAGTGAATGATGTCTCCGATTGTCTTCGGAGACTTGATGAAAATTCTCGTAAAGTCCGGGGTAAAGTCGTTAAAGTAGGTAAAGTAAATGATGTCTCCGGTTGTCTTCGAAGACTTGATGAAAATTCTCGTAAAGTCTGGGTTAAAGTGGGTAAAGTAAGTGATGTCTCCGGTTGTCTTCAGAGACTTGATGAAAATTTCCGTAAAGTCCGGGTTAAAGTAGGTAAAGTAAATGATGTCTCCAGTTGTCTTCAGAGACTTGATGAAAAATTCCCGTAAAGTCCGGGGTAAAGTCGTTAAAGTAGGTAAAGTAAATGATGTCTCTGGTTGTCTTCGGAGATTTAATGAAGATTCCCGTAAAGTACGGGGTAAAGTTGTTAAAGTAGGTAAAGTGAATGATGTCTCCAGTTGTCTTCGGAGACTTGATGAAAATTCCCGTAAATTCCGGGGTAAAGTCGTTAAAGTAGGTAAAGTAAATGATGTCTCCGGTTATCTTCGGAGACTTGATGAAAATTCCCGTAAAGTCCGGGGTAAAGTCGTTAAAGTAGGTAAAGAAAATGATGTCTCCGGTTGTCTTCGGAGACTTGATGAAAAATTCCCGTAAAGTCCGGGGTAAAGTCGTTAAAGTAGGTAAAGTAAATGATGTCTCCGGTTGTCTTCGGAGACTTGATGAAAATTCCCGTAAAGTCCGGGGTAAAGTCGTTAAAGTAGGTAAAGTAAATGATAAGAATGTAGCCATTTGGCTTATGCATATGAGGCTGTATAGCCAAATGATGCCCCGGTTGTTTTCGGAGACTTAATGACAATTCGTGTAAAGTTCAGGATGAAGTTGTTAAAGTTGGTAAAGTAAACGATAAGAATGTAGATTCCTGTAAAGTTCAGGATAAAGTCATTAAAATTGGTAAAGTAAATGATGAAGTAGAGGGGGGAAAGTAATAGTGTATCCGTTTGGCTACTAATGTTGATGAGATCGTGATAAGCCCAATTAATGACGTCTTCGAAGTAATCCTGATTTAATTCGTCTTCGATTTCGACAACCTACAAAAACAGGTGTATCTGTTAATAAAGTCATAAAGTTATTATGATAAGAATGAAATTAAAGATAGAGTTGGAAATAAAACCGTTTGGCTTTTAAGGCGATGTCATAATGGGCCAAATGATGTTTTTCGGCCATGACTGATAGACTTGACATGTTGGTCTCGCGGTGTTATAACCCGTATTTTTGCACATTTGAACGCTTTGAGATAATTGCAACAAGTTAAGGACAAGACTATATTTTGAACTTGTTTGATACATAAGTGGGTTATGAAAATTTTGGGATGTGGAAATATTGGAAATGGCTAAGGGCAAAAATTGGAATTTCGGAAATTAGTTTCATGAATTACAAAAATGAACCATAGGCAATTGGGCTTGGAAAAACCAAAAAAAAAAAAAAAAAAAAAGAGAACAAAAGAGGCCCAATTAGTTGGGGTGGCCGGCCATGGTCCATGAAAAGGACCCAAGCCCAAGTGAATTCATCCATGTGATGAATTAATAAAAGGGGCCATTTAGTAGTCATCCAACACTTAGAACATTCAAGAAAACTTAGAAGGAGAAAAACAAAAGAAAGAAGAGCAAAAAAAAGAAGGCCATTCGGCCATGTCCATGAAATTTTTGCCCCTTGAAATCTTGTCCCAAAAATTATTTTCTTGTGGTATTCCTACTAATTTAAGGGTCCTCTACAACGTGGTGAAGTTGTTTCGGAAGATAGGTTCCTCCAAAAAAAAAATGAATTGACAATCATGTTGTTGCTACATAATTTAAACTCACGTTGATAGTGTTGTATCCAGTATTTTGAACGTCGGATTATTTGTAAGCTGAGGTGGGGCCCACACATCGAGATTTTTTTTGGAACATCTGAAAAGTTATATGAATCACATATGTGAAGTTAAACACAACTCACGAAGGACCCTTGGGCCAAATCAAAGTAGAAGCCCTCCAAACGAATATTTTTAAGAAAATGTTTTCGGGTGACCTGACTTCGAGGGAAAAAAACGGTATTATAAGTTTGGAATTTGAAAAAATATCAAGAAATAGAAGTTGTAGATAATTGAATTAACTTTCCAACCATAGGTCGTGGGCTCCACGGTGACGTCTGGACAAGGAGATATGAACGTTTTAAGTCCGGAAGGTCAGTGGGCTAGGCCCAACTTGGGCCCAACCGGGTTAGGCCCATGACCCATGTTATATAAGTGATATTTCAGCACTTCCCTCCTCATTTTCAGAACTGGAACAACCAGAAAATTCTGGGGAAAGAGAGAAAAAAAAAGCTTTGGAGTAGAAAAATCAATTTTGACAAAAATCCGAGCCCCGAATCCCGAAGCCCATGAAGGGAAAAGTGTTGTACGCTGCGTTGTCTTCAATTTGAGTTAAAAATCAACCAAGGAGGGGGGTGATAACTTGGTGGCCGAATTCTTAAGGTATGGATAAGGCTCCTTTTCATTGCTAACAAGTTTAATTAAAGTTTTAACGGATTAGAACGGGAAAAATAGTGATATAAATTCGTCCGTTGGTATTGTGAATTATGGAATGAGATTTGAAGAGAATTTTGGATGAAAATAAATGTAGTTAACTTGTAGAATGTGGAGGATGTTGCTATTGATGTTGTTAGTATTAATTTCGACTTCGTTACGGAAATAAAAATTATGAAATAGTTATATCGCGAATTGGTTGGTTGGAAAATTTGGAAAATAATGTGTGGGCTATTCTATCGAGCTGGAAATATTATGAATAATGGTGGGTGTTGTTGATATTGTGGCCGAGTTAAATTCTCGGGTTTTTTGTTGTATTTTTGACCGAGTTGAATTCTCGGGGATGTTGAATTTATAGGGGAGATGCTGCCCAAATTTCTGTAGACAAGTATGGATTTAAGATTGAATTCCTAAAGGCTTATAATTAATATTTGGTAATTGTGACCAATTGTAGATTTCGGAGGAAACGGGATTTGAGTTTGGACAAGCGTAAAAAGCAAATAAGGTATGTAAAGCCCTACCTTTTCTTTCTTTGGCATGTCTTAGTCATAGTAGGTTATGACACGAGCCTCGGGGGAAACTCCATTCCTAGAAATCCGAGCTTAGATTCGGCCCTTAAACATTCAATGTAATTGAATTATGAACCCATGTTTTGTTGGAAAAAAAAAATGTTTGAACACTTTTACTTCTAAAAGAGTCTTGCGTCATAAAACGTCCATAACTTCCACAAATAAATTCGGAATGCCCCGAAACTTGTTGCAAATGAATCCATAAAGCCTAAGGTTCGTAACTTATGTACGCCACCTCCGCTTGACCCGAGGTGGGCCCACTTTTCCCTAACCCTTTCCATATGGTTCTATTAGACTTATTTTCGAGCGACATTCAAAGGAAACTTTTGACTATTATTCCGATTATCATCGAAAATTGTTTTAACTATTCTATGGAGACCTATGATATATTTTGACATGTACAAACGAACTCAGAATTTTTGTTTTGACATAATCCGTTGTATCATCCGAAAGGTACGTATTATGACTACCGTTTGATTTCTTTTCTAAATGGCCTATCGTTCGGATTACTTTGTCGAGTCTTTTCAAATGTTTTATGATGCATATAGTTTCCCACTACTCTACTCGTGGATGCCTCAATGCTTCCTTCACTGAGCCCGGGCCAGGATATGTTATCACGCGTATTCCACTGCATTGTTCGCCGTGCCTCGATGTGAGGGGGCAGGTATATCTGTACATAGGTTGTGGAGTATGATGTGCCATGTACATATATTCTGATATGTTACGATATGATATGATATGGCCATCTGATATGTTATGATATGTGCACATTCTGATATGATATGATATGTTACGGAGCTATTCCCTACTCTGGAGTATGATGTGTTATGGCGCCAGTGACGGGGTGGCGACCACGTTCTGTTCACCGAGTCCCATAATGGGGCCGGATATTTCATATGTTTTGACATGCATTATCTATGTTATATGAGTAAGCATTTCTGATATTCTGATTATTGCACTCATTTTCTGTACTTCCTGTTCCGATTATGATTCTGTTTATTATACTTCATGCTTTACATACTCAGTACATATTCCGTACTGACCCCCTTTTCTTTGGGGGCTGCGTTTCATGCCGCGCAGGTACACCCAGATGATGTGGAGTTATTATAGAGGATGTTCCGGCAGAGTTGGCAAGCTCCATTTGTTCCTGGGGTGCCACCGAGTCAGAGTTTGTATGTGTGCTTCTTCTGGATTGATGTTAGAGACTTTGCAGACAGAGTCGTGGGTATAGTATGTCAGTTGTGTAAGCGGCTTCGTCAGCCGATATGCCATCCTGTCTTATGCATTAAATTCTATATGATCACAGATTCTGTTTGATTTGGAAAATATCGAAAAGAATATTTTGAGAAGTTATTATGTATTTTATCTTTATTTGATTTTAAAAGTCTAACAAGATTTTGTGTGTCCCGAAGGTCTGTGGGTTCGCTCGGCTCCGGATGTGGGGCCGGGTGCCCATCACACCCTAGTGGAATTAAGGCGTGACACGCGGTCTTTTAATTCCTGCACTCAAAGAAAAATTCTTAGTTTGGGAGGGGGAATTTGATTCGTGTTGACTCGAAGCTTGACGTTATTGGCGCTCCGTTCGTCTTGTTTGTTTGGATCTTGTGGTCTCCGTTCAAGTCTCGGTAGATGAATAGTAGTGAAACAATTGAAAGAAAGTGTTTCATTTGAAAGGTATATTGTAAGTATATGTATAAGGAAAGATATACACGTAAGTATATGTATGTAAGTTGTAAAATATTTCTGCCAACTTCAGATTGTGACACTTCTGAAACAATTGAAACGTCATTTGTCTAAAATACTTCCTGTCTGGTAGCCTTAATCTTATTGATGTCCGACTCTTCTTTTGTCTAATCTCTCGAAATATGCCCCAGTTTTGACCTCGTGAGAGTATGCTAAACTTATGTTGTGGTGTGACCGAACCTTGTATAGGTTGCCTACGTATCCCGTCAAAGGAATCAGGTCAGAACGTAGTTCGTAAGGTACATAAAATGGTTTGAAATTTTCTAATAAAGGGACCGAACCCGATGTAGATTGCCTACGTATCCCGCCGAGGGAATCAGGTCAGCGTAGTTCTATTATATAAATGGTAAAAGGTTTGTTGGACTTCTACCTAAATGTGACTGACCCGAATGTTGATAATCTATGAATCCCGCCGAGGGAATCAGGCCATACGTAATTCTCCTTGTATAAGGATTTTTGGATTTTCTGTTATAATGCAACCGAACCCTATGTGGGCTGCTTACGTATCCCACCACGGGAATCAGGTCAGCGTAGTTCGTACTGTATTAAAGGAAAGGTTGCAAAGTAGGCTGTCTAACCTAATGTCGTCCTTTGATTTCTTCTTGACTGATAGTTTTCATGTTTGTGTCATTGTCTATCGGCTATTTCAATTTCTTCCGAGTGGAATCTTGTCTTGTCCTCTAGTTTTCTTTGGTACTCTCTCGAGACGTATGTTGTCTATTCGTTCATTTTATGTCACAATCATAGAGTTGGCAAATTTGATAAATAAAGTAGAAAATAACAATAATAGACAATTAAGGGAAATCGTAAATGCATTCATAGATTTTGCAATTAAGTTTCCAAAAGATGAGGCAAAGCAACAAAAGTTTTGAGCATGATTCAAGCCTCAATTTTAAAATCGTGCTATTTCAAAAGTTTTCTACATGTTCAAACTACCAAGACTCCTGGCGAACTAGGGACGGAGTAAGAGTCTAATTCTTCAAAGTCTCTCCTGGTTCGGCACCCCGGATGGTCGGTGTCAACACGAATCAACTCTGTTTGGGGATATAAGAACATAAAAATGCAAATGATGTCAGTCTTATAACATATCTAGGTAAAGTCATGATCATATAGAGTCAAGTAATTCATGTAGCAAATAATTCATCAAATAAGGTCAAACAAGTTGTCAAACAAATGTAAATGAGTATATCAAACAATAACGCGTCCTAATATGCATGTGACCTCTTTGTGCCAGAGGAAGGCCTAACGTTTGTTTGAAGGGTAAAGTGTGTCATAATACGTCATCCCATTGCTTTTGGTTAATTAAACAAATTCTATTTCCCAAAATAAAGTACAAAAGTAATGTAGTATTTATTACATGAAAAATGTTTCCTAATCTAAGTAAAGTAAATACGATTTCCTATGTCTAAATTTTAGCTCCGCTTTGTGACGCTCTTGGTTCTCGTCGGTTGTTGATCACGGGCATACTCCGATGTAGAATCCATACCTGCCATAGAAACGTTAGTCATTCCCTCCCACCTAAAGTTTAATTAGTTAAAGCAAATAGTCAATATTTAGGCACAGTTATCCCTCAAACATGCACATAAAGTATGATTATTGTCACTTGGGGTCGTGAACCCACTTGGACGTTTGGGTAAAGTCATCTAATGGGTTTAATACACCAAGGGTATTAAACCTCCTAGGTCATGAAATGTATGCTCTTAATAAAGGGTGTTGGTTTAGTTCTACCCTAGGTTGACTAAGAGTTTGTTTCTTATGACACAAGGTTCTCCCAAGTGGACAACTTGAGAGTGGAAATTCTGTGGCTGTCGACTGCACCGCCGATCGACTAAATCCACAAGATCATTCCAACTAAAGGGTGGTTTTGTAGTGCACGGCCGCGAACCGCGAAATCGCTTTAAGTGTGTGAATTTTCCAGGAGTGGAGGAAAATGATACGGGATGACAGTTTATCAAAGCAGTAACACTTAAACAGTTTATAGCAAACAAACAATTAATAGCATGTCAGTTAACAACAAATAAAGTAATTAAAACAAGCACACAAAGCCTATTTAAACTAAGTCCGTTATGGTTAGAACCTAAGTGCTCCCCAGCAGAGTCGCCAAGCTGTTATACCCTATTTTGACCCAAGTCAAAATAGTTTATAACATTCCACTAGTTCCGGGGTTATTTAAAGTTAGGAGTCGCCACCTAATTATTTACGGTGAATTAGGGCACCTAAAGTTTATTAAAGTAGCCATCTAAAGTTGATTTTATTTTAAAGTCTATGAAACCAAATGATTCTAAGTATGGGTTCAACTAATCTAGAGGGAAGGTATTAGGCATCCTCTAAATTCCATTAATAATGGTTAACCGACCGGACTTAGATGAATTAATTAGGCTAGGAATGTAGATGTAATATTTTATAATATTTAAGAAAATATTTTTATAAGTATTGCTAAGGTTATAATAGAAATATAAACATGCTATTTTAAATAAAACTTGTAGAAAATAATGGTGTGCATACAAGCTTAGTTATAAATAAACTAAAAGAAGCGGGATGTGTAACGTTTACGTGTATTTGGAGAAAGTAGGTTATGCCGACTAACAAATTTAAAAGCGTTATTGTAAGATTAATATCGGTAAAGTTTAGAGTTTTTATAGAAAGATTATTAGTTCAATATAGACTGTGCAAAGGTTGTTTTAACCAATACGTATTTCAAGTGCTGGAAAGGAGCTAAAGTAGAACAGTTATCCATGAAAACTAGTTCATTTTTCTTATTTCTTAAAACAAGCTGACGTTAGTGTGAGGATTAGGGAAGATGACGATGATTTTTGTTTAAAAAGGTGGGTCGGTCGGGTCGGGTAACAGCGGGTATGGGCTGTTGAATTCAATATATGGGTTGGTTATTGAATTGCTGAATGGGCTGAATTTGGGCCATTTATTTGGCTAAAATTGTTGATCCTTCCTCCTGTATTTAATTATTTTTTGGGCTTCTAATTTGATAACTAGTACAATATATATATGTGAAGACAATTAGTAATTAGTATGTAGAAAGTAAAGGACTTAATAAAGTAAAATTAATTTAACGAGTACCAAATCCAAAAATGGAAAATGATGACGAACCATTTTGAAATTTGTGATAAAGTAATGCTAGTAATGTTGATAGTAAAATACTGAAAATGAAAGTAACGATATTAATAATAGTAGAAATAGTAGTGAAAATAAAATATTTAGCTCGTCAATAAATTTAGAAGCCTGAAGAAATAAATTAGAATAAAGGAGAGACAAAATTGGGTGTCAACATATATGAAGTAGAGGATTAGAATGTCTAGAGCAAAGGAAAGGGTATAAGGAACAAAAGATGAATGTGTGGGGTTAGAAGAACAGATGTTGATAAATGGGACTGAAGGGAAGTAACCACGAATAGGAAGGAGAAATGAGAAAGAATAAGCAGGTTTGGCAACAATGTTAAGGGATTCCAAGCTCTTGAGAGGTAATCGAAGAGATAAATGCACGTCGTGCTGACATAATCACCTTGAACATGGGAAAGCCATCCTAACAAATGATTTAGAAATAGAACGGGTTTACAATTTGGGAAGGATATTTTATGGCCTCCAGGGTGAACGCAAAACACATGGTGAGTGGAGCAGAGCATTAGGGATAGAGCAATTCAAAATCCTTAATGACAAAGGTAAGAAGGATACTCTAACGGTTTGGCTAATGAACCGATCAATCATCGAGGATGAGAAAGAGGATGATGAGTTGATAAAGCTAATTAGAAGATCAGTGACATGGGATAAGAACTTCTGTAAAGAGTGTAGAGATTTGATCATAGAGGAAATAGAATAATAAACAGGGAACGTGTATGGAAGACAAAGCGGCCGTAGCTTCAGAAAGGAAGATGAAGGCTTGATAAACAAAAAAGGAGGAGGGTGTAAATTGTAAGGATTTCGTGATAAGAATAAGAAGTAGCAGAACACCGACAGAGTTATGACGCACAACTGTGATGTAAATAAGTAGTTAATGAGAATTGCGGATAAGTGAGCTAAGCAAATGAAAGGACTAGTAGTGGAAACAGAAGGGTATGGAATATTAACTTTTAATGGTATAGTACAGATGTGAATTGGAACAGATAACTCAGAGCAAGAGGAATTTTAGATATGTTATAAATAAAGTCGGGAAGAAAGATGAGGGATAAAAGGATAAGGTATAATCAAACACTTCGTAAAGGACGTAGTGAATCCCGGTGTCCCCATTAGCTCGTCAGTTCAGGAAATTATTAGTCATAAAAGACAGAGGTATGGAAAAACAGTAAAGAAGGCATCAGAATTGGATCTGACCCTTATACGTATTGTGATTGAATACAAGATCGTAACTAGCAAGAAGATAGATAAGTCGAACCATACGATGAAGGAACTCCGGCCTTAAGAAGTTCATGAAGGGCGGCAGATAATTATGGAAGACGATGGATACTCAAAGGTTATTGGTGTATAAGGACCTCTTTAAAAAGAGAGGAGGGGGGGGGGGGGGGGGGGGGGAGCATGTTAGACTTGAAAGGAATTATAACGTTCTCTACCTCCAAAAGAAGAAACGTATTAGCTCAAGGCCAATGCTCGAGGTGTATTGGCATATCAAGAAGGTATCAGGAGAAAGTAGAAATGGATTGAAGATAAGTATGTCATGAGGCAGGCATAGGAAGAAAGTATGAAAAATAGCTCAAGAGAACGCTTCACGCTGACATAAGCTAAGACATTTCTAGATCGTGGTTTGAATCCCTCGTATCGGGGAAAATTGCATCGCACCTAAGTGTGCAGCAGCATTTCCTAAAGGAAGTCTCCAAGCTAATTTCACAGAGAATAATGGAAAGGATAACGAACCCAAAGAACACCTTGGGTTACAACAAAAGGAAATTTTGGTGCGAAAAGGGGTGAAAATTGTAGCAAAGAGACAGTGGCTGGCAGTCTGGCAATTCCCAAAGAGAGGAAGAATGATGTTCCTAGGAATAGAGAGAGAGAGAAGCAACGCCGGTTATGAGAATCATACTAAATACGAGGGCCTATGCTATGGCATAATATGAACCATCAACATGAGGTAGAGCCTCGCGTTCGCGATGGCCATGAAAAGTTCAGACCATCGCGTTCACGAAGGCCAATTATTAAGTCGGTTCTACCGACTTTGACTCCCTATATAAAGGGTAAAACCCTTTTTTCACCTATTATTTCCCAAAAAAACTCAAGAAATAGATGAGGGGGTGAGGATATCACAATTGAGTGATTTTCAAGTGGCGGAATATTAGTCTAGGTTCGGATAGCGCGCAGTTGTGATTCTAGTATTGTTTACGCTAGATTTTAGCGTGGATTCAAGTGGATATCGAAGATATTTCTGTTTTAACAAGAATATGGTATGAATCTCTTTCGATTTATATTAATACCGGTTTATTCTCGGTGACAAAGTCGTTAAATAATTGTGTAGTAAGTTGGTTAGTTATGGAAGTTGGAAAACAGTGTGTGGGATGTTTTATGCCACATGTTGGTGTTGAAAGTGATGTTGCTAATGTTGGTATTGATGTTGTTGTTGTTGGTAGCTGAATTACGATTTTGGGTTAGGCATATAAACAGGGCAGATGTAGCCCGATTTTTGGCAGGATATAGAACAGGTTAACTTGAAAGCTGAGCACGAGTATGCTATGGTGAATCTAACGATAGTTTAAATCTTCTTAAATGTAGACTTGTGAGCTCGGACGAATAAGCATAGATAACAGGAGGTCGAACAGGTATGTTAAGGCCAGTCCCTTTCTTTCAAAGGCATGACTCCTATATTATGATTTTCTCTCTATATTTCCATGACCTTATTACACCCCAAAAGTTGAAAGTCAAAGATTCTTAAGAGCATCTTATGAGAAAGTGATAAGATGTGTTATATGATAATGATGAAGATGAGATGTTTTTCATAATGTCCTTATCCTCAAAAGTTAGAGATTCATGATTTCAAGAGTTTCTTATGAAGTTAAAGATGAGAATGTTTTATGAAGATAATGATGGTGATGATTCTATTTCTAGCAGTTCCAAAGCGATGATTTTAATGCTCTTATGACATTATCGAGTTTATTTCATGATTTTTTTGAGTTACTCATTGTTGTTGATCTCACCACATGAGTTGTTCCTTCAAGGTGAGATATAGCGATGGTGATTGTTCCATAATATAATCGGAGGTTACCGAACTTACGTCACCCGATAGAGTTGTAAGTTTCACTAGGGCTCTTATGCATGCTTTATAAATATGTACGTATTTTAATAACACCATGCCTATGTAGCCGGGTAGTATAACACCGCGCCACCCAATAGGCGGCCGGGCAGACACACTACTGCAGTGGGTAGCTTACGCCCCGGACGCGGGAGGCCCTGACACGGGCTAATGATGATAACACCGTGCCTATACGGCCGGGTAGCATGACACCATACCTATATGGTCGGGCAGTTTACTTGTATATATTTATACCATTGTTTTAGAAAGTTAAATTTAGCATTCATGACATCCGCCTTAAGAGGCAATCAGATGTACAGGTTATCTCTTCACTTCATGTTGTGTTTCACGTCTCTTATTATGATATTATTCATGCCTTGCATACTCAGTACACTGTTCGCACTGACGTCCTTTATTGTGGATGCTGCTTTCATGCCCGCAGGATTAGGTAGCCAGCGGGACGATCCAGATCAGTAGGACCTCCCCTCAGCGGCAGTCAGTGCGCTCTATTGATTCAGAGCTGTAGCCCTTTTGGTACGCTGTTTTGATATATAGATATATAGTAATGGCAGGGGCCTTGTCTTGCCTTTTCTACAGTCTGTATTCCATAGAGGTCTATAGACAGTGATATGTAGCCGTGATGTTATACAGCTGATACGCTCAAATTACACTTATTAATGGTATAACGCGGACGTTGTCAAATATAGTAACCCAACAAGGTTGGGGTCGAATCCCACAGGGAATATGGTGTGAAAAGGTTATTAAAGTCGTAGGATGCTAAATTTTGGTCTAATGTCTTAATCCGATGATTTTGGTAAAAGTTGGTTTTTGTTATGACTAATTTCTAACTAATTGCTTTGGGTGGTAATTTATGGTAAAAAGAAACTAAGGTTGTTTCCCCGTTAGATAGAGTGTATGATCATGGGTATTGATCTTGATATACTTCCAATGGATCATTATATGAATGCACTTTAATCTCTATATGAATCTCTACTATTTCCCAATAAATAGAGATTATCTCTTTCTATGATTTTCCCAAATATAAGAAAGTAACTATGAAGAACGATTAATTATGCCAAGTAAATTCTTCTTATTCCTAAGTGAATTTATCAAACAAAGTTTTGAGTCCTTGTTATTTATTCTTACCTACCCTAATTATTTTCCCAAATATATCAAGGTTTATGGCTTTAATCAATGTTTGCAACCATTAATTATGAATGAAGAATGAAGAATAAATAAACCCTAATAATCCATTATATGTATATCAATCACAAACCCAATCAAAAAACACCCATCATTGGGTTCACAACCCTAGTAAGGGAATTTAGCTACTCATGACAAAGAACAAGAAATAAGAAATTGAAGAATTCATAACTGCTTACTTTGGAAGAAAAGAGGAATTGATAATACTTGAATTGATGTTTGAACCTTCAAAAACTAGAGAGTATTTAATGTTCTAAGCCAAAAGTCAAAATATAACAACTGATAACAATTAAAACCCTACAATGGACTATTTATAGGTTTCAAAATGTAAAATTACAGAATTTGCACTTAAGTCCCAGGCGGTACTTATACAGTTCAAGGACCATATAGGACTTATACGACCTTCATCCATGTGTCTGTAGAGAACAATACGAACTGGCATTCCACGGTTCGTATAACTTTATACGGCTCGTACAATCCTGTCCGTGAAACTTCTTCCAACCTTCGTCACATGCACTTGTACGGCCCGTATAAGTGTTCGTGGTTCAGCATCTCTCCACTGCGACGTTCTGTTGCTTTGCCAAATTTTGTACGACTACAGATACTGTCCGTACAACTTTCTACAGACCGTGAAAATCAAGCTTCAGTGCAACTTTTCTGTAACTTCTAATTCTTGAACCCGAACTTTCCGATTTACCTGAAACATGACAAAAACACATCGAAACAACACATACTTGCCTAAAAAACAAGTAAAACTTCTCTTAAAAGAGTATCAATTGTGCCACAATTTCCCGGCACATCAACACCCCCAACTTAAAGTCTTGGCTTGTCCTCAAGCAAGCAGTGCAACACAAATAGGACTCAACTAACACCTCGATATCACAGAGTAATAATGTCTACAATGGTTTTGTTTCCGAGCTGTAGCATTAGTACTACCAGCTTCAGGCATCTCAGGATCAGTAGCAACAGTATCTCCCATGGCCCCAGACTCAGACTCGGGTTGAGCCTCTATATCTGCATCAGGTTGGACCACAAATATCTCCAGTGCATCCCCTTTTTACCCTTTCGCCAGTCCCCAAATTTCTTATTTTTGGTGTATTGGCCCCGATCTGGAATGCCAACAACCTGAGCTCGTCTTCATAGCTCCGTGATAAGACACGGGAATGCCAATGAAGTCATAGGCTAGGGTGCTCTCCGTCGAATTTCATCAGCTATCATACGCCCCATGTTCACTGGGTACCGATTCATTATCGATGCAATACACACTGCCTGGGCAACCGTGATTGTATTTTCATTCTGGGTCACTAATAGTCTGTACCTCATCAGGTGCCACCAGAATCGAGCTTCCTTATTGAGTGAACCCTTGAAAATCTGCGGGCTCTGCTGGGTCACCCAATATACCTCCGGGTGGGCAATTACCGTAACAAGCCATTTGATCACCGACCGATGATTTCGGCGATCCAACTTATCGAAGTACTCTTTCTCATCCTCCGGTGCCTGAAAGTCATCCCCGAAATAAATTTTGTTGATAGCCTAAGCTGAGATGTCAACCTTGACATTCCGCACCGTAATTTCATCAAGAAATGGGAGAGCAGTATTAGTCTGACTGGGCTTTTTCATCCTCAAAAACTCAGCCCTGTAGTTGGCATAAAACTCCCGCACAATCTCCGGGCAAAACTCCCCAGCAGGTTCAGCAAACACCTCTAACCTGTAGAATCGGAGTGTTTCGGTTGTGTTGGGAAGAGCCTCAAGACCCTCGAACACCAATTACCTCTCTTCCCATATACTTTGATTCGGCTCACCCCCACGCTTGATAGTAAACAGACCCTCCTCGTACAGCTCCTTTGATCCCGAAACTCCAAACCACAAAACATCCTCTGGTAGTGTGTTACTTCGTAGAACCAACCGGCGTTTGCCGTGTGCTGATTTTGGCAAAGCATCAGAGTTTGGAGCTCGGGTGTCTGTCGGCTCAGATGAGCCACACTTATTCGAATCTCACTCATCATCTGAGGAGTCACCCATATTGACGGAGTGACGTCAGTTCGTTACACCTCCTATGAACGTTATGTACTATCAAGCCGCCATGTGTTACATTATCAACCCAAGAATGATCACAATAGATATGAAGGATAAATCTTTATGACATGAAAGTACTCCCAACTAGGGACAAACAACAGTCAAGGATATCTTTATTTTAACATGAATGGAGTCATTGATAAAACCTTCGTTTACGTTCGTTTCTGTTGGCCTCGTTCCAAAAGAAAGAAGAGTTTAGCCCTAACATACCTTATACCGAATCCTTACATATCAACCCGAGCTTAGCCTCCTTCACCCTGTATCTACAGCCAACAATAAGGACACTAATGTCACTACAATGAGCTTAACAACGATAATCGAGTGGCAAGCTCGTTCTATATAAAATCGAACATCATCTCCCGTACTTTCATTACTTCCTCAAACTCTCATCAATACCAACAACACAAGAACAGCATCCACAACATCATACTCAAGCTAATCCATCGATTCCTAGCCACAACACATCATAAACACGACCCCAAAACTATCTAATACAATACACCATCTTAAGTACGATTTCCGACCTTTACCTCATAAGTTGTTAACCAAACAACATCTTATCATGTTTCATTTTTTTTAACTTCAAGCCCATAAACAGCAACAAAAAATAGCTCTCATGTTCCTAATCATTTTTTTGGCCTTTCTGTAACGGTTCGCTTTTTTGTGTGGGTCTAGGGTGCAAAAAGGCTACTACGAATTCGTTGACGCTCTTTCGGACTTGTTTTGAAAAAGAGTCGCCACCTAATTTTTAGAAAATTAGGAAAACCGGTTTCGAAGGGTTTATTCAAATGCAATGAAAAAACCTTCGTAATCTAGAGTTCTAGGTAAGGATTCTGGTGATCCCCTGGGAAAGGTGTTAGGCATCCCAGTATTAAGGATCCGTACTATACAGTTGACCTTCGAATTCCAGTGTATGAGTATTTGTTTAAACTACTTATTTTGTGTTTACTTTCTCTCAAAAAGAACTGTCATGCATATCATATTTTGGAAAGAATTTGAATATATTCCCCTCATATATAGGGTATCGTAGTTCCGGATTTATAACATCTGTGTAGAAATAGTCTCCTTTATGTATAAGGAGTATATTTTTATAAAAATAGAATGTAAAAATGAGTCTTGGTTCATAAATTAAGTCCTTATTATACTCATACACTTGGGTCGGGTTAGTCCGTATCGGTACGTTCAGCCTTATCCGGAATTATGTATTACGAATTGGTTTTATACGTTATAAGGGCGTTTTCATATTTAAAAATGAGTATATCTTGTTTGTAAATGCTCGTTTATTTGGGCATGCTATGGGCCAAAACAACATCATATTTTAGGAGTCCCTTTTCATACTTTAAATAAAACCGATTTTGCAATTTTGTGAAAGAACACCTAGTTTCATATTAAACCTGATCCAATTCTTGTCAAAATTTACTATTTCGTTTTTAGGTGAAAAGGCATATAAGTTGGTGGGCATTGGACCCGTTTATTGAAAGCTAGATTGGGAAAAATCCCTTAATTGTGGTAAAAACTGACCGAGTCAATAACTTAGTTTTGAAAACAACTTTTGCTTGCAAAATACGACGGCCATTTGGGACTTTAGAAAAATCAGTTATTGTTTGAGGAAAACAGTTTTGCTATGTTCAAATTTTATACTCAGTTATATAAAACGTTATGTTAAGTCCGTGACTTTTGACAACGCGCGCAGGGACCTAAAGTCTAAACGGCATAAGAATCGCTGTCCTAAGACGCCTAATTCCAACCATAAGTTTTTTCCACTATAATATGGGTTTGCATACACATCTTTACAAATACATCAAATTGAAAATAAATTTACCAAATGTAAGGAGACAGGGTTAGACTAGGGGTGTACCAAGCCCCTAGTTGGTCATTTTCACCCATGATTGGGCCTTCTGCGCGCCTTGCTATCTTCCTTTTGCTTTCCCAGACTCTATTTTGAAGTAGTATTCCTACTTGGGCCTTAGGCCCAAGAGGGTTGTTTTATGCATTTGTGACCCGTGTGGTCACGTGATAGGAGGGGGAGAGGGGTGGGGGGGGGGGGGGGGGGGGCGACGGAGAAACAAAACACCGATTAGTTTATAATCATTGAACTTATCAGTAAGGTAAATAACTAAAATTAAATACACACATGAATGATGTAGGATATGCACACATACGCATATATATACAAGGCAGCCTATACTTGTGCCATACTTGACCCTTTTGCCTACTCTAAGCAAAGCTCAAGTTATCCTAGACTTAGGCATGACATGGGGACTAGGTCTGGATCTCGTATATCCGATGTCACAAAAGTTCCAAAGGGTTTCAAAGAACCCCGGGCATTGCTAACACCGGGAGATTAGGACAACCCCAATTACCACGCTTGGCCTTAGATTTATTTTGGCCTTATTGAGAGTGGACAAAGAAAGTACAGAATCAGAGGTTGTGGGTACACAAATAATCTACTAATAGCTTAAATGAGCAGTCATGGACACTGTATAGGCATCTACGTCGAGACAATTCTCCTAGAGAAAATTAGACATCACAACACAACACTCGACCAAATCAAATACAACTTCTTTTAAAAAGGGGGCAAAAGGCAGGCAGTTCCAACAATTGTAACAGAAATGCAGAGAAAGGAGACAAACAGTTTCCAAGAGAAAATGCAACTAACCAAAACTTGCATAGGCCCCAAAACAGTCTAGCTAAATGACAACCAATCTCAAAATGTACTCATGTAAGCATCTTACACCCAGCAGGTGAGTTATTAATCTAAACCTCAACAGGATTAAACTTAGGATGGCACTATCCAGCAGGTATATTAAACTAAAGGGAGATATACATGATCTAATATAGGCAGCAATGTTGAACAAAGGAATACTCACTCATAAGCAAGCCTAAAAAGTTATTTTCACCAGAAGGAAGAGAAGCAGAAGGGTAGAGAAACAAGTAAAAGCAAACAAGAATGTCTTACAAAACACACAGGGGACCAATGGCACAAAGTGGTGTGGGAGGCTACTCTTGACACTGGATATGGAAAAGGGCAGAAGCCAAGCCACTAGGGAAGTCAACAGGCATAGAATAAATATAGGTCTTGGGGGCAGGAATCATACACACTAATGCAGCAGCCAAACAAAATCACAACATGATAAAGAAAAGTTTCATCCTCAGATGTAAAACAGGAAAGTTTTGAAAACCAGTGTCACATAGTTAAGAGCAGTAGGACACAATGCTAGAGACATGCTAGTAACTTAGGACAGCTTGGTTTTAACTTAGTGCAAGGGGAGGGGCCAAGAAAAGATACAGCCATGGAGCAACAGGTGGAGATTCAAATAATACTTGGACAAATTTCAACAATACAAAAAAAAAAACAAAGCTTAGGAGAGCCCCTAGACACTGCAGACCAAAGGTCTTTAAGGCAGAAAAGAGCAAAAGGGATCACATCGCACTAGCCTGGATAACATTTGCAGTAAAAATTTTAGGCCATTTTTCCTTCCCTTTAAGGCATAGTCAAACCACTCTCTCCTACCTGAAACCTCTGTGAGTCCCAAGATCATGAGGGAAAGGTCCAAGAAAATGGAAGCAGGAGTTTCAGGCCCCTGAAAAGGAAACAGGATAGGGTGGGCTCATCACCTCCCCATCTCCTTTTCCTGAGTCTCCTTTCAGCAAAAAAGGATCATAGGCCCCACTGGTCATTACCTCCAGCTCATGCCCAGGCTCACCTTTTCCTCTCCTAAAACCCTTTCCCCCATCTTAATGTACTTACCCTAGTCATTCAGTGACAACATTAGGGGGCTTTAGGTAGGCTTGCACACATTCAACCCTGTCACACCTTCCTACTTAAACAAACTCAGTGGTCCAGGTCTATAGGCTCCAGATGATTGCAGTTAGTGGTAAATGCTAGGGACAGACTTCTCAGAGGCACAACATCAAGCAATGGCAAACTAGCTAGTTCATGAGGGCTAGATTCAAGTTTCAGAGACTGTTGACATCAAATCCAAATGCAAGTAGTGTGCACAAGAATGCTCTTATACACACAATAAGTGAAAACAAAACCTATCAATCATTTCTAAATTGAACCAGGAAGAGGCATGGGGAGAGGATCTTGTTTCTAATCACAACAGAATTCAGAAGAAAAGACACACCCTTTATTTTACCAGAATCAGGCCACACAAGTAAGACAGGATTTGATATCAAGTGGAGCATGTAGGCTACAAGATAATTTTGAAGATTTTGAAAAGCAAAAGAAGTCAAACAAAGAAGGGAGGCACTCTCAGTTTGAAGAATGTAAATCCATGTAACACAAGGAGAAACTTTAGACTAAAAACAAGCAAAGTAGGAGAAAAGCACAAGCAAAAACACATAGTTTTATTCCAGGAAAAGGCTAGAACTAACACACCTTTTGCTGAGGCCAAATGGCTTTCCAGCCTAAAGTGTACACACAAACACCTCAATGAGAGTTCACCAAATTCCAAGCAAGGTCAATTATCAGGAAACCTTAGCCTAATTGACTAGTTTATTACAACATTGAGGTCAAGCAAGTGTAAAGAAAGGACACTAAACTCCATGACACAAGCCAAACTTGGACCAAATCACAAAGCTACAAGACTTGCCAGTTTTCAGGAAAAAAAAAAAGAAACTTACAGTTTATGCTAGGCCTATGGCTGTGAGGACTTATGTATTTTTTCACCAAAATTTAACAGGGAAAAGGGAGTTTGTAGTAAAACAGTTTCATAACTCAAGATTAATCTATATGTAGGTTCCAAGAACACAGATATCACAAGGAGGTCTGTCAGCCAAACAAGTTTCAAGAGACAACTTCTTTTTGAAAGTGCAATAACAAAGCAAATATCTAAAACTGCTTCTTGTAATTTTCAAACTTGAGCAACATTTTGACCCAAATAGCATGATCATGTCATGAGTACAGCCTAAAAGGGAGGACACAAAAGGGGAGAACAAGGACAGACAGTGAAACAGCCAAGGCACAAACTAATTCTCTTAACTTCTAGTGTTAGCTAAGTGATCACAACGAAGAAAACCAAGCAAAGTGACACAAAACCTAATTTAATTCTAAGTTGCTCCCAAATTTTCAGTGTACTAGATGATTATATCCCAATGAGACATACTTTATCATATTCAGGCAAACTAGGGGAGGGGACAAGTAAGATACCATTAGAACAATAGCCCAGACCACACACACAACTTGACTTTTTAGGAAAGTAGTCTGTCTTAAGTGATCACAACACACATGAACAAAGACCCTCCTCTTTTAAAGTCCACTATCACTTGACACTACTGTTTTAGTCAAATAAAAAGACTAGGTACCAAACTAGTGCCAACTTTGTCAAAACTCCTCAACACTTAGTAAAAATTTCAAGAAAACAGGTTTGACTCTTCACCCTTTGGCTAAGAGGAGTAATTCAATCAAATAAGTAAAACCAAAGCCAACTTGAGTGCAACCTACTCCTCAGATCCTCTTCCTCAGTCTCCCCTTTACTTTATGTCTAGGTGGAGCATGTCTATATGGAAAACAGTCTTCTTATAAGTAAAAACACTCTAGACCACTTAGAAGAATTCAAACAAGTCATGAATGAATTATATGCATTTAAACAAATTTTAAGTAAGTTATTTCAGGAAAAAACAGTAGTTATCAACCCAAACAAAGAAGAGAAAGAAGTTTGTCAATTAGAAAACACACCCAACCAGGCTCAAGTTATAAGTTTACATCAAGTAAGTTCCCCAAATCCACTCAACATGGTCAAACAGATTCAAGAAAAAGGGACCAGACCCCATCATGAATAGACAAAACTCCAGGAAAAAGGAAGCAAGCAAGTGTAAACACAGTTTTGAAAGAGAGGAAAGAAAAATGGACCACACCTATACTAGGCACTCCCAATCTCAACCTAGATCACATGATACCAAACTGAACAAGGAACTTAATAGCATCATAGATGACTAATCAAATAGACCAAGTTTAACATACACGAACTCAAACCAGGACTAATCCACAAGAGAACCAATTCCTAGGGGTCAACTATCAACTAAGCTAGACTATAACCATAACTACCCTAGCCATGGACCATTAGTTGCGAAGCTAAAAGCAAAGACTATAGACATTTCAAGTTAGAACATGAACCTACCTCTAGTACAAGCCTCAGTCAAGCAGAACAAATAAGAGATAGACAAATATCATAAAAAAGGGAATAACAACCTCATAAACCTACTGTTAAAACTAAGCTAAAACACAAGTCTTATGTTCACTAATTCAAGAAGAAAAAAAAATACTTAAAACGGGTTCACTTTTCCACAAAATCCCATTTTTATCGATAAAAGAGACCCAAAGACAAACCTAGGGAATACAATGGTCCAAATTCAAACAAATTCTACCAACATCCATATCGAATTAAACATAGACTAAGTTGCAGGGATACAACCAGAGATCAACCAAAAAATGTCATCAAATAATTAACGCCAGCTCCCAACCTAAGCAAACTACCATTTATAATCATAATTAGCTAGCAAAGACCATAACAACTATAAGACACAACTAAAACAAGTATTAAAAGGCTGAAATTAAAATGAAAGCAATAACAAGAGTAAGTGTCACCTTTTGTGGGAATGGCCTAGACCAGAAATGAATTTGGATAGTGCCTCCTCCAAGACTCAAGCCCAGAATGCCAAAAATAATAAATAAATAAAAACAACAAGTTTTAGGACTAAGTTTTCGAGCAAATAAAAAAAAAGAACTTAAGAACTTTGAACAAATTTCAACTTTTAAGGACTAATGTCTCAAATCCTTAGAGTTTTCTCAGTTTTTCCCCCGAACTTTTTCTTTCGTGAATGGGGGTTTCTATAATAGAAACCCCAAAACGTTGAAACTGCCCAAATACTCGATGTGGGACTTGCAAGTTTTGTGCAAGTCGCACACATAAACCCAAATTAAACGGCTCAGATCTAACGCATAGACGAAATCAAAGGCTCAAAAACTCGAATCTACAGATACATATAAATAAAAAGGGGGTGGGTATACCTTGGAGTCTGTTTGCCCTAGAATTAGGGGGAGAAAGACAAAGCATTGAATGCTTTGCCCCTTCCCCTCTTCGTACTGATGGGAAACGATGGAAATAGTGGCGGATAGGTGGTAGCAGACAGGAGTGGTGCTAGGGTTTCCTCCTAGCCACCCCCTTTTCCCTTTATTTTCACCGAGCTCCCTTAGGGCAATACAATAAAAATGAGCGGGGGGGGGAAAGGAGTATAAGGATCCCCCTTTTCTTTTAATTTGCTGAGTAGGTCAGGTCGTGGTCCCTTTGGACTGGGCCTGGCCTACCCGTTTTAAAAGGTGGCCTTGTCCCATATATATATATACATGTGTGTATATGCACTATGAATATTGATATATACATGGTGTATATACATACATATATAGAGGGTAGGAAAAACTAATGCATAGATAAATAATAATTAAAAAAACCAATTGTTAGTCCATCAGGACTTAAACAATTTAAAAGAACAATCCTTAAAATAAAAGTAAAAATCATTTTGCAGATACCGGTCTTTAAGTTAAGAAAATTAATCGATTACGCAAGCGCGCGCAGTAAAGGGTAAAATGGTCATCCCCTTCAATTACTCAAAATGCCTTGGACAATAAGACTGGAGAAATTTCTAATTAATCTAATTTTCCTAATTTAATTAACTGAACGAATAATTATTCAAAAGGAGTTTTCTTGCCCCTTCGAGTAATTACAATTTCTTCAAAAAATAAATTTCCACAAAATTAAAAAACTTTAAATGTTTCTTTATCAACTCAAAAGGGTGACATGTCCTAAATAATTTCAAAAAAATTACCCAGACTCCCTTAGGGCTGCATAACTGATTTTATTTATTGTTCAAGAACTCCGAGCACTTAAAATAGATCTCCGAAGGTCAAAACTTAGGTGTCAACACTTTCTACATCAAAAGAACAACTTCAAACCATCATAAGAACAACAAACCAGTTTTTAGCGGTTTCCAACTGCTATTTCGCATGTTCTTATCCTAACAACCATTTTAATACTTCAATAAGCTCATACACACCAAGAAAAGGAGATACCTTACCTTAGATAGAAGGTACCAACCCTTGTTGACCTTTCTTCAACCTGAGGTAATCCCTAGTAGAACAACTCCTCCGTAGAAATCGTGTTCTACTTGTTCTACGATCTTTCCGAGTAGTTTGTGTTGTAACCACTTGGATTTCACCTTGAATGGGTTAGAAACTTTGAGAGAGTGTTTTCAGAGTTGTGGGAGCTTTTGAGACAAAAATATGAGAATATCGGATCCCCCCACCGCTTTAAATAAAAATCTAAAAAGTATCACCGCCTAAGTGGGTCCCAAAGGGAGCTGCTTGCACAGTCCTGCCAAAATGCGAATATCTCTCTTCTCCGATGTCATATCGACAAACGTTTTAATGTATTGGAAACTAGTCTCGTAGACCTTAAATTTGGTGGGTGGATCACCCGATAAGTCCTAGCAAATTGGGAGAAAATCTCAGTTACAACTGACCCAAATTTCAGCAAACTTGTGAACATAACTTGTGAAGACTTTTTTCGACTTTTGTTTTACAACTCTCTTGACTTCAAAACTTAACACACGACTATCATAAAAAATACCTCATAAAATGAACTTATTAGCATCTTAGGCACCCTTAGTCTTACCCCAAATGTACGGGTTATAACATTCCCAATCTTGCCGACTTTCGACGAAACTTATTTTCTTCCATTCGTTTAACTTCTAAACCTTCCAAACCTCTTGGTACTTGCTAATCATAATCTTAAATCTTTGTAACCTCAAAGGTATCATGATTAACTTACTTTATATAATTTCAAAGATGATCTTATTTTCGATCTTATGTCAATTGACTTACGACGTACTTGACGTATGAAAACGCGAGATATAACATGGTGATAGCCCTATCTCAAATCAATCTTAGAGAAGACCGACGCACCCTGAAGCTGATCAAACAAGTCATAAATGTGAGGTATCGGATACTTGTTCCGAATAGTAAAATTGTTCAACTGCCGATAATCGATACACATCCGTATAGAACCATCCTTCTTCTTCACAAACAAAACGGGAGCACCCCAAGGGGATCACTAGGTCTGATGAATCCTTTGCTCAACAAGTCCTAAATTACTTATTCAACTCCCTCAACTCTACCGGAGCCATGCGGTACGGTGGAATATAAATAGCTCGAGTGATTGGCTCCAAATCAGTGCAGAAATCAATATCACGATCAGGTGGCATACCGGATAAGTCTGTGGGAAAGACCTCTGCAAACCCACTAACTACTGGTACCGACTCCAAGGAAAGAGTATCCGCACTCGTATCCTGGGTTTGCGCTAAGCAAGCCAAACACCCCGTATCCACCAATTTCTTCGCCTGAACGAACTATATAATCTTCCTGGGAGCAGGGCTAGGAGTACCCTTCCACTCTAATCTCGAAATATGGGGCATAGCTAACGTGATTGTCTTGGCGTGATAGTCCAAAATCGCGTGATAAGGAGAAAACCAACTCATGCCTAAGATAACATCAAAATCTACCATATGGAGGATCACAAAGTCTACCCATGTACCATAACCCATAAAAGTAATTGTACAAGACCGATAGACTCAATCTACCACCACAGAATCTCCGACCACAATAGACACATAAATAGGCACATCAAGTAGATCACAAATCATATCCAAACCCATAGAGAAATATGTGGACACATAAGAGAAAGTAGAGCCCGGATCAAATAATACGGAAGCTGCCTGGTGATAGAATCAAATAACACATGTGATAACTGCATCAGAAGAATCTGCCTCTTGCCTGCCAGGGAAAGCATAACAATGAACACGTCTTCCCTCGGAATGTGTGCCTCCACGACCACCTTGACCCGATCGCACTCCAAATCTCACTGCCTAAGAACTGCCCTTACCGGACTGATGGTCTCCTCTCCTAGTTTGACAACCACCTCTACTAGGCTGAGAACCACCCCTACCCGAAGATCCACCTCTAAAAAATGAAGGTGTTGGAGTTCTAGGAGTTTGAAATCGAGAACCCTGCTGAGTCAAACTCTCTCTGGGTCTAGGACACTCTCTTACGAAATACCCTGGGTATCCACACTCATAGCAACCCCTAAACAATTTGGGCTGCAAAATGGATACAGAAAAAATAAGAATACCTACGACGATCTGTAGGTCGAGGATGAAAACCTCGTGAAGTCTGTCCAGGACTAAATCCACTATTGCAGAAAGACCACCAGCTAAAACCTGCAATGCTGACTGAATAGGGCGGCCAGAATGACGCTGAAAACTCTTTCCTGAATAGCCCCCACCTCTAGAAGAAGAACTATTGAAATTGCCGAAAATACGCATCATCTTGTCCTCACCTCCTCCATGAGCCTGAATCATCACGGACTCAACCTCCATAACATGATCAACCATAGACTGGATGGAAGATCCAGAAGCCACTAGTTGTAAGGCGGCCTGCTTCAACGGAAGCACCAAGCCCTTGACGAACCTCCTCACTCTCTCTGCCTCAGTGGGGAGTAACCGAACTGTATAACGAGCCAAGGAGTGGAATCTAGACTCATACTCGGCGACTGACATCCCTCTCGACTCCAAACCATTGAACTCATCTCTCTTCCTATATCTTAGAGTACGGGGACGTGCTTCTCCAAAAAGACCAGATAAAACTAGGTCCAAGTCAAAAAGGCGACCTTGTTGGTTGGCAATCCACATAATACCTCCACTACATCTTTGCATCCCAATGTAACTGAAAAAGCAACATAATCAACATTGTATGATTGTACTACCCCCAACTTATGGAGCCTCTCATGACAATCAACAAGAAACTCATACGCATCCTCATCAGGGGTACCATAGAACTCAAGCGGCTTCATCTTGGTAAACCTCCCACATAGATCCTGCTCGTCATGAGTCAAAGTCGGGCCAGCAACAGGCCTAGGATCAAAAGTAGGCGGTGGAATCTCATCAATACAGGGTATCATAACAACGACAGGCTGTGCCCCCTTTATCTAATACTGCTCGGAAGTCTGAGCTCCAGCTCTAGTTTGAGATCCATTCGGTGTAGCTGGAAGGCCACCTATCTTGGTCGAACTCTCAAGAAGGCTCAAGATATGAACCATGGCATCCTGCAGTACGGGAGTAGCAATAACCTCGGGCTGGTCCCAGCTCCTCCTCATCCATAGGCTCGTGCTCATGCTCTATCTAGAGCCCAGGCAATAGAGATCTATCTCGGGCTTGGCTAGCCACGGGTGCTCTACCTCGTGCTGGTGCTGACCGACGATCCCCACCTCTACCGTGGCCTCAAGTTCAGCCACGGCCTCTAGAGGCCGGAACTGGCACCTCATCTCTCGCGACCGTCGCACTTGTCTTCACTATCTATGAAACAATAAGAATAGAAGTCAGATACCAATTTGAATAAAGCAGCACAAAAGGAGTGAAAGAATTGGAAGTTTTAAATGTCCTATAGCCTTTCGCAGATAAGTACAGAGCTCATCGTACCAATCCACAAGACTCAACTAGACATTGCTCTTGTAGTCGTAAGATTGGTGAACTTAGGGCTCTGATACCAACCTGTCACGACCCAACTCGTGGCTCGTGCAAGCACACACACTATCTCCTCTGGTGGAAAAACCCTTCCCTTAAAGCTTAACATTTTAATCAACATTCGACATGCAGAAGTAAACATAGATAAATAACTATCTTAACTTATATATAAACAATGCGAAAATACTAAATACACATAACCGCAAGAATGGTATGAACTCGTACAAGAGGCACTAATAGCAAATATATAGTCTGATAGAGGAAATACAGTCTCATAAACAAGATAATATTATCTCGAAATGAGAAAGAAGACAAGTAAGCAAGAGGAGCCTCCGGACTGTAGATCAGGCAAGTAGCTCACCCTGGAATTCTCCGATCAAGGGCCTTAGATCACTCACGAGGTCGGAATGTCGAACCAGCAACAAACTCTGCACTCAAGAAAAGTACAACAAGTGTAGTATGAGTACAAACACACGTACTCGTAGGTATCATAGACCGGCAATGACTAGTTTACATACATAAATAGAAAGAAATAGACAAGTAGAGCACGATAAGCAGTTAGGAACATGTCATGTATAATATCAGATGATAAATATGAGCTGCCAAGTCAACAGTCAAGAACATATGAATGTATGTGAATGTAATGTGATGAAACTGCAGTGAATTGCCACATAGGCCCTTTTCTTTGGAAGGAGCTACCACACAGACTCTTCTCCACCGTATACACATGGTAAGGGCAATGCCTCAATAGCCAGGACCCTTGGGGGACTCACGAATTCCATTTATACACTCTCTCTCACTCCGGTATATCACCTCAAATCACGAGCACTCATCCCACTCCGCTAAAGACCTCATATCATGGCTCTCATCTCTCTTTTACGCTCTTCTACTAGGACCTCGGAGACTACACTCTCTCACTTATCACTATTTCTGAACAATGGTCAAATCATATCAGTGATAAGAATGGAATGCAATGCATGCATGAAATCAGCCTCAATAACATCACATATCAGTGGCAGCAGTTAATGGAGGCTAGCATTAAATGTAAAATGAATAGTCATAGCACTTTAAGTGCCAAGATGACACGTGTAAGTGAGGGAGCATGCCAAAATTGGACTCTAACCTCCTTTTGCATTACTAATAACGTTTGGGGGGAGTCCAAAAATGTATGGGGAGACCATTATTTTCCTAAGTGTAAGAGTTGTAAATGTTCATGAGGTATATGTATACAACAACCATTTCTTATGAGAATTAGAAGCAATTTGGAGAAACCTCTGTCTTTGTAAATTATTGTCATGACCCAATTTACCAAGTCGTGATGGCACGAGTCCCACCGTACTAGTAAGCCAACACTATTACACCCCGGAAATTTCTCGTTAACGTACAGTGAATAGACTAACGAAGGGCACGACGTATACGATGTTTTGATAAGTAAGAAATAACATTTGATGATTCTAAATGAGATTTCAATGACATTTGAGGTAGGAGACGAAAGTTGTTAAGGAAAGCAAGGTATATGTTGTGTGTCGGGCAAGATTTACGAGTATCGAATTAATGATGGCTTAATGATATTTTGGAGAAGAGTTATAATGTCCCCTAGACTGTTAATGAGGTGTTAAACAAGTGTCAAGAAGGTTCCATAAGGATTGGAGATCAAACGAACGACGGAGATCATTTCAGGGAAATGGGGTTATACGACCGACTTATACGGTCCGTATAACATTATACGGTCCGTATAAGGGTCCGTATAACACCCAGCAAAGATGATGTTTTCCTGGTGGTGAACCACGACCACTTATACGGGCCGTGCAATGTTATACGGACCGTATAAGTATCCGTGGAAGGCCCGATGGGCTGAGTTAAGTTCAATTATATAAATGTGATCCCACTTCACTAATTTAATTTCCCACACTTCTTCATCTCTCTCAAGGCTTCTAAAGGGTTCCACACACTTCTTCCATAAGAACTCAAGAGATATTCAAGATCAAATTCATCAAACTAAGAGAGTTAAGTGTAAGAAGCTCACTAGAGTTCATCCAAGACAAGGAATCTAAGAAGAAGTGAAGCTAGGGTTTTGGTGCAAGAGGAGTATCTCCGTTCAAGGCTTATTCTTACACTATATAAGGTAAGTTTTATGATCATTCCATGTTGTTTAAATTAATGAGAGGTTGAAAGACTTGGATTGTAGAAGGATACAGAAAATGGGTCATGAAAGTGAGAATAGTGACATTTTGAGTGGTAGTTTGGAATAAGTCATGAATATTGATATGTTGTGATTATAATTATGTTATAAATGACATTTAGGACATAGGATAAGCATTATATGTGAGAAAATGTAATAGTGTACTATGACCATGATTATGGAGGAATTGAAGTGAAATTGTGAAATGTGGATAATGTAGATGAATGATGATTGTTGCTTATAATATTGTGAATGTTGTTATGGATGTTTGGGAGTTGATATGTAATATGAGGAAAGTTGTATAAACAAAGGAAATGCTGCCCAATTTTCTCTAGCCTTAGTAAGCATGTTTTTATAATCGATTGGCTAATGTTAATACGAACTTTCTTGAAGGTAGAAACGCGAGCATCGAAGGAGAACGATCAAACGATAAAATAGCTAAACAAAAGAGGTATGTAAGGATAATCCTTTCCTTCTAAGGCATGACTCCTATTGCATGAATCTTCCTATTTTTCCATAATCTTCCTAAATAACGGAAATTACGAGTCCATGACTATAAAGAGATACATATGCACATGATAAAGAAAAGAGATACGATACGAGCATGATAATGATGATGATGAGTTTAAGTATAGAGAATCCTCGAGTAATATACGATGTCCATGGGGTTAATGATCCGAAGTACGATTCCATTGATGCTTTTCCTTGTGTACACTCACCTTAAAATGTTAGTCCCCTCAAGGTGAGACATAATGATTATGATCACTCCATAATGTAATCGGGGGTTCACGACCTTATGTCACGCCGACATCTCCATAGTTACCTTCAAGTTCTAATGTATGTTTTGATGATAAATGTATAATGATGCTAAGTTATGATAAGGTCATGATATGCCTATAAGATGTACAATAATGATAAGTTTATGATGTGCTCACGATGATACAATTCCACCGTGCCTAAATGGCCGGACATGTCACCGCAAAGGCGGGCTGCTTGTGATTCCACTGTGCCCAAATGGCCAGACATGTCACCGCTAAGGCGGGCTGCTTATGATTCCACCGCGCCTAGAAGGCCGGACATGATCACCTCTAGTGGGTGGCATATGATGTTTACCCGGACGCGGGTTAACGATGATGATGATGATATATATATATATATATATATATATGATACATGTACTACAAATATATATGATATATGTATGAAATGCATCCACTCTTAAAAGTTAAGCAGGTTATATCTTCATCTTATGTCTTATGATTTCTCTGTTATGTTCATTTCATTCATGCCTTACATACTCAGTACAATGTTCGTACTGACGTCCGTTTTCTTTGGGCGCTGTGTTCATGCCCACAGGTAGGCAGGGAGGTGATCCAGACTCGTAGGAGCTACTAGCAGACTTTGAGAGCACCCCATTATTCCGGAGGTGCTATTGATTTATCCTTTTGTGTATATATATATATATATATATATGTTTTGGGCATGACGGGGTCCTGTCCTGTCCATATGTCTAGTACTCTAGTAGAGGCTCGTAGATACGTATGTATGGGTAGTATGGTCTCATGATTTCCTTATCGTACATGTATTATTTTGATAGCTGAAGGGCTTATGTATATAAAGGTAAATATGTTTCAAAGTGAAAAATGGTTTTCCGATGATTTGAGTATAAGATTAATGAATGAACGCTTGATAAGTACGATGGGTAATGGTATGAGCGGTGCTCGGTGGTTAGCCCTGGCTACCCGTCATGGCCCGTATTCGGTTCGTGACAAACACCAACCATTAACAACCCAAAATAAGAGGAAATATTAAAAGCGAAAATAAACATACAAGTCATTTTCAAGTCTTAACAATATTAAATAGAAATACTTAAGTAATTATTACAATCCTTCCCCAAAATCCGATGTCACCATAATACAAGGACTACTAAGAGTATAAATAGTCGGAATACATAAGGAAACTGTCTGAAATGAAGAAGACAGAAAATAAAGGATAAGAAGAATCCGGATTCATCCCGAATCCAAGGAGCTCACCCTGGCCTCTCAAACAACGCTCTAGCGGGGAACCTGGTAGTCGCGGCTTCCACTTGTGCTAGGGATCGAGTCTGCACATAAAAAAAGGTGCAGCAAGTGTAGCGTAAGGACAACAAAAAATAGGTACTCAGCATGCATCGTTGACAAACCCTTTCCAGAATGGAGACGAGGGTTGGTCTTCGACATCACAACCACACTTGTCCGCGATTAGTCCAAAAAAGAGATAGTTATAATAATAGCCAAACCCACATAACAGATAGATGTTCAAGATAAGGCAAAATCGTACAAATAATCACCACAACAATATAGAAACAAAGGATGAATGATATGCAAATTCAATGTAAGGCCTTTGTTTTCACTTCCTGATATATACAGGTTCGAATATCAACGAATCGTGACCCATAGGGGGCTCATGAGGCGCATATATCACTGCTCCGATAATTTTCTCGGATCATGGGCTCAATCATATCATATCTCAATAACCTGTCTCTTAGCCAACCGGGCTCAAGTACCAATTAAACGTGCCAAAACATCATCACTCGTCCGGAATAAGATCCCATCAGACTCACAATCATATCCTCAAATAGTATGCATAGATACATGAAAAGCGTGAATATGGCGTGCATCAAGTCAAGAACAAGTACAAAAGCATGAAATCCATTCTTACCTTCACAATATCATAAAGGCTTCACCTTTTTACTTTCCTTCAATTCGACGAGGATATATGAGTGATATGCAAGCACAACAGACAAGACATGCAATAATAATAAGAGACATAAAGCACAGGCATCGGACCCCATTCACGGATCTCAAGGGATCGTATGATTCTATCAGCTAGTGCCCAAAGCATGGCATTCAGACCAACTATACAATTGAAATTGCACAAATACCCGTAACATGATGACCGTTAACCGATACTAGTGCTCGTCACCTCACAAGTATCGGAACCCCCTTAATTCGCCCCAATTCCCTCTTATTAGGTTCATTTTAGGCAACACACACATTCAAGAAATAGTTTAAGGTCTCAACATGCCTGGAATACCAAATCTCAAATCACAACGCCCTCTTACCACTCTGAATAGTCTCAAACGAACAAAGTCTAATCAAATAAGGGGTTATTCGTTAGAATACGAGTCTATCAATACCTATATTGCTACATAATCCAAAACCCCCAAATTTAGCCCTAAAATAAGGATTCCGAACCCAAAAGGGAAAAACAGAAATCATGATCCTCGTACTCAATATAACCCATAAACTGAAAATCATCCAAAAATAATCATTAATTCATGCTCAATTTCTAAAACCCCAAATTTCTAAGTTGGGTTCCAAAACCCTTCATTATTACTCTTAAAAATCAACATTCTAAGCATGGATTATGATCTTACTAGATGGAATAACCAAAATATCCAATTAGAACACTTATATAAAAGTCTTCTGCTAGGAACTCCTTCAATCTCCTCCAAATTCGCTTTCAAGGCTTAAGGGTTTTGAATGAAAAGACTAAGAAAAAAGACACTAAAAGAACCACATTCTTTTCAGCGATCCGCGCACCTGCGTCCCTAGGTTTGCATCGGTGAACACACACCGGCAGAAGAGACCTCGCCACGGCGTATTTCCCCAAAGTACCACAAGCTCGCAGCGGCGAAGCCTAGCTCACGGTTGCTTACTCACACCTGTGAGAAAACCTTCGCAGGGGTAGACCAGGGTCAACCTAGTGGTTCTTCGCTCCGGCGAGCCTCCTATCGCCGGAGCGTGTGCACAGGGGCGAGACCTGTGCGCGAACACCAGAACTAGAAAAATTTGGTTTTTGACTCTCAACACCCGAAATCTCGAGACTCTTCCGGAAACTCCCCGAGACAAACCAAATATGCAGACATAGGTAAAAACGCGCTACAAACTCACTCGCGCACTCAAAATTTCCAAAAAGGGTCTCTTTGACCAAGTCAATCCCAAACGGGAAAAAACCAACTTTCCAACCAAATGACCAAAATGCCCTACCTCTCCTCCCCCCCCCCCTCCCCCCCAAGACCCTTGGGAACTGAACCAAACACTCCAACAACCTGTAATCAATGTCCTGAAGCTAAAGGCACCAACGAAAATCCCAAAAGGCGCAATTACCCCCGAAGATGCCTAAAGTCAACCTAACACTTAAAGGTTACTTAACGTAGCAAATTCCTAAAAGGGCGGTTTCAAAAGGGCAAAATAGGCAGAAACACGAAAGCAACGAAAATAACCCAACTGGTCATTACATCATCCACCATTAAAACACATGTTCGTCCTTGAACATCAAAGACAGGAAAAAAGGAAAAGATGTACCTGGGACATCAAAAAGCTGAGGGTACATCGCCCTCGTATCCAACTCGTTCTCCGAAGTAGCCTCCTCCACCGGATGACCTCTCAACTGAACCTTCACAGAAGCAATGTCTTTGGATCTCATCTTGCGAATCTGACGGTCCAAGATAGGAATCGGCTCCTCCCCATAGGACAAATTCTTATCAAGCATCACCGAATCCTATCTAATCACATAAGAACCATCAGAAACATACTTTTTGAGCATAGAAACATGGAACACCGGATGAACATTCGATAAACTAGGAGGTAGTGCTAACTCATACGCAACATCTCCAACTCTCTAAATAATCTCAAAAGGACCAATGTAACGAGGACTCAACTTTCCTTTTTTTCCAAACCTCATCACACCCTTCATACATGAAACCTTAAGCAAGACCCGATCACCCACCATAAACACAAAATTAGGAACTCTCCCGTCCGCGTAACTCTTTTGCCCCTTTGAGCGCTGAGAAGCCTTGCCTAAATAATCTTCACTTTATCCAACAAATCGCTAAGTAAATCAGTACCCTAAGGCCTCACCTCAAAGGAATTAAACCATCCAATGGGAGATCGACATCTCCTACCATACAAGACCTCAAACGGAGCCATTATACTGGAATGATAACTGTTATTGCAAGCAAACTCATCCAAAGGAAAGAATTGGTCCCAGTGACCACCAAAATCAATCACGCATGCTCACAACATATCCTTCATAATCTAGATAGTATGTTCAAACTGACCACAGTCTCGAGATGAAATGATGTGCTCAACTCAACCCGAATACCCAACTCCCATTTCAAAGAGGTGAACTGAGTCCCCCTATCAGAAATAATGGAAACAGCCACTCCATCCAAATGAAGAACCTCACAAATGTTGATCTTCGCTAGCTTCTCAGAAGTGTAATTCGTTTGAACAGGAATGAAATGAGCTGACTTAGTCAAACGATCCACAATCACCCTAACAGAATCAAACTTACCCAAAGTCCATGGAAACCCTACAACAAAGTCCATGCAATCCTTTCCCATTTCCACTCAGGAATGGGCATCCTCTGAGAAATCCCACTAGGCTTTTGGTGCTCATATTTCACTTGTTGACAATTCAAACATCGAGACACAAACCTCGCAATATTCTTCTTCATGCTACACCACCAATAGTGTTGCTTCAGATCTCAATACATCTTCATAGCACGAGGGTGAATAGAATATCTCGAGCTGTGAGTCTCCTCCATAATCAAAGTAGTCAAATCTCTAGTCCGAGGCACACACACTCGTCCTTTGATCCTCAAAATCCCTTCTTCATCAAGCCTTGCCTCACAAGCCTTTCCCTTCAACACTTTATCACGAATTTTGCACAACTTTGGATCATCAAATTGCTGAGCTCGAATCTGCTCCAATAAAGAAGAACGCGCCTCCACACAAGCAAGAACCTTCCAGGTTCAGAAATATCAAGCCTAACCAAGGAATTTGCCAAACTTTGAATCTCCTTAGCCAAAGGTCTCTCCCCAATCTGGAGACAAGCAAGACTACCCATACTCACTGATTTCTGACTCAAGGCAATCCGCAACCATATTGGCCTTTCCCGGATACTAAAGGATAGACATATCATAATCCTTGAGTAACTCTAACCATCTTCGCTGCCTCATGTTCAGATGCTTTTGGTTGAATATATGTTGAAGACTCTAATGATCCGTGAAAAACTCACAATGCACGCCATAGAGATAGTGTCTTCAAATCTTCAAAGAAAACACCACCGCCGCTAACTCAAAGTCATGAACGGGGTAGTTCTTCTTGTGCACCTTCAATTTCTTGGAAGCACAGCGATGGCCTTCCCTTTCTGTATAAGAACACAACCAAGACCCAACCGCGAAGCATCGCAATACACGGTAAAACCCTCACCCTCCATAAAAAGGGTCAAAATGGGAGCTGAAACCAACAAGGCCTTGAGCTTTCGAAAGCTCGTCTCACACTCATCTGACTATTGAAAAGGAACGTACTTTTGGGTCAATCTGGTAAGGGGAGATGCTATGGCAGAGAATCCCTCAACGAATCATCGATAGTAACTAGCCAAACCAACAAAGCTCTGAACCTCTGAAACTGTAGTAGGCCTGCCCCAATCACAAACAGCCTCAATCTTCTGTGGGTCAATCGTGATACCATCCTTGGACACCACGTGCCCTAAAAACGCCACAGAACTAAGCCACAAATCTTACTTAGAGAACTTACCATAAAGCCTCTTCTCCCTCAAAGTCTCAAGAACAATCCTCAGATGCCTCTCGTGCTCCTCCCTAATCCTAGAGTAGATCAAAATATCATCGATGAAAACGATCACAAGGGAGTCCAAATATGATAGAAAGACATCATTCATCAACTCCATAAATGTTGTAGGTGCATTAGTCAACCCAAAAGACATAACCAAAAAATCATAATGACCATAACGAGTACAAAATGCTATCTTGGGAATATCCTCTATCCGGATCTTAAGTTGATGATATCTGGATCTCAAATCAATCTTTGAAAAGACTGACGCTCCCTGAAGCTGGTCAAACGGGTCATCAATCCTGGGAATGGGATACTTGTTCTTGATGGTAACCTTATTCAACTGCCTATAATCAATACACATCCTTATGGATCCGTCCTTCTTCATCACAAACAATACCGGTGCACCCCACGGGGACACACTAGGACGAATAAACCCTTTGCTCAATAAATCTTGCAACTGTTCTTTCAATTCCTTCAACTCTGCTGGAGCTATCTTATGGAAATCAATATCCCGGTCCGGAGGAATACCAGGAAGATCAGTAGGGAACACCTCAGGAAACTCTCTCACAACCGCTACCGACTCAAGTGGAGGAGTCTCGGCACCGGTACCACCAATATAAGCTAGACACCCTTTCTCAACCATCCGACACGACTTAAGAAATGAAACTATCTACTTAGGCGCGGGACTACCCGTACCCTTCCACTCTAACCTAGGAATCCCAGGCATGGCTAAAGTAACCGTCTTGGCATGGCAATCTAAAATCGCATGGCACGGAGATAACCAACTCGTGCCCAAAATAACATCAAAGTTCGTCATATCTAGAATCATCAAATCAACCCAAGTCTCATAACCCATCATAGTGACTACACAGGATCGGTACAACCGATCCACCACTACGGACTCTCCCACCAGAGTAGAAACATAAACAAAAACATCAAGAGACTCGTACATCATATCTAGACCCGATGCAAAATGAGTAGATACATATGAATAAGTATAAACCGGATCAAATAAAGTAATAGCTGACCGGTGATAAAGCGAAAATAATACCGGTAATCATAACATCTGAGGCCTCTACCTCTGGTCTACCCGAAAATGCATAACACTGGGCTCCACCACCACCAGATTGTGAACCCCCACGACCACCTCCACGGTCGGTCTGGGTGCCACCCCTATCTGAATGAGAGTCCCTCTACCACTCTGAGAACGCCTTCTCGATGGCTGACTAGCTGGCCTCGGAGTAGAAACCTAAGAACTGGGGTGTGAACCACTTTGTCGAGCTCTGGGGAAATTTCTGGTATAGTGCCCAACCTAACCACACTCGAAACATCCACCACGGGCTGCAGGCTAAGGAGAAGAACCAAAATCATCACCATGACCACCTGGCTGAGAATACGACGACTGAGAACTCTGCCCTGGACTATATCCACCACTACGACCTGAAGTACCACCCTGATAAGGTTGGATAGTTTCCTGGAGTATCCGACTTAACTGTGGACGATGGCCTCTACTACGATGATCATGACCTCCAGAAAAGGAACCTCTAAAACCTCCCGAAAAATGAGGTCTCTTCCCAGACCTATCCCCAAACTGCTGGCGCCTAAGTGTCTTCATACCTCGCTCAACATCAACAACACACTAAAAGTCCTTACCTGAGGAGGCAACAAACATCGCAGCAACCTTGAGATGATACGATAAACCTCGAATGAACTTGCGGATCCTCTCCGCCTCATCAGGTAGAACAGTTAAGGCATGGCGGGAAAAGGCATGAAACTCCATCTCGTACTCAGTAACACTTATAGATCCCTATTCAAGATGGTTAAACCTCTCATGCCTCTCCTTACGGAAGCTGAAAGGGACCCACTTCTCTAAGAAGACTCTCGAAAACTCTTTCCAAGTGAGCGGAGGCGATCCAACGGGCCTAGTCTCCAAGAATGCCCTCCACCACTGCTTAGCGGGGCCAATCATCTTCATCTCCATAAACCCCACACCATTAGACCGCACTAGTCCAAGGGTGCCCAACCTCTCATAGCAACTAAACAAGAACTCATAAGGATCAGTATCAGGATGTCCGTCATAAGTCTGCAGTTTCATCTTGTCAAACTTATCCCACCTCTTCTACTCATCAACAGTTATAGTAGGCTGAACCGCTGGCCGTGGAACAATACCCGGAGTAACAACACCTGCAACTGGGCTCAAAGAGCCTGAAAAGGCACAGTGGCAACTGGCCGCGCTCCTAGAGTCTTGAAACCTGCGGCTACCTGCTCGGGAGTCTGTGCTCCTGCCTAAGTATGGGATCCCTTAGAAAGAGTCGATATCATGCCTGCCTGAGACATCCAATCAAAGTAACTCAGAAGACGGGCCATGGCATCCTGGAGAAACTCTGCAGATAGGTGAACTGGGGGAGCCTTACCTGGTACCTCTACGGGTATCTCACCCTTGACCTAGTCACTACCCTCTGGCTCGAGAGACGCCTCACGGACAGGAGCATGAGCGGCTGCGGGTGCTCTAGCAACATGGGCTCCAGCCCGGCCTCAACCTCTGGCTCATCCCATACCTCCCCTAGTAGCTCCGGGAGCAGGTACAGGAGCTGGTGTTGTACCCTGACCACCTACAGTGGCTGACCGTGTTCTCACCATCTGTGAGAGAACAAAACATTGAAATCTTAGAACATATTAGAAGTAATTACGCACGATAAAGAACAAAAGATGAGAGTTTTCCTAAAGGTCCTATAGCCTCCCGAGGATAAGTACGAAGCTCTTGTTACCTATCCGCGAGACTCTAATAGACATCGTCCTTGTATTGGTGAGATCGATTATCCTAGGGCTTAAATACCGATTTATCATGACTCAATTTACCAAGTCATGATGGCACTAGTCCTACCGTACTAGTAGGCCAACACCAACCATTAACAACCCAAAATAAGAGGAAATATTATAAGCGAAAATAAGCATACAAGTCATTTTCAAGTCTTAACAATATTAAATAGAAATACTTAAGTAATTATTAAATAGAAATACTTAAGTAATTATTACAATCCTTCCCCATAATACAAGTACTACTACGAGTATAAATAGTCTGAATACATAAGAAAACTGTCTGAAATGAAAAAGACAGAAAATAAAGGATAAGAAAAATCCCAAGCCATCATGAATCCAAGAAGCTCACCTCGGCCTCTCAAGCAATGCTCTAGAAGGGAACCTAGTCGCAGCCTCCACTCGTACTAGGGATCAAGTGTGCATACAAAAAAAGGTGCAGCAAGTGTAGCGTGGGTACAATAAACAACAGGTACTCAGCATGCATCGTTGACCGACCCTTTTCGGACTAGAGACGAGGGTGTGTCTTTGACATCACAACCAACCTTGACCGCGATTAGTCCAAATACGAGACAATCATTATAACCACTAAACCCACATAACAGATAGATTTGCAAGATAAGGCAAAACAGAACCAATAATGACCAGAAACATATAGAAAAAATGGATGAATGATATGCAAATGAAATGCAAGGCCTTTGTTTCCACATCTCGATATACACACGTTTGAATATTAACGAATCGTGACCCATGGGGGCTCATGAGGCCCATATATCATCGCTTCGATAATTTCCTAAGATCACGGCTTCAATCACATCATATCTCAATAACCTGTCTCTTAGCCAACCGAGCGCAAGTACCAATCGAACGTGCCAAAACATCATAACTCGTCCGGAATAAGATCCCATCAAACTCACAATCATATCGTCAAATCCTATGCATGAATACATGAATATGACGTGCATCAAGTCAAGAACAAGTACAAAAGCATGAAATCCATTCTTACATTCTCAATATCATAAAGGCTTCACCTTTTTACTTTCCTTCAATCGACGAGGATATATAAGTGATATGCACGCAAAACAGAAAAGGCATGCAATAATAATAAGAGACATAAAGTACGGGCATCGGACCCTTATCACGGATCTCAAGGGTGTTAGACCCCGTATTTTATACGTCGAGTTATTCGCGAAGGAATCGACGTGAGGTAGAAACCTCGGATTTTTAATTTCTAAACTAGACCTAATCGGTTATAAATTTTACTTAGTGTAAAAATGTTATTAGAGATTAGGAACTACTTAATTGTGGTGTTAAGTAAAAATTTGTGACAATAATGAGCCAACAAGAGTATCAAACGTCCAAGGTAAAAAGGATGACTCAAAGTCATCTAAAATAAGGCTAATGGAAGACATACAAATGTGCAATTAAATGTTGATTGATCCACTACATTTTCAATATATTGTGGACAATTAAATTGGAAGGAAAATACAAGTTATATTCGGCCATAAAACAGAAATTTGGAGGAGAAAAGTTGGAGCATACAATTGAATATTTGAGCATCTACTACTTTATGAAAGTATACATTATTTTAGGAAGACATCACATGGTGGAGGGATCACTTTAAATTAAATATTGCTCATCCATCTTGGCATGATTACAATAGACAAAGGGTGATGTATGAATAATTCACCACACTTACAATTGTCTTGTAAACAATTGAAAAGAATGAAGAAAGGAGAGACAAGGGAAGTAGGCTAGCCGAAAGTGAAGGGAAAGAATTAGAAAATATTTAAGAATGGAATGACTCATTCCATAAGTGGAGCATGGGACCAACTTGTAAGCATCATATTTGAACCAAATAATGACCAAGATATCAGCCATCACAATTCATTCCTACTACACAACGCAAAGAAAGAAAAACCTAATTCTAGAGAGAGAAAGTCTCGGCCAAGGGACTGATTTTTGAGCCCTTTGAGTCTTGATCCATAAATTATTTTCCAAGGTGTTTCAACCCTTTAGAATGTCCCTAGAACGTGAAGATAGTCTTTGGAGCAACAAGAACCATTTTCATCTCAAAACACAAACTCTAGCCAAGTAGAGAAGTCAAGTTGTCCAGGTAAGATCTAACTTCTTTTGCTTGTATTAAGGGTGATGTAGATGAGTAAATATAAGTTGTATACATGAAATTATGTGTGTTGATGTTGGAACATGATAGTAGTTAGGGGGTTATATGTGTTGATGTTGAAGTATGGTTGTAACTTGATGAACATGAATCGCATGCATAAAATCATGAAAGTTGGTGTTGGAATGTTAGTTGGCCATAGGGACTGTTTTGGTGGAATTAATGGACTTATTTTCTTTAATAAATATGGTTTTTAATATCATAGATCTCATGCTAAAAAGAATGAAAATAATTGGAAGGTTAAAGGTGAAGTTATGTTAGTATGAAAATGATTGAATCTATGATTTTATGTGAAGTGATGTTGAAGCATGTTGAAACCGTTTGTGGACTGTTTTGTGAGGAAGTTAGTGAAATTTTTTACATGATATTTTGATTGTTATTATCATTAATTTTATGATGGAATGAAGGTGTTTAATGGTTGGAGTTGAAACTAAAGTCGTTTGTGAGTTGTTGTAAGAATTGTAGAAATGACGATGTAGCTTAGTTGCATATGAATTGATGTTGTACTTGTCGTGTGGATATCTGGTCATAACCTACTGAAATTATATGAAAATAAGACATGAAATAATGTGTAAGAATCATATGTGGTTTTCTTAGTATGTTCGTAAACGTTTGCAAGAATTCCGAACATTGTTTAGGGACTGTTTTGGACATGTTGTTGGACTGTTTTGGATATGTTGTGGTAATGGACTGTTTTGGACTTGTTGTTTTCATCAAGTTGGAAAAAATAATTATAGTTAAGAGTATACATCATGTTGTCATAGTGGTTGGGCTGTTATAGAATCGTTTCGACGAAATAATATGACTATAGATTAACAAGAATAAATTGGATGTGTCATAATCGCATGTACACTATTATCTAGCGTTGTAAGGTGCGGGCTGTTTTGATACGTTGTTGTTATTGAACTTGGAAGATTAATCATAATTAAGATTATTCTTTGTATTGTATGTTGGATGGGCTGTTATAAGTTTTTACATGCAAACGTTAAGGCTACGAACTATTAGAAGTAACTTGAGAATGTAGTAGCCGTATGTGAATCGTTATTGCATGTTGTGAATGTGGGCTGTTTGGAATATTGTGTGGGCTTTCCGGATTGATATTGAACATATAATTATTGATGTTGGGCTGGTTATATGTACTTGGTTTGGATACAAGAGTAAACGTCGCCTAAACATCTAGAAAGGAGTTACTAACGTTAGAATACGTTTTGAATCTCCCCGTAACTTAAACGTTGTTGTTGGCATCTTAATATAGGTTGAAGTATTATTGGGCAGCGTATACATATTGTGTGACGAATAAACGCTAAAGGTATGTGAATCTAACCCTTCTTTCTTTTTTGCATGATCGTTGTGAAATGAATATACGATATATATACGAATCCAAAGGAAACTCCTATTCCTAGAGCCACTAGGATGGCTATTGATTTTTGATTCCCATAAACTTATGCTTTGATTCATATATATTAATGTGTACACATGATTTCAAAGTTCCATTTGATATAATCCACAGGGACATCCGAAAGGTATATGAGATGATTATTATTTGAAATTGTGAACGATGGTTCGTGTTGACTATTCCATTGAGTCCTTAAAAATGTTTTGAATTGCATATAGTTTCTCACTACTCTGCTCGTGCAAATCTCAATATATCTTTCACCGAGTCCCGGGCTGGGTATGTTATCGTGCACACTGTATTGTTCGCCGAGTCCCTCATTAAAGGGTCGGGTACAATATATATATATATGTATATTCTGAAGTTATGCTGTGTTATGAAGTTATGCTGTGATATGAAGTTATGCTGTGTTACGGAGTTATGCTGTGTTACGGAGATATATATTATATTCTGAAGTTATGCTGTGTTATGGCGCCAGAGACGGGGTGGCGACCATGTTCACTGTGTCCCATAATGGGGCCGGATATGATATATGATTTTGACATGCATGATTTATGTTTCGAAAGCAAGTATTTGGTATTCTGGTTATTGTACTCATTTTCTGTACTTCTTATTTAAATCAAGATCCCGTTTACTGTATTTCATGTTTTACATGCTCGGTACATATTCCGTACTGACCCCCTTTCTTCGGGGGGGGGGGCTGCCTTTTATGCCCGCAGGTGCAGACATTCGCTTTGGTGATCCGACAGCTTAGGATTTTCCCCTTCTGCTATTTTGGAGAGCTCCATTGTTCCAGAGTCAAGACTTTGGTACAAATCCTTCTCGGATATATATTTATATGCCTATGTGGACTAAGGGTACGACGGGGCCCTGTCCCGTCATATATTACGTTACTGTTGCTACTCTTAGAGGTCTGTGGACATATGTGTGGGTTGTGTATGGGTTCTGTTCAGCTGTGTCTATAAGATGTGCTGTGGTATGATGTTCGTATATGATGGCGGCCTTGTCGACTTGCATATGATATTATTATATGATGGCAGCCTTGTCGGCTTGCATTTATATGAATATTTATGTGACAGTTCTGAGATCATGGTTTGGTCGTTATAAGATCCATATTGAGTTTGATGTGAAATGAACATATAGCTAAAGTGTATGTATACGGGTGTCCATGTCGGGCACCAGTCACGGCTTACGGGGTTGGGTCGTGACAAAAGTGGTATCAGAGCAGTTTATCCTCGGAGTGTCCACAGACCGTGTCTAGTAGAGTCTGGTTTATCGGTGTGTTGTGCACCACATATATAAACAGGAAGCTACAGGATATTTAGGATGTCATCTTTCTTTCATATCATAGATCGTACGATAGAGCTATATTATTAGGATGATCTTTTTCTAACAGACTGCTACGTTTACAGCTATGCCTCCGAAGAAAGCGACAGCTGCTCAAAAGGGCAAATGGGTAGCAGGAGAAACTAGCCAGACTGGGAGAGTTACTAGGGCTCGTGCTCAGATTATGCCTGAGGTTTTGCTTCAGTCCGCGAGTTCTGCTAAACCGCCATTTCAAGGGGGACCTAGGACAGCGACAGCTGCGGGTCAGGGGGCGGCTCCACCGCCAACTACCGAGGACCCAGCACCTGAGTCTTCAGCTCCTCAGCCTGGGGCGGAGGATAGAGCTATGAGAGATGCAGTTCAGTTACTTACCAGACTAGTGGCTGGACAGACTCGCAGGCACGGACTAGGGGTTGACCAGGCGGATAGACATGACAGTCTGAGGGCCCGTGACTTCCTAACATGTAACCCTCTAGAATTTTTTGGGTCGAAGCCCGAAGAGGACCCGCAGGAGTTCGTTTGGCAGATGCAACATACGCTGAGGCTAACTAAGGCTTCTGAGACTGAGTCAGTGGAGTTAGCTTCGTATCGACTGCGAGACGTAGCTGTCAACTGGTACGAGTCGTGGGAGTTGTCTAGGGGCGCGGATGCTCCTCCAGCAGTGTGGGATGAGTTTGTGGAGGCATTTCTTGGCCATTTTCTGCCTCCGGAAATGCGGCGAGCCAGAGTCAATAGATTCTTGCGACTGGGACAGAATGGCAGGAGCGTTCGGGATTATAGTCTCGAGTTCGATTCGTTGGCTAGATATACGCCTGTTATTGTACCCGATATGACTAATAGGATGCATTGGTATGTGATGGGGTTGGATCGCTACTTGGTTGATAGCTGTATGGTAATGGCCTCCCAGCCAGGGATGGATATTTCCCGGTTATAGGCGTATGCCCAGGGGATGGAGGATCAACACAAGGGGCGTCAGCCCGAGAGAGACTATGACAGTGGCCATCATAAGAGAGCTAGGTCAGCTGGTCATTCAGGCGAATTTCGAGGCAGGCAGCCTCAGCAGCAGCACGGTAGATATCCCTCTCAGCTAGCACGGAGTGCACCCCCACAGTTCGCTGGCAAGAGATTTGATAGTGTCGGGTATTCAGGAGCCGGCTAGAGCTCCAGGGCTTCGGGTTCGCAAGTGAACAAAGGTCCCAGTCAGTCGAGGCCACCCTTACCTCGGTGTTCTCGATGTGGGAAACAGCATTCTGGCGAGTGTTATCGTGCTACAGGTGCTTGTTTTTCTTGCGGCCGTCAGGGCCATATTATGAGGGATTGTCCACAAGGGGCCAGTCCAGGCGGTGCGGCTCAGCCTACTGGATCAGTTGCTGGTTCATCTTCTTCTACGGCTGTGCGCCCTATGGGGCAGGGTTTCCAGGCACCGGCAGGCCGTGGTAGAGGTCGTGGCGGAGCTTCTAGTTCCAGCGGTCCTTCGAACCGCCTATATGCCTTAGCTACCAGGCAGGATCAGGAGGCGTCACCTAATGTGGTTACAGGTATGCTATCGATTTTCTCTCGAGAGGTGTATGCATTGATAGACCCAGGCTCCACATTATCGTATATTTCCCCACTCGTTGCTAGTAGAATTAGGATAAAACCTGAATCGATAGAACCATTTGAAGTAGCTACACCAGTAGGAGATTCTGTTATAGCAAGACAAGTATATAGAGATTGTACAGTAAACATATATAGTCGTTGCAGTAAGGCAGACCTGATAGAGCTAGATATGACTGAGTTTGATGTTATTATGGGCATGGATTGGTTAGCTTCTTGTTACGCTAACGTTGACTGTCGAGGCAAGATAGTCCGATTTCAGTTCCCAGGAGAGCCAGATATAGAGTGGATGGGAAATACAGCATCGCCGAAGGGTAAGTTTATTTCATACCTCAAGGCAAGGAAGATGATCAGAAAGGGCTATATTTATCATCTGGTACGGGTACACGACCTAAAGGCAGAGGCGCCGACTATTCAGTCAATGCCGGTGGTTAGCGAGTTTCCCGATGTATTCCCAGATGAACTCCCAGGCCTTCCTCCTGAGCGGGAGATAGAATTCGCTATAGATGTATTACCAGACACTCAGCCCATATCTATTCCTCCTTACAGAATGGCACCTGCAGAACTGAAGGAACTGAAGGAGCAACTGAAAGACCTACTAGAAAAGGGCTTCATCAGACCCAGTACACCACCTTAGGGAGCACCGGTATTATTTGTAAAGAAGAAGGATGGGTCGCTGCGGATGTGTATTGATTATAGGCAGCTGAATAAAGTAACCATAAAGAACAGGTATCCTCTCCCCAGGATCGATGATCTATTTGACCAGTTGCAGGGTGCTAAGTGTTTCTCGAAGATAGACCTGCGGTCAGGTTATCACCAAGTGCGGGTAAAGGAGGCAGACATTCCAAAGACGGCGTTCAGGACCCGATACGGGATGTCCTTTGGGTTGACCAATGCTCCGGCAGTATTTATGGATCTGATGAACAGAGTGTTCAAGCCATTTCTTGACCTGTTCGTGATTGTATTCATTGATGATATTCTGGTCTATTCACGATCAGAAGAGGAGCATGCAGATTATTTGAGAACGGTACTTAGGGTGCTCCAGCACCAGAAATTGTATGCTAAGTTCTCTAAATGTGAATTCTGGTTGACCTCAGTAGCATTCTTGGGGCATATTATTGCAGCTGACGGCGTTCGGGTAGATACGCAGAAGATTGAGGCGGTGAAGACTTGGCCTAGACCTACGACACCTACTGAAGTACGCAGCTTTCTGGGGCTAGCAGGGTATTACAGAAGGTTCATAGAGAAGTTTGCCTCAATATCAGCGCCTTTAACGAGGCTAACCCAGAAGGCAGCTAAGTTCCAGTGGACCGATTCTTGTGAGCGGAGTTTCCAATTGTTGAAAGATAAATTGACTACGACCCCAGTTCTAAATCTTCCTGAGGGACCGGATGGCTATGTCATTTATTGTGATGCTTCCGGTGTTGGAATAGGTTGTGTGCTGATGCAGCATGGCAAAGTTATAGCCTATGCCTCCCGACAGCTCAAAAAGCACGAAAGAAATTATCCCACCCATGACCTGGAATTAGCAGCGGTGATTCATGCTCTAAAAATATGGAGACATTATTTATATGGTGTGCATCTGGACATTTATACAGATCATAAGAGTCTTCAGTACATCTTTAAGCAGAAGGAGCTGAATCTGCGGCAGAGGCGGTGGCTAGAGTTGCTGAAGGACTATGATGTTGACATTCTATACCACCCAGGGAAAGCAAATGTTGTAGCAGATGCACTCAGTCGAAGATCCATGGGTAGTTTGGCGGACGTACAAACAGAGCAGAAGGAGATAGTCCGTGAAATTCGCCAGTTAGCTAATTTGGGAGTCTGTTTGGCTTATTCTGAAAATGGTAGGGTTTCTGTTCGGGGAGTTGCTGAGTCCTCTATCATAGAAGAGATAAAGAGACACCAGTACGAGGACCCTATTCTTGTACATTATAGGGATGCAGCTCTTCAGAAGGAAGAGACCCCATTTAAGGTTGCACCTGACGGGGTACTGCGATACAACGATAGATTATGTGTACCTAGGGTTGCAGGATTACGACAACAAGTGATGGGAGAGGCACACTGTGCCCGCTATTCTATTCATCCAGGGTCAACGAAGATGTATCATGACCTCAGATGCTTGTATTGGTGGGATGGCATGAAGAAGGATATAGCAGAGTTTGTTGCTCAGTGTCCAAATTGCCAGCAGGTTAAGGTCGAGCACCAAAAGCCTGGAGGACTATTACAGGAGATGGAGATTCCGACCTGGAAGTGGGAGGTGATTAATATGGACTTCTTCATAGGTTTACCTCGCACTCTGTGAAAATATGACTCTGTTTGGGTCTTCGTTGATAGGTTGACAAAGTCAGCCCATTTCCTTCCAGTCAGGACTACATAATCAGCTGAGGATTATGCCAGGTTGTACCTTAAGGAGATAGTGAGACTTCACGGGGTTCCCACAACTATTATTTATGATAGAGGAGCCTAGTTCACAGCTAACTTCTGGAGATCCTTCCAGGAGGGATTGGGGACACAAGTGAGTCTCAGCACGGCGTTTCACCCTCAGACTGACGGACAGGCCGAGCGTACCATTCAGACACTCCAGGACATGTTACGGGCCTGTGTTATGGATTTTCGGGGTAGCTGGGATGATCATTTGCCACTTATTGAGTTCGCCTATAATAACAGCTACCATTCGAGTTTCCAGATGGCACCGTATAAGGCCTTGTACGGGAGGAAGTGCAGATCACCTATTGGCTGGTTTGATGTTGGCGAGACCAAGTTGATAGGCCCAGATATGATTCAGCAGGCTGTTGATAAAGTGAAGCTTATCCAGGAAAGATTACTGGCAGCCCAGAGTCGGCAGAAATCATATGCAGATAATCGGCGTCGACACTTAGAATTTCAGGTTGGTGACTGGGTATTCCTGAAAGTGTCGCCCATGAAAGGTGTTATGAGGTTTGGCAAGAAAGGGAAGCTAAGTCCAAGATATATTGGACCTTATCAGATTGTCGGCTGAGTGGGCCAGGTTGCCTACGAGTTAGACCTACCGGCTGATTTAGAAACAGTGCATCCAGTCTTCCATGTGTCAATGCTTCGCAAATGTATAGGCGATCCTTCCAGAGTATTCCCCGTAGATGATGTCCAAGTGACAGAACAATTATCCTACGAGGAGCAGCCTATAGCCATACTTGATTGGCAGGTTAGGAGGTTGCGAACTAAGGACGTGGCTTCCGTCAAAGTATTATGGAGAAACAACAACAGGGAAGAGATGACTTGGGAAGCCGAGGAGGAGATGAAAGACAAGTATCCCTACTTGTTCTCTATGCCTATAGGTAACTTCAACTCCTCACTTGACTATATTAATTGCCTGATGAACTGTATGTTATGATGATAAGGGAAACGATTCCAAAAATTCTTATAGGACCGTACGGGACCAAATTCAACATTCGAGGACGAATGTTCTAAAGGGGGGGAGAATGTTAGACCTCGTATTTTATACGTCAAGTTATTCACGAAGGAATCGACGTGAGGTAGAAACCTCGGATTTTTAATTTCTGAACTAGACCTAATCGGTTATAAATTTTACTTAGTGTAAAAATGTTATTGGAGATTAGGAACTACATAATTGTGGTGTTAAGTAAATATTTGTGACAATAATGAGCCAACAAGAGTATCAAACGTCCAAGGTAAAAAGGATGACTCAAAGTCATCTAAAATAAGGCTAATGGAAGACATACAAATGTGCAATTAAATGTTGATTCATCCACTACATTTTCAATATATTGTGGACAATTAAATTGGAAGGAAAATACAAGTTATATTCGGCCATCAAACTGAAATTTGGAGGAGAAAAGTTGGAGCATACAATTGAATATTTGAGCATCTACTACTTTATGAAAGTATACATTATTTTAGGAAGACATCACATGGTGGAGGGATCACTTTACATTAAATATTGCTCATCCATCTTGGCATGATTACAATAGACAAAGGGTGATGTATGAATAATTCACCACACTTACAATTGTCTTGTAAACAATTGAAAACAATGAAGAAAGGAGAGATAAGGGAAGTAGGCTAGCCGAAATTGAAGGGAAAGAATTAGAAAATATTTAAGAATGGAATGACTCATTCCATAAGTGGAGCATGGGACCAACTTGTAAGCATCAGATTTGAACCAAATAATGACCAAGATATCAGCCATCACAATTCATTCCTACTACACAACGCAATGAAAGAAAAACCTAATTCTAGAGAGAGAAAGTCTCGGCCAAGGGACTGATTTTTGAGCCCTTTGAGTCTTGATCCATAAATTATTTTCCAAGATTTTTCAACCCTTTAGAAGGTCCCTAGAACTTGAAGATAGTCTTTGGAGCAACAAGAACCATTTTCATCTCAAATCACAAACTCTAGCCAAGTAGAGAAGTCAAGTTGTCCAGGTAAGATCTAACTTCTTTTGCTTGTATTAAGGGTGATGTAGATGAGTAAATATAAGTTGTATACATGAAATGATGTGTGTTGATGTTGGAACATGATAGTATTTAGGGGGTTATATGTGTTGATGTTGAAGTATGGTTGTAACTTGATGAACATGAATCGCATGCATAAAATCATGAAAGTTGGTGTTGGAATGTTAGTTGGCCATAGGGACTGTTTTGGTGGAATTAATGGACTTATTTTCTTTAATAAATATGGTTGTTAATATCATAGATCTCATGCTAAAAAGACTGAAAATAATTGGAAGGTTAAAGGTGAAGTTATGTTAGTATGAAAATGATTGAATCTATGATTTTATGTGAAGTGATGTTGAAGCATGTTGAAACCGTTTGTGGACTGTTTTGTGAGGAAGTTAGTGAACTGTTTTACATGATATTTTGATTGTTATTATCATGAATTTTATGATGGAATGAAGGTGTTTAATGGTTGGAGTTGAAACTAAAGTCGTTTGTGAGTTGTTGTAAGAATTGTAGAAATGACGATGTAGCTTAGTTGCGTATGAATTGATGTTGTACTTGTCGTGTGGATAGCTGGTCATAACCTACTGAAATTATATGAAAATAAGACATGAAATAATGTGTAAGAATCATATGTGGTTTTCTTAGTATGTTCGTAAACGTTTGCAAGAATTCCGAACATTGTTTAAGGACTGTTTTGGACATGTTGTTGGACTGTTTTGGATATGTTGTGGTAATGGACTGTTTTGGACTTGTTGTTTTCATCAAGTTGGAAAAAATAATTATAGTTAAGAGTATACATCATGTTGTCATAGTGGTTGGGCTGTTATAGAATCGTTTCGACGAAATAATATGACTATAGATTAACAAGAATAAATTGGATGTGTCATAATCGCATGTACACTATTATCTAGCGTTGTAAGGTGCGGGCTGTTTTGATACGTTGTTGTTATTGAACTTGGAAGATTAATCATAATTAAGATTATTCTTTGTATTGTATGTTGGATGGGCTGTTATAAGTTTCTACATGCAAACGTTAAGGCTACGAACTATTAGAAGTAACTTGAGAATGTAGTAGCCGTATGTGAATCGTTATTGCATGTTGTGAATGTGGGCTGTTTGGAATATTGTGTGGGCTTTCCGGATTGATATTGAACATATAATTATTGATGTTGGGCTGGTTATATGTACTTGGTTTGGATACAAGAGTAAACGTCGCCTAAACATCTAGAAAGGAGTTACTAACGTTAGAATACGATTTGAATCTCCCCGTAACTTAAACGTAGTTGTTGGCATCTTAATATAGGTTGAAGTATTATTGGGAGGCGTATACATATTGTGTGACGAATAAACGCTAAAGGTATGTGAATCTAACCCTTCTTTCTTTTTGGCATGATCGTTGTGAAATGAATATACGATATATATACGAATCCAAAGGAAACTCCTATTCCTAGAGCCACTAGGATGGCTATTGATTTTTGATTCCCATAAACTTATGCTTTGATTCATATATATTAATGTGTACACATGATTTCAAAGTTCCATTTGATATAATCCACAGGGACATCCGAAAGGTATATGAGATGATTATTATTTGAAATTGCGAACGATGGTTCGTGTTGACTATTCCATTGAGTCCTTAAAAATGTTTTGAATTGCATATAGTTTCTCACTACTCTGCTCGTGCAAATCTCAATATATCTTTCACCGAGTCCCGGGCTGGGTATGTTATCGTGCACACTGTATTGTTCGCCGAGTCCCTCATTAAAGGGTCGGGTACAATATATATATATGTATATTCTGAAGTTATGCTGTGTTATGAAGTTATGCTGTGATATGAAGTTATGCTGTGTTACGGAGATATGCTGTGTTACGGAGATATATATTAGATTCTAAAGTTATGTTGTGTTATGGCGCCAGAGACTGGGTGGCGACCATGTTCACCGAGTCCCATAATGGGGCCGGATATGATATATGATTTTGACATACATGATTTATGTTTCGAAAGCAAGTATTTGGTATTCTGGTTATTGTACTCATTTTCTGTACTTCTTATTTAAATCATGATCCCGTTTACTATATTTCATGCTTTACATGCTCGGTACATATTCCGTACTGACCCCCTTTCTTCGGGGGGGGCTGCGTTTCATGCCCGCAGGTGCAGACATTCGCTTTGGTGATCCGACAGCTTAGGATTTTCCCCTTCTGCTATTTTGGAGAGCTCCATTGTTCCGGAGTCCAGACTTTGGTACAAATCCTTCTCGGATATATATTTATATGCTTATGTGGACTAAGGGTACGACGGGGCCCTGTCCCGTCATATATTACATTACTGTTGCTACTCTTAGAGGTCTGTGGACATATGTGTGGGTTGTGTATGGGTTATGTTCAGCTGTGTCTATACGATGTGTTATGGTATGATGTTCGTATATGATGGCGGCCTTGTCGGCTTGCATATGATATTATTATATGATGGCAGCCTTGTCGGCTTGCATTTATATGAATATTTATGTGACAGTTTTGAGACCATGGTTTGGTCGTTATAAGATCCATATTGAGTTTGATGTGAAATGAACATATAGCTAAAGTGTATGTATACGGGTGTCCATGTCGGGCACCAGTCACGGCTTACGGGGTTGGGTCGTGACAAAGGGATCATACTATTCTATCAACTAGTTCCTAAAGCATGGCATTCAAATCAAACTATACAATTGAAATTGCACAAATACCCATACCATGATGACCAGTATCCAATACTAGTGCTCGTCACCTTAAAAGTATCGGAACCCCCTTAATTCACCCCGATTCCCTCTTATTAGGTTCATTTTAGCCAATAAACACATTCAAGAAATTGTTCAAGGTCTCAACATAGAGTTCAAGGTCTCAACATGCCTAGAATGCTGAATCTCGTAACACGACACCCTCTTACCACTCCGAATAATCTCCAAACTAACAAAGTCTAGTCAAATAAAGGTTATTCATTAGAATATGAGTCTATCAATACCCCTATTGCTACATAATCCAACACCTCCAAATTTAGCCCTAAAATTAGGATTCCGAACCCAAAAGGGAAAAATAGTAAATTGAAACTAGAATCATGATCCTCATACTCAATATAACCCATAAATTGAAAATCATCCAAAAATAATCACTAATTCATGCTCAATTTCTAAAACCCCAAATTTCCAAGTTGGGTTCCAAAACCCTTTATTATTACTCTTAAAAATCAATATTCGAAGCATGGATTATGATCTTAATAGATGGAATAACAAAAATATCCCATTAGAACACTTACCCAAAGGTCTTCTTATTGGAACTCCTTCCCTCACCTCCAAATTCGCTCTCAAGGCTTAAGGGTTTTGAATGAAAAGACAAAGGGAAAAGATACTAAAAGAACCATATTCCGTTCAACGATCTGCGCACCTAGGTTCGCATCGGCGAACACGCACCAGCGGAAGAGACTTTGCCACGGTGTATTTCTCCAAAGAACCACAAGCTCGCAGCGGCGGAGCCCAGTTCACGGCTGCGTATTCGCAACTGCGATAAATCCTTAGTAGGGGCGGATCAAGGTCAACCCAGTAGTCCTTCGCTCCTGTGGTCCTCCTCTTGTCGGAGTGCGTCCGCAGGGGCGGGACCCCGTTCGCGCCTGCACGAACACCAGAACCAGAAAAATCTAATTTTTAACTCTCAACACCCGAAATCTCGAGACTCTCCCGGAACCTCCCCGAGACAAATCAAATATGCAGAAACATATAAAAATGAGCTACGAACTCACTCGCGCACTCAAAATTTCCAAAAGGGGTCGCGTTGACCAAGTCAACCCCGAACGAGAAAAAACCAACTTTCCAACAAAATGACCCCTTCTCCCCCCCCCCCCCCCCCCCCAAGACCCTCAGAAACTGAACCAAACAATTCAACGGCTTATAATTGACATCCCGAAGCTAACGGGACCAACAAAAATCCCAAAAGGCACAATTACCCCCAAAGATGCCTAAAGTCAACTTAACAATTAAAGGTTACTTAACTTATCAAAATCCCAAAAGGAGCAAAAGGGCTGTTTTAGAAGGGCAAAATAGGCAGAACAACGAAAGCAACCAAAATGACCTAACGGGTCATTACAATTATGCATAGCACAAATTATGTGGAACAACAACATGATACTCCCTCTATGCAGTAACATGAAAATTTTCAAGAGATCAAAGTATAGTTCTCGTCAAGAACAACATACAGGTTTTACACGCCGCTTTGATCTCGTTGTTCTGTCTTTATCGTGTTGTTGAGTCTGGGCTTTCTTCGAAGTAAAGTAAGGTTGAAGAAGAGTAGTTCTTGGCTTATAAGGTAATAATTCTCCTCTCCTTAGATATATTTAAGTTCTTCCATATCATAGCTAAATTGTGAGATGAGAAATACAGAATTAATCGCGGGGAATCGTATAAGCTGTTGTTGTTGTCGTCGTGTGGGCAGTTTGGTGTGGTTCTTGTGATGAGTATAAGGCTAGGAATCATGTAAATATGTTATATATGTTGGCCATGTTATTGTTATTGTTGTGTTAAAATTAGCAAAAAAAATAGGGGGAAGGGGTGGTTATGGGTTGCAAACCGTGCTTACCGCTCGTCGTGTTAGGTACTAGTGTCACGACCCAACCCCGTAGGCCGTGACTAGCGCCCGATCTGGGCACTCAAATGCATTCTAGTACATGGCAGAAGCCGACAAGGCTTTATTTCAAATTTGGATAATTTCCAGAAAAATTTCGGCAGAGTTTCCTTTGTTTTACGGACTATCCCATATACCCTGCACGCAGAAAATACCAACAAAGACCACACAGGGCCAACAAAGCAACCAACAAAGCAACAGTTAAAGATATGCGGACCAGCCGCCGCGGCGAATAGGATCACCCAAACACAACATAAGCACACATCTGTACAGAAAAGCCCCAACCCACAAACATGTCTACAGACCTCTAAACAGACCAACAGAATCATATGGCGGGACAGGGCCCCGCCGTACCCATGAGCGAGAATATACATATATAGAAGTGACAGACTGTACCAAAAGATGGCTCTGAATAAAAGAGCGCTCCAAATGGCAGAAAAGATATCCTAGACAGACGGATCGGCAAACCTGTCGTCGGTACCTGCGCGGCATGAAAACGCAGCCCCCGAGGAAAGGGGGTCAGTACGAAATATGTACTGAATATGTAAAGCCTGAATTACATAAACAAACTCATAACTGGTACAGGACGTGTAGAAAGTAAACAGAATATCCAAAGTATCAGATATATATTTTCAAACATGCAGAGTGGGTACAGAAACATATGTCATATCAAATCCGGCCCCTGCCAAGGGACTCGGCAGACAGAACGTGGCCACCCACCCGACGCTGGTGCCACAACACAGAAGAATCAGAAAAGGGGCATAACCCCGTATCATAATATGTCATATCAAATGGCCATAGCAAATCATATCAGAACAAGCGTACATGGCACAACATACTCCACAAACCCATGTACGCGTATACCTGCCCCCTCACATCGAGGCACGGCGAACAATGCAAAGGATCACGCTTGACAACATATCCTGGCCCGGGCTTAGTGTGGGAAACATTGGGGCATCCACGAATGGAGTAGTGAGAGACTAATGCAATTAAAATATCATAAATGTTTCCATAGACTCGATGAAGCATATCAAAGACAAACCGATCCAATGAAGTCGGAAGGGATCATAGTAAATGAGTTTCGAGTGTCAAAACAATTTATCAGAATTAATGGAGTATTTAAAACCATGTTTGTCAGGTAATGAGGATGGTAGTCAAAACATTTCTTTCAAAAACCGTTCGAAAATAGGACTTAAGTACAATAAGGGCAAAACCGGGAATAGTGGGCCCACCTCGGGATAAGCAAGGCGGTGGGCTCAAATTACATATTTTAAACTTTTGGGGTCGCCTACAAAGGTTCTACGGACGCTCTATAGCTTTCCAAGTAGTTTAGAGAAAGTTTGCATAATTTCCAAGAAAGCGTACCAAAAGAGTTTAATCTTATTGAAAGAAAAAGTGATATTTTCACTTGCGGATTCCGAGGGGCAGAAAGTCTTTCAAGGCCCGAATCCGATTCTAATACCCTTAGGCATGCCAAAAGAAGGATCGGGGTAGCTTTACATACCTCTTGAGCTTTTTAAGCCTATCCAAGCTCACTCTCCGTTTCGTCGAAAATCTGCAAATGGTCACATTTACCCATTGTGAGTTATGGATGCCATAAATTCAACTTAATGCATACTTGCCTACCGAAATTTCGGCAGCACTTCCCCTATACATATAGCACCCCCGAGAATTCAACTCGGCTCAAAACCATCAACAACAACCCAAACAACAACATCAACATCAACAACAAACACTAGAGACACAATATCCTTCAACTAGCCATCATTCTAACAAAGTGACATAACCTTCACTCCCACCCAAATCTTCAAACTAATATCAATGATTTCACATTCATTATCAATCAAGATCATCACAATATGGTTTTAGAAACATTTCATATCGTTTCCTCAAGTTATACACACGATATACATAATATACAAACTTTCCGCCGAAGTCATAACTTATTCAAAACTTCTAATCTTTGGCGTACATATTCATAACATGATTCCAACTTCCAAGTTCATCAATACTTGTCCTAATTAGCAACCTAATAACTTCACTTTCATAATGTCGTAAGATCATACTAAAGCGATATAAGTTTCTACATTCCATTTCAAAGCAAACTCATATTGTTTTACTTTCGTTCACATTGCAAGAATCACAATAACACACTAACACACTAAACAACTTAATCCATTTCTATTCCTACTCCAATATACCACACGGCCAATTGCTCTATTTATCAATTCAACCAAATTTATTCAACTTTCATTCACAATATGAATTCCATCACATTCACAACTAAAATATAACATAGTTCAACACATTATAGGTATACAACACATATACCCTCACGGCTACACACCATATTCCAATCCCACTTTGAAATCTTCCAATTTTCCATACAATCAACTCATTCCCACATACTACAACACAAAAAAAACATCATAACACAATAAAAAGAGATAAATTCTTACCTTATTTTCTAGTCTTCTTCACTTGAATAAGTGATCAAATTGAGGCACCAAGTGTTCTTTCTTCCAAAGCAACTACACCAAGTTATAAAGGGACCTCAACTTAGTAGAAATTCACCAAGAGAAAAATTTTAGGAGCAATATGTTTGGGGGTGATTTTTCCAAGCCAAACCCGAGCCCTCTTCTTCTTGCTCTCTCTTGTTTTGTTTTTTGTTTGTTCTATGCTTCTTGAACAATCTAAGGGATAAGATGATATATATATAACATGGTCCCCTTATTAATTAAACACATGGGAAAATTAATAAAATCATGGGCTTGGCCACTATGTTGGCCGGCCACCCCTTAGCATTGGGCCTTAATTTTTCATTGAATTATTTTGGCTCAATGACTTATATGTCACATTTTGTAATTTCCGAAACTAATTCCCAAAATTCCAAATTTGCCCTTGGCCTTATTCGACACTTCCACATTAATATGCTTTCATACACAACTCCTATGTCAAATAAAAATTAATTATAACCTTATTTCTTACAAGCCAAGAATATTTTCAAATTTTTCCAACGTGTTAAAACACGGGATATAACATCCTCCCCCCCCCCCCCCCCCCTTTAGAACATTCGTCCTCGAATGTTAAATTAATCCTATAGGGTCTGAGAATACTTCGGGGGAGTTTATATTTATAGACAGCACATATGACGCACATTCATTAGTGAAACAGAATTAAGTAAGGATTCAGGATTACCTGTGGCCGTATGGAACAAATGAGGATATTTCTTCTTCATCTCCTCTTCGGCCTCCCAGGTCATTTCCTCCCTATTATCATTCCGCCACAACACCTTAACAGAGGCTACATCTTTGTTCCGGAGCCTCCTTACCTGACGGTCCAAAATGGATACGGGCTGCTCCTCGTACGATAACTGCTCCGTCACCTGAATATCATCCGTAGTAAATATTTTGGAGGGATCGCCAATGCATTTGCGGAGCATAGAGACATGGAATACCGGATGTACCGCTTCCAAATAAGATGGCAGATCTAACTCATAGGCGACATTTCCAATTTTCCGCACAATCAGATAAGGCCTAATATAACGCGGACTAAGTTTGCCCTTTCTGCCGATCCACATTACGCCTTTCATAGGCGATACCTTCAGAAATACCCAATCACCAACCTGGAATTCCAAAGGACGACGCCGTTTATCAGCGTATGATTTCTGTCGACTCTGGGCTGCCAATAGTCGCCCTCGGATAAGTTTCACCTTATCAACGGCCTGATGGATCATATCTGGGCCAATTAGCTCTGTCTCGCCAATATCAAACCAGCCAATAGGTGACCTGCATTTCCTACCATATAAAGCCTCGTACGGAGCCATCTGGATGCTGGAATGGTAGCTGTTATTATAAGAAAATTCAATCAATGGCAAGTGATCCTCCCAGCTACCTCTGAAATCAATAACACAGGCCCGCAACATATCTTCAAGCGTCTGGATAGTGCGCTCGGCCTGTCCGTCACTCTGAGGATGGAAAGCTGTGCTCAGGCTCAGCTGAGTCCCTAATCCTTCCTGAAAAGATCTCCAGAAGTTCGCTGTGAACTGAGCACCTCTGTCAGTGATAATAGATATAGGAACTCCATGAAGTCGCAAAATTTCTTTAATATAAAGCCTGGCATAATCCTCAGCGGAGTAAGTAGTTCTGACGGGGAGAAAATGGGTTGATTTTGTCAGCCTATCAACAATAACCCAGATGGAATCATACTTCCGTGGAGTGCGAGGCAAACCTGTAATGAAGTCCATATTAATGATCTCCCACTTCCACGTCGGAATTTCCATTTCTTGCAATAGTCCACCCGGTTTCTGATGTTCAATTTTGACCTGCTGACAATTTCGACACTGGGCGACGAACTCTGCGATATCCCGTTTCATGCCATCCCACCAGTATAGGCATCTAAGATCATGGTACATCTTCGTAGACCCAGGATGAACAGAATAGCGAGCATAGTGTGCCTCGCCCATAACCTGCTGCCGCAGCCCTGCAATATCAGGTACACACAACCTGCCTCTGTATAGTAAGGTTCCGTCTGGTGTAAACTCGAACGGAGTCTTCTCCTTATCATAGGCTGTGTCTCTGTATCGAGCTAAAACAGGATCTTCATATTGATGTCGCCTGATATCTTCCTTAATAGATGATTTAGAAGTCCCTCGGACAGAAATCCGTGTACCGCCAGAATCGGCCAGACGAACCCCAAGATTAGCCAACTAATGAATGTCACGTACTATCTCTTTCCTGTCTGGCTGTAAATCTGCTAAATTGCCCATAGATTTCCGGCTGTGTGCATCTGCAACGACATTAGCCTTACCCGGATGATACAGAATATCCATATCATAGTCTTTCAGGAGCTCCAGCCACCTCCGCTGTCGCAAATTAAGCTCTTTCTGCTTAAAAATATACTGGAGACTCTTATGATCTGTATAGATATCCACATGAACGCCATATAAATAATGTCTCCATATCTTCAGAGCATGAATCACCGCTGCAAGCTCCAGATCGTGGGTAGGATAATTCTTTTCATGCTTTTTGAGCTGTCGGGAAGCATAAGCTATAACTCTGCCATGCTGCATCAATACACAGCCCAATCCCATGCCAGAAGCGTCACAATAAATAACATATCCATCGGGTCCCTCTGGAAGAGTCAGAACTGGAGCTGAAGTCAACTTCTCTTTCAGCAACTGGAAGCTTCGTTCACATGCATCGGTCCACTGGAACTTAGCTCCCTTCTGAGTTAGCCTTGTCAAAGGCGCTGAAATCGAAGCAAACTTTTCCACAAATCTCCTGTAATAGCCTGCTAACCCCAGAAAACTACGTACCTCCGTGGGCGTCGTGGGTCTGGGCCAATTCTTCACGGCCTCAATCTTCTGTGTATCCACCCGGACACCATCAGCTGCAATAATATGTCCCAAGAATGCCACTGAAGCCAGCCAGAATTCACATTTAGAAAATTTTGCATATAATTTCTGATGCCGAAGTACCCCTAATACCGCTCTCAGATGATCTACGTGCTCTGCCTCGGACTGAGAATAGACCAGAATGTCATCGATAAATACAATTACGAACATATCCAAGAACGGCCTGAATACTCGGTTCATTAGATCCATGAATACCGCAGGAGCATTAGTTAACCCAAATGACATAACTCTGAATTCATAATGCCCATATCTGGTCCGGAATGCCGTCTTAGGAATATCGGCCTCTCGTACTCGTACCTGATGATAGCCAGACCGAAGATCTATCTTCGAAAAATATTTGGCGCCCTGCAACTGATCAAACAAGTCATCAATTCTGGGGAGGGGGTATTTATTCTTTATGGTTACCTTATTCAGCTGCCGATAATCAATACACATACGCAGCGACCCGTCTTTCTTCCGCACAAATAATACCGGAGCTCCCCAAGGCGAAGTACTGGGTCTGATAAAACCCTTTTCTAACAGATCTTTCAGCTACTCTTTCAGTTCTTTCAATTCTGCCGGAGCCATTCTGTACGGGGGAATAGATATCGGCTGAGTATCTGGAAGCAAATCAATAGTAAAATCTATCTCCCGCTCTGGAGGAAGGCCTGGAAGCTCATCTGGGAATACATCTGGAAATTCATTAACCACGGGAACTGACTGAAGAGTCGGCGTTTCTGCTGTCAAGTCTTGTACCCGAACCAGATGATAAAAATAACCCTTTCTGATCATTTTCTTCGCCTTAAGGTATGAAATAAACTTACCTTTCGGCGATGCAGTATTACCTGCCTATTCTATAACTAGCTCCCCGGGAAACTGGAAACGAACTACCTTATTTTGGCAGTCAACATTGGCATAACAGGAAGCTAGCCAGTCCATACCCATAATAACATCGAACTCGATCATATCTAACTCCACCAGATCTGCCTTAGTATCTCGGCCACATATAATTACAGAACAGTCTTTATAAACCTGTCTTGCTATAATAAAGTCCCCGATCGGTGTAGCTACCTCAAATGACTCTATAGGCTCGGACGTTATACCAATTTTACTAGCAACAAGGGGCGAAATATATGACAAAGTCGAACCTGGATCAATCAATGCATACACAGACCGAGAGAAGACCAATAATGTACCTGTAACGACATTAGGCGATGCCTCCTGGTCCTGGCGGCTGGACAAAGCATAAATACGGTTCGAAGGACCGCTAGTACCAGAAGCTCCACCACGGCCTCTGCCGCGACCCGCTGGTGCTGAAGTACCTGGCCCCGTAGGGCGCATAGCCACTGATGAAGATGATGACCCGGCAGCTGATCCGGTAGGCTGCGCTGCACCACCCGAACTACCCTTATACGGGCAATCTCTCACAGAATGGCCCTGACGGCCACAAGAAAAACATGCACCGGTGGCTCTGTAGCACTCCCCAGGATGGTATCTGCCACAATAAGAACACTGAGGCCTAGGTGGCCTCGTCTGACCAGAACCCCTATCTGTCCGCGAACCTGAAGCCCTGGAGCTCTGACCTGCTCCTGAATACCCTGGGCTATCAAATCTGCTACCTGTAGGCTGTGGAGGTGCACTCTGTGCCGGCTGGGATGGATATCTGCTAGGCTGCTGCTGCTGCTGAGGCTGTCTGCCCCAAAACACTCCCGAATACCCGGATGATCTGGCCCTCTTGGGCTGCCTCCGATCCTGGCTCCTATCAGGCTGACGCTCCCTATGCCGGTCCTCCATGCCCTGGGCGTGCGCCTGAATCCGGGCAATATCCATGCCGGGCTGAGCAGCCAATACCAAACAGCTGTCGACAAAATAACGGTCCATCCCCATAATGTACCTGTGCATCCTGTCAGCCATAGTAGCTACCACAGCAGGTGCGTATCGGGCCAATGAGTCAAACTCCATACTGTACTCTCGAACACTGCGACCCCTCTGTCTCAGCAATAAACATCTGTCAGCCTTGGCCCGCCGTAACTCCGGAGGCAGAAAATGGCTAAGAAAAGCCTGAGAAAAATCATCCCAAACTGCTGGGGGAGCACCGTCACCTCTGGATAACTCCCATGACTCGTACCAATTAGCCGCTACATCATACAACCGGTACGAAGCCAACGTGACTGACTCTGTCGCGGAAGCATTAATCAACTATAAGGTGCGCCGCATCTTCCTGATAAACTCCTCAGGATCCTCCTCGGGCTTTGTCCCAAAGAACTATGAAGGGCCACAAGTCAAGAACTCACGGGCTCTCGAACTGTCACGCCTGTAAGCCCGGTCACCTCCCAGTCCGTGCCCCTGAACCTGTCCTGCCACAAGTCTGGTCAATAGCTGGACTGCCTCTCTCATAGTCTGATCCTCAGTCCCTGGCCGTGGAGCTGGAGGCTCAGGTACTGGAATCTCGGGAGCTGGCGGTGGAGCCGCCCCTCGACCTGCAGCTGCTGCTGCTCCAATCTCCTCTACGTGTGGCGGTGTGGAAGAGCCCTCTGCCGGGGGCAAAATATCAGGAGCAATATGTGCATGGGCCCTGGTAACCCTCTGGGCCCGACTAGTCTCTCCCGCGGCCGCTGCCTTGGCCTTCTGGGCCGCTGTCGCCTTTTTTGGAGGCATAACTGCAAATGTAAAAATTCGTTAGGGAGGAGTCATCCTGATAACACAGCTCTATCGCACGATCTAAGACAGAAAGAAGGGTAGCATCCTAAATGCCCTGTAGCCTCCTGTTTATAGGTGTGGTGCACAACACACCGATAAACAAGACTCTACTAGACACGGTCTGTAGACATTCCGAGGACGAACCGCTATGATACCACTTTTGTCACGACCCAACCCCGTAGGCCGTGACTAGCGCCCGATCTGGGCACTGAAATGCATTCTAGTACATGGCAGAAGCCGACAAGGCTTTATTTCAAATTTGGATAATTTCCAGAAAAATTTCGGCAGAGTTTCCTTTGTTTTACGGACTATACCATATACCCTGCACGCAGAAAATACCAACAAAGACCACACAGGCCAACAAAGCAACCAACTAAGCAACAGTTAAAGATATGCGGACCGGCCGCCGCGGCGAATGGGATCGCCCAAACAAAACATAAGCACACATCTGTACAGAAAATCCCCAACCCACAAATATGTCTACAGACCTCTAAACAGACCAACAGAATCATATGGCGGGACAGGGCCCCGCCGTACCCATGAGCGAGAATATACATATATAGAAGTGACAGACTGTACCAAAAGATGGCTCTGAATAAAATAGCGCTCCAAATGGCAGAAAAGATATCCTAGACAGACGGATCGGCAAACCTGTCGTCGGTACCCGACGCTGGTGCCACAACACAGAAGAATCAGAAAAGGGGCATAACCCCGTATCATAATATGTCATATCAAATGGCCATAGCAAATCATATCAGAACAAGCATACATGGCACAACATACTCCACAAACCCATGTACGCGTATACCTGCCCCCTCACATCGAGGCACGGCGAACAATGCAAAGGATCACGCTTGACAACATATCCTGGCCCGGGCTCAGTGTGGGAAACATTGGGGCATCCACGAACGGAGTAGTTAGAGACTAATGCAATTAAAATATCATAAATGTTTCCATAGACTCGATGAAGCATATCAAAGACAAACCGATCCAATGAAGTCGGAAGGGATCATAGTAAATGAGTTTCGAGTGTCAAAACAATTTATCAGACTTAATGGAGTATTTAAAACCATGTTTGTCAGGTAATGACGATGGTAGTCAAAACATTTCTTTCAAAAACCGTTCGAAAATAGGACTTAAGTACAATAAGGGCAAAACCGGGAATAGTGGGCCCACCTCGGGACAAGCAAGGCGGTGGGCTCAAATTACATATTTTAAACTTATGGGGTCGCCTACAAAGGTTCTACGGACGCTCTATAGCTTTCCAAGTAGTTTAGAGAAAGTTTGCATAATTTCCAAGAAAGCGTACCAAAAGAGTTTAATCTTATTGAAAGAAAAAGTGATATTTGCACTTGCGGATTCCGAGGGGCAGAAAGTCTTTCGAGGCCCGAATCCGATTCTAATACCCTTAGGCATGCCAAAAAAAGGATCGGGGTAGCTTTACATACCTCTTGAGATTTTTAAGCCTATCCAAGCTCACTCTCCGTTTCGTCGAAAATCTGCAAATGGTCACATTTACCCATTGTGAGTTATGGATGCCATAAATTCAACTTAATGCATACTTGCCTACTGAAATTTCGGCAGCACTTCCCCTATACATATAGCACCCCCGAGAATTCAACTCGGCTCAAAACCATCAACAACAACCCAAACAACAACATCAACATCAACAACAAACACTAGAGACACAATATCCTTCAACTAGCCATCATTCTGACAAAGTGACATAACCTTCACTCCCACCCAAATCTTCAAACTAATATCAATGATTTCACATTCATTATCAATCAAGATCATCACAATATGGTTTTAGAAATATTTCATATCGTTTCCTCAAGTTATACACACGATATACATAATATACAAACTTTCCGCCGAAGTCATAACTTATTCAAAACTTCTAATCTTTGGCGTACATATTCATAACATGATTCCAACTTCCAAGTTCATCAATACTTGTCCTAATTAGCAACCTAATAACTTCACTTTCATAATGTCGTAAGATCATACTAAAGCGATATAAGTTTCTACATTCCATTTCAAAGCAAACTCATATTGTTTTACTTTCGTTCACATTGCAAGAATTACAATAACACACTAACACAAAAACAACTTAATCCATTTCTATTCCTACTCCAATATACCACACGGCCAATTGCTCTATTTATCAATTCAACCAAATTTATTCAAATTTCATTCACAATATGAATTCCATCACATTCACAACTAAAATATAACATAGTTCAACACATTATAGGTATACAACACATATACCCTCACGGCTACACACCATATTCCAATCCCACTTTGAAATCTTCCAATTTTCCATACAATCAACTCATTCCCACATACTACAACACAAACAAAACATCATAACACAATAAAAAGAGATAAATTCTTACCTTATTTTCTAGTCTTCTTCACTTGAATAAGTGATCAAATTGAGGCACCAAGTGTTCTTTCTTCCAAAGCAACTACACCAAGTTATAAAGGGACCTCAACTTAGTAGAAATTCACCAAGAGAAAAATTTTAGGAGCAATATTTTAGGGGGTGATTTTTCCAAGCCAAACCCGAGCCCTCTTCTTCTTGCTCTCTCTTGTTTTGTTTTTTTGTTTGTTCTATGCTTCTTGAACAATCTAAGGGATAAGATGATATATATATATAACATGGTCCCCTTATTAATTAAACACATGGGAAAATTAATAAAATCATGGGCTTGGCCACTATGTTGGCCGGCCACCCCTTAGCATTGGGCCTTAATTTTTCATTGAATTATTTTGGCCCAATGACTTATAAGTCACATTTTGTAATTTCCGAAACTAATTCCCAAAATTCCAAATTTGCCCTTGGCCTTATTCGACACTTCCACATTAATATCCTTTCATACACAACTCCTATGTCAAATAAAAATTAATTATAACCTTATTTCTTACAAGCCAAGAATATTTCCAAATTTTTCTAACGTGTTAAAACACGGGATATAACAACTAGTTTCGTTAATTGACATCTGTATAATTGGTGGTATCGTATTGGCTGTATGGAGGTTGTTATGGTGAAGGAAATATGACTATTGTTGTTCTTAGTGTTATGAGCTTGAGGGGAAGTAGAAGAAATAGGGGAGGTATTGTTCGATTCATTGTAGAATCGTCTTGTCTTTGATATACATGATATACCAAGTACATCATTAGCCTAACAATAAGAGTTATCATTATTATAGGATAATGCACGAGACGAGCTACGGTTGGCTGGATTGACTCAAAAGCAAACCAGTTATGTAAGGTTGCTTCTCTCCGTTCTTTTGGCACGAACCTAACGAAACTAGTGTAATGTGTCTCCTAATAAGAAGGAAATCTATTATACTAGACATGAAGCCCTTGTTAATCATTTCCTAATACTCTCTCCATTTCAATTTATGTGAACCTTTTCGAAGTACGAGAGTCAAACTTTATAACTTTGACCTTAAATTTTGACATAAATTTTTCAAGTTTGTACAAATAAAAATTTATATATTTAGAAACTACATAAAATGTACTATAAGTCATGATAATTTATGATTCAAATAATTTATAAAAAAATATAAGGAAAACGTGGTCAAAGAACCACCTCGAAGACTCCCTAAATAGTAATAGGTTCACATAAATTGAAACAGAGGGAGTATGTTATATGATTCATGATTCACTAGATCTTTATATTTCTATTGAGTATGTGTTGATGACGATAATTACATAATGAATTAGGAGGCTACCGACCTTACGTCACTCCGATGGTCGCAGATTATATTCTCCTCGTGTCTTACATATATATATGTATATATATATATATATATATATATATATATATATATATATATATATATATATATATATACATACATATGTATATGCTTTTTTTTACGAAATCATGCATATCATACGCCCTCAGCGGCATGCAGAGTTTCAGGTAGTCCCTCCCTTACTTCACTGCTTTTACTGATATGTTCTTGCCTTACATACTCGGTACATTTATCCGTACTGATGTCCCTTTCTTGGACGATGCGTTTCATGCCCGCAGGTCTAGATAGCCAGGCAGGAGGATCTTTTTAGGAGGCGGCTCCAGCTCAGTATTGATGGTCACACTCCGTTCTTCTCGGAGTTGTTATAGAAGTCAGTATGCTAGGTGACTCTTGAGTGTGTGTGTATATATATATATATATATATATATATATATATATATATATATATATATATTTGTATTACGGGTATGGTGGGGTCCTGTCCCGACCTTCTTACAGTCATGCTACTGTTAGAGGCTTATAGACATGTGTCCTATGGTTAGTCATGTGTGCGGCCTTATTGGCCTTGTGTTCTGATATGCAGACTTTCATAGTGGCCTCGTCGACCTTATATAGACATTATACATATGAATGTTTCTCTGATTTTTGTTGTTTACAATGAGTCCTTCTTTTATTTTACTATTATATGACAGCCTTGTCGGCCCACGACTCGTTCGAGTTGAGTAATATGTAAGGTACACTGGTACCCAGCCAGTAAGGTCGGTGCCGAACTAACACCTCTGGCTTGGGGTGTGACAGCCCAACTGCTGAAGTTATTGCAACCAATCCTTATATTTATGGAAATCTATTATGAAAAATCAGAGATTGTAATTATGCTACAACAACCTCTAGATTTGTTGCAACAACTGTTATAATTGTTGTACATTATCCAACAAATTGATAATAAGCTGTTGCATAAGTATTCAACCTATTTAAATGTTGTAATGATTTAATTGTCCTTTATTGAGTAGAACAAAACAGTTAAAGAGATATGATAAGTTTATGACTCTCATCTATTGCGTATGGATCGATCATTCCTCATGAGTCACACACCTATGTTTCGTCTTGAAAAGTAATGGGAAAGAGGACCAAAACGTGCCACCGAAAGACTCTACTGAGAAAAATATGGGTTGTCAAGAACGTAAAGGAGGTAGGACGGGCAGTTGGTTAGATCTTGTTACACCTCGGACATTTTGCGCCGTCGTGCAGTGATTAAACTAGCGCAAGTTAAGGTGTACATGAAGACCCTATAAGCAAGAAGGGATATTTAATAATTCTAACTAAAATTCCAAAGACATTTGAGGCAAGGGAAGAAAGTTCGTCAAAGGAAAGTGAGGTATAAATCGTGTTGGGGAAGAGGTTCTGAAATTTGTCGAGTTAACAGTTAGTTACTAAGATCTTGAGGATGAGTTATAAGGTTCTTTATATTTTTAATGAAGTGTTAAACAAGTGCTAAGAATGTTCCATAAGGATTAGATATCAAACGAATCGACGAAAACAACTTTGGAAAAAAGAGGGTTATACGACCATTTATATGGTCCGTATAGCTTTATATGGTCCGTATAATAGTCACAGTGAAGGTTCATCACTAGATGACTTAAACGGTCACTTATACGGACTGTATACAATTATACAGACCATATAAGTGTCTGTGTAATTCTTGACGGGCAGCTTTGTACTTTTTATAAATATAAGTCCCAAGTTCATATTTTTCGTTTGCCATCTTCTCCACACCTCTCAAGAGCTCTAGAATATTCCATACACCATACCAACATAAACTCAAGGTGAATCAAAGATCAAACACCAATAGTCTTGGAAATCAAGTGTTTGGATGTTCATTAGGGTTTCTAGAAGCCAAGAATCTCTTTGGAATTGAAGTTGGGTTTCTCTCCAAGTAAAGTATTCCAATCCAAAGCTCATTCCTACATCATTAAAGGTGAGGTTTATATTCATTTCATGTTATTAAGAGTATTGAATGGTTGAATAACTTGGATTGGGGAAGGAAATGGAAAATGAAGCTCAAATGTAGAAATAATGGTATTCTTGAATAGTAGCTTGACATGAATTATGAATCTTGACATGCCATGAGTAAAATATTGTTGTGAATGATGAAAATAGTGTTAAAGAAGTATTATATGAGAATGGATACAGTATTGTGCCATAGTTATGGTTATGAATGATTTTGATAGGGAATGTTGAGAATTGAATAATGTCTAGCTTGATGAAATTATTGATTATGATTATGGGTGTTGTTATTGATGTTTGTGGAGTTGTTTATTATGTGGAGGAAGTCATTGAAACAAAGGAGATGTTGTCCAATTTTCATTAGCTCTTAGATTGTTAATTGAGACCTAAAGTATGTTTCCGGTTATCTAACCTTAGTACGAATTCTCTTGAATGTAGAATTGTGAATATTGGAGGGAAACATTTAGTCGATAAAGCTAGAGCGACGTAAAGGTATGTAAGGCTAGTCCCCTTCTTTCAAAGGCATGACTCTTATGCTATGACTTCTTTCCTATATTCCATGATCTTCTTACATCTTAAGAGTTGAAAGTTCATGATCTGGAAGAGCTTCTTATGGGATAGAGATAAGACATGTTCTATGATAATGGTGATGATAATGATTCTTTCATGAGCTTGATGATCCTATCTTTATGACTTCATTGATATTATTTCGTATTGTTGTCTCACCTCATGATATTAATTCCTCCAAGGTGAGACCTAGTGATGATGTTTGATCCATAACATAATCGGAGGTTATCGACCTTACGTCACTCCGATAGAGTTGTAGCTTTCACTTGGCCTCTCATGCATGCTTATGTTATTTTTTATGTATAATTACACCGTGCCTACATGGCCGGGCAGTATAACACCGCGCCGCCCCATAGGCAGTCGGGCAGACACACCACTAGTGGGCAGCTTACGCCCCAGATGAGGGAGGCCTGGACGCGAGCTAATGATGATCACACCGTACCTATATGGTCGGGCAGCTTATATATGTATGATATGATATTATTTTTATTATCAAATTTAGCATGCATGACTCCGCCTTAAAAGGCGATCAGTTCAGGTTTTCCCTTCATCTTATGCTCATTTATTTCTTTATTATGTTATTGTACATGCCTTACATACTCAGTACATTATTCGTACTGACGTCCTCTCTTTTATGGACGTTGTGTTCATGCCCATAAGTAGAGAGGGAGACGGCGCAGACGCTTAGGAGCCTTCTTAGCGGACTTGCATGAGCACTCCACTACTCTGGAGGTGCTACTTATTAGTATACTCTTTTATGTACATATTGGGGGCATGGCGGGGTCCGGTCCCGTCCTTATGATTTCAGTACTTCAGTTAGAGGCTCGTAGATACATATGTGTGGGTTATAAGTGTTATGAGACTTCTTCAGGGTTTATTTTGTACGTCATTTTGTAGCCTCGTGGGCTTAAGCATATATACATGTTTCGGGAGATTTAGAATTGGTTTATGACAAGCTTTATGTTGAAATGATATATGTCCAGGTTAAGTAGGATAGATATCATGATGAGTGGTTCTCGGTAGCCAGCTCTAGGTACCCGTTATGGCCCACTAGTTGGATCATGACAGATCTAGTATGGATCGTTCATAGGCGGTAGCTAGAGCCAGCGGCTTATCAATGTACACACCAGATGCGTAAGACTCATAAAAGATATTGAGCTTTACTTGCATTCACTTGCTTAAGATATCATATTTTTTACTTATTTATTATATATATATATATATATATATATATATATATATATATATATATGTTATATGTAAAATTGTTTATAAACCTACTATTTTTGCTTAATGTTTATGACCAATATATTCAAATTACAGTTTTATTTTCACTACGTAAGCCTCAGCACTTGGGGGCCAGTCGATGATGCATACTGAGTACTTTTGTACTCATATTTTTTTCTTTTCTTTACTGCTGATGTTACATCCCGTACTTCTGTACGTTGGATTATTCGTAAGTTAACCGACATAAGATCAGAGGACAAGATTATTTTGAGGTTATAAGTATTTATGTTGTTACACCCGTAAGAGTCTGTGCTACTTGACTTAAGACAAAATGAACGAGTTAAGAAAGTTCAAGGGAAGTTAATCGAGTTAGTAAGAATATCGTTATATATGTATGGTTGCCTTAAGTATCCTGAGGTGACATGGCAACCTAAAAGATTTGAAATAGTGTTATGAGTACGTATACGAGGTAATGTGAGTGCCCTTTTAAAGTATTTGAGATTATGAGTAATGATATAGAAGATGGACAAAAGATATGAATACACTTTTGCGATTGGAGTTTCGTCGAAGCTTTGTGAGTTCTCTAGCTATGTTTAAGGTTATTGTGATTCTCCGGGCCCTTCGAGACACGTGTATGGATTGTTATGGATGTATATGAGTATTTATATATATGTATAAGAGGTTACATGAGGGTTGGAAGAGGATTAGAAGTTAAACGAAATGAATCGGAACAACTTCAGTAAAATCTCGAACCAGATTTTTAAGCCATATCGTTGGAGGCATATCTCCTAGTATATGAGCAGTTTTAAGGTGTTTCAAAAGCCTAAAATGAATTTCATCGAGTCTAGTTTCCAACGGAACAAACCGATCGTCAAAATGATATCGGGATAACGAGTTCTGGTCGATGCAAGTTGGGCTGGCGGGGCAGCAAGTTGAGACCCGACCCAAACATTCGCATTTCGGCCCATGAGTATATTTCGGCCCATGAGGCCCATTAACATTTATATATATGAAAAATTGATTTGAAGGCTGGTCATTTGCATCTAGGAACTTCCAAAACAATAGAGAGAGAGAGGGAGAGAACTTCTAGGCTAAGAAAGCCATTTTGATCAAAATCCGAGCCCCGAATCCCGAAGCTCATGAAGAGAAAAGCGTTGTACGTCGCGTTGCCTTCAGTTTGAGCTAAAAATCATCCAAAAAGAAGAGTATTGACGTGTTTACTGCATACTTAAGGTAATATTAAGGGCCCTTTTTTCATTGTTAATAAGTTTATTTAGAGTTTTAACGGATTAGAACGGAGAAAATAGCGTTATAAGCCCGTTCGTTGTTTTGTTGAGATTTATGGATCGGGGGCTGTTTTAGTTGAATTAAATGGATGGGATTAGCTGAGTTATGACGTATATTAATGGTTGGTATTGTTGTTGATGTTGTTGATAATTCAATTGAATTGGATTTTCGGGATTGCCCAGTTTATAGAGGAAATGCTGCCGAATTTCATTAAGTTCCGTTCGTATACAAATTAGATAGCAAGTGGTGTAAATGGTCTAATCGTGATATTATCGTTGTGATTGTAGACATACGGACTCGAGGAGTAGACGTTGGGTGATTAGGTAGATTGTCAGGTATGTAAAGCTATCCCTTCTTTCTTTTTTTTGGCATGGTCTATATGAGACAAACAGACGACGAACCTATAAATTCCAAAGAAGCTCCTATTCTTAGAGATACTAGAATGGCTAATGCTCTTGATTTCCAGAAGCTATTTCATTATGTCCTGATACATGTCTATGATTCCTGAAGTCCTATTTTGATATAATCCATAGGGACATTCGAGGGTGCTCCCAGGTTATTCAAGGAGTTCAGAAATAATTTTATGAGTCTCACTTGCATTATGACTCCAATAAATTCTAGTTCTCAGTGGTACTTGACGTGACTGTTGTCTTGATTCTCAAGTGTTAGTTCATTCTAATTATTCTATTGAGTCTCAGATGATGACTTAGTTGCATATGGTTGGTCATGATATTCTGCTCGTGCATACCGTTAATATATCATTCACCCAGTCCCGGGCCGGGTATGTATTCGTGCACAGTTTCAATGCATTGTTCACCGAGTCCCTCACTAGAGGGCCGGGTACGGTATTTATGTATAAGACTTCATTCACCGAGTCCCAGAATGGGCCGAGTATGGTATATGATATAGATATACATGATTCTCATCTCGTAAGGCACAGGTGCATTGGTATCTTTGATTATCATATTTGCCTTCTGTTATCTTTTATTCAGTCTTGATCTTCTTTATGGTATTTCATGCTTTATATACTCAGTACATTTCTCGTACTGACCCCCTTTCTTCGGGAGCTGCGTTTCATGCCCGCAGGTACAGACACTCAGTTTGGTGATCCTCCAGCCTAGGACTTTTGCTCAGCTGTTTGGAGAGCTCCATTGTTCCGGAGCCTAAGTCATTTTGGTATAGATGCTTTGATATAGACTTGTGCATATCCAGGGGCATGGCAGGGCCCTGTCCCGTAATATTTCACTATGATACTCTTAGAGGTCTGTAGATATGTGTGGGTTGTATATGGGTTTTGGTCAGCTATGTCGATATGGTTCGTTTTGGTATTTCCGTATATAGTGGCAGCCTTGTCGGCTTGCATATTATGTTATGTTTTGGTCAGCTTTGACTCCTCAGGAGACAGGTTCATTATGATATATGGCGTTATGAGTCTATATTTTGCTTTTACAAGTCTCCATACTGTCCTTAGTTTCAGTCTGACTATATCTAACAGGTTCGTATACGGGTGTCTAGCTCGGGCACTAGTCATGGCTTATCTAGTTGGGTTGTGACAAAAGTGGTATCAGAGCAGTTCATCCTCGGAGTGTCTACAGACCGTGTCTAGTAGAGTCTTGTTTATCGGTGTGTTGTGCACCACGTCTATAAACAGGAAGCTACAGGACATTTAGGATGTCATCTTTCCTTCTGTCTTAGATCGTGCGATAGAACCAGAGTCTAGGAAAGATCATTTCTGACCTCTTTTCCTATAGGTAGGTGCAGACTGGCAAGAGATGAAGAGATCAGCTTCAGATAGTGGGGGTGCTAAGAAGGCCCCTAGAGTGGATTCAGGACCCCAGGCTCCACGACCGAGCAGGAGGAGCCTCAGTTATACCATTGAGACTGACCCCTCAGAGGACCCAGCGACGATTCCTCCAGAGTTTTTGATATCCTGGGAGGAAGACCCCCCAAGGGACAGTTATGACACAGATCCGTCTGAGTATTCGTCTGGGACACCAAAAGAGGAGGTCCCCGAGGCCGTACCAGTTGCTCCTATGGCAGAGCACTACGTTAGACCAGCTACCCCGGTAAGTGTTACAGATTACTCCAGCCCCCTATCTTGGTCGTCGGTAAACCAGGAGTTGCCTGGTTATCTACATTCCTCTGACTCAGATAAGAGAGTTGATGAAGGCCAGATGAGCAAATAGTGGCTAGACGATGACGAGGAGCACACTTCACCTTATAGATCACCAGATCAGACTAGAGACCGATCGACTACAGGTATATGAGACTTTATTGAAATTTCCTATGTATGTGCATTTGCTATAGATTATTACCTAATAGCAGTGAGTGGAAATCAAAGGGGCCGACAACCAAGTATTTATAAGTAACCACGACCAAGGTGTTTTCGTCACCATGGGTATTTTGAAATCTAGGATGGAAAGTAGTCATACATACTGGTGAATGTTGGATATTGAGGATTGAAAAAGGCCAAGGTAGTAATTGTGTAGTCGGAAGAATAAGAGATCCTTTCTAAGTCGGACGAAGATGCGTTACGAGAATGTTTTGAAATCTGTTAGGATGTCAACTTGCTCGAGATTAGGTGATGAAGGTCATGCAGTAAGGTGGGTACAATTATATCAGCACTAGCACACCGAATTTTATCAGAGTTTCAAGGTTAAGCGTGCTGGGCTAAGAGAAATACTAGAATGGGTGACCTTCCTGCGAAGTGTATTAGAAATCCTACGAAGTCAAACATAAGAGGCAGATGGGAAATTAGAGTAGCCTAAGGGGGAATTGGAGTATGCGGAGTGCTTAGGAGCACTAAAAGATCATGAAGAATTAGGCGGACTAGATCGGCAAAGAGAAGGAAGGTGCATCACAGTTTTAGGATCAGGATAGGTTTGAAAAGAATTCGGATGTACTTGTGAGCAAGGCGTTAGAAAATATATGCGTGTGCGTATGATATCTCATATGTGGTTGTACCAACGGGTATGTGTATCCCCGCAACCGACATTGCAGCATATGGATGCCATTAATCGAACAAGGTAACGAAGTTCAAGTGGCGATAATGGTACAAATGTTACAAGGTAAGTTAATGTTATTCTTACTGCGGGTTAGAGTTGAAAAGTCCTAATGCAATAACATCGAGGAAAGGAAGAAAGTGAGTACATATAGGAAGAGAAGAGATTAGAATGTTTTGAGAAAAGGCGAGAGAAGTGAGAAATGAGGGGGAGTGAAGCTTCCAAGGGAAATAACGGGCAAAGCAAGGGACTATTTGGATAAAATTTGGGAGTAGGTGTGAGAGAAATAGGGTATGATAGCACGGACAGGAAATGAACGTAAAGAATTAGGAGAACAAATACTGGGAAGTAAGATGAAGAGAAGTAACCACGAAGAGCAAGGGGAAGTGAGGAAATATGAACAGTTTCGGTAATAATGTTAGGGGATTCCCAGTTCTTGAGAAGCAATCGAGGAACTAAAGGCACAGCTAAGCAGACATAATCACCTTGGGAAGGGAGGAAGCCCTCCTAAAAGATGATTTGGAAGTAAAACGAATCTGCAACTCAAAAAGGATATTCTATGAACTTTAAGGTCAATGTTATAATATAAGGAAAGGAGAAGGGCATTTAGGAGTAAAGTAACTGGAAATCTTTAACCCCGGGGGTACACAGAATGCTTTAACGATTTAGCAGTAAGAAACCGATCAATCGTCGAGATAAGAATGAGAATGATGGGATGACACAAGCGATTAAAAAAAATTAATGACATGGGACAAGAGTTCCGGTAAAGGCCGAGAGATTCGGTCATAGAGGGAGTAGAATGAAATGTAAGGAACTTGTATGGAAGATAATTCGGCTGTAGCGTCAGAAAGACGGATAAAGGCTCGATGAATAAAGCATGGAGAGAGTGTAAACTATAAAAATTTTGTGCTAAGAGCAAGAATTGGTAGGACAATAGGAAAACCTGATGTACGATTGCAACACGAACACATAGTCAGGAAGAATTGTGAGTAAATGAGTTAAACGGGTAGAAGGACTAACAGTGGATGGAAGGGCATGGAATAGTGACGGGACGGTACGGTATAGGCCTAGATGGAAGGAGAACTTAGGACAAAAAGAGATTTTCAGTGTAAAAGGGACTCGCACTCGTAACGAAACACTCCAAAGCTTCCTAACCCAGGAGTAAAGGATGACTAATGGAAATAGGCATTGTACAAGTAAAGGAAACTATAAGGACTAAAGGAAGGAGAAGGTGTCAATGAAATGGTTAAAGCGAATTATGTGGCCGCCGACGAGAAGGAGAAGGTTAGTGAATCAGTAGGCTTGCCCAAGGGAAAACAAATTGAAAGTATAAGGCAAACTTTATGTAAAAGATGCAATGATGCGATCATGAAACCGAAATTGTATGTGTGTGCACAAGTTGTAGTATCATAAAGAAAGATGAAGACTCGATAAAAGAAGAAAGGAAAAGGTGTACTTTATGAGGATTTCATGTTAAGGACAAAAACTAACAGAACACTAGAAGGACTATGAAGCATAGCTGCGATGCAAACGAATAGTTAAGGAGAATTATGGGACAAATGAGCTAAGATAAAGGAAGGATGAGTCGTGGGAATGGATGGTGTTGAATATCAACTTTCTATGGTATAGTATAAACATAAATAGAAATTCAAAACCTAGAGCAAGGAGAATTTCAAGGATATTAAGAAGGTAGTCGTGGAGAAAGACTAGGGCTAAAAGAGCATGGTATAGTCGGACACTCCTTAAGGGGCTTAATGAATTCCAATGTCCCCAATAATTCATTAACCTAGGGGACTACTAGTCATGAGAGGTAGAAGTGATAAGACAATCAAGAAGCCGTTAGGATTATATCCGATATGTATAAGCATTTCTGATTTGACACAAGAACTCAACTAGCAAAAAAAAAGGAAAAACAAGTTAAACCATGCGATGAAGAGAACTCCGGCATCATGTAGAAGAGAGGAGTTGAAGGATCACTAAGGTCGGACAGATGACTATCAAAGACGGTTAACACTCAGAGGTTACGGTATATGAAAACAACCTTTAACAAAAAAGGGGGGAGGTAAGAACAAATTCAGTTTTAAAATGAGCTACAATATTCCGAAGCTCAAGAAAAGGGAAATCTTAGCACTAGAAGAGATGAAAGTTTTAGCAAGAGGAATAAGTATAGGAAGTTCAAGAGAGATTATTGGCGGCCTAGAGTCGACATAAGTCATATGCAGATAATCGACGTCGAGACTTAGAGTTTCAGATTGGTGATTGGGTGTTCCTAAAGGTATCACCCATGAAGGGTGTGATGCGATTCGGCAAGAAGGGGAAACTTAGCCCGAGATACATTGGCCTTATCAAATTATTCGTAGGGTAGGCAAGGTTGCCTATGAGTTGGACCCAACATCTGATTTGGACGCAGTACATCCAGTTTTTCATGTATCAATGCTTCGTAAATGTATTAGTGACCCTTCTAGAGTATTCCCTGTAGACGATGTCCAGGTAACAGAGGAGTTGTCATATGAGGAGAGCCCTATAGCTATACTTGATCGCCATGTTAGAAGGCTACGTACTAAGGATGTGTCTTCCGTCAAAGTATTGTGGCAAAATAATAATAGGGAAGAGGTAACCTGGGAAGCCGAAGGCGAGATAAAGAATAAGTATCCTTACTTGTTCCCTATGCCTGCAGGTAATTTAATTCCTTATTTGACTATGTTGATTAGTAGATGAGACTATATGTTATTGTTTCCCTGTGAGGCATCCGTGGGTTGCAGAATGCAGGTTGGTAGGTATAGCGATAAAGGAGACTTTGCCAGAATTTTTAAAAGATCCTGTAGAACTAGTTTAACATTCGAGGATGAATGTTCCAAAGGGGGGAAGGATGTAATTTCCCGTATGTATGTACGTTGGATTATTCGTAAGTTAACCGACATAAGCTCTGAGGACAAGATTATTTTGAGGTTATAAGTATTTATGTTGTTACACCCCGTAAGAGTCCGTGCTACTTGACTTAAGACAAAATGAACGAGTTAAGAAAGTTCAAGGGAAGTTAATCGAGTTAGTAAGAATATCATTATATATATATGGTTGCCTTAAGTATCCCGACGTGACATGGCAACCTAAAGGATTTGAAATAGTGTCATGAGTATGTATACGAGGTAATGTGAGAGCCCTTTTAAAGTATTTGAGATTATTATTAATGATATAGAACATGGACAAAAGATATGAATACACTTTTGCGATTGGAGTTTCGTCGAAGCTTTGTGAGTTCTCTAGCTATGTTTAAGGTTATTGTGATTCTCCGGACCCTTCGAGACATGTGTATGGATTGTTATGGATGTATATGAGTATGTATATATATGTATAAGAGGTTACATGAGGGTTGGAAGAGGATTAGAAGTTAAACGAAATGAATCGGAACAACTTCAGTAAAATCTCGAACCAGATTTTTATCCCATATTGTTGGAGGAATATCTCCTAGTATATTAGGAGTTTTAAGGTGTTGCAAAAGCCTAAAATGAAGTTCATCGAGTCTAGTTTCTAACTCAATAAACCGCTCGTCAAAATGATATCGGGATAAGGCGTTATGGACGATGCAAGCTGCGCTGGTGGGGCACCAAGTTGGGACCCGACCCAAACATTTGCATTTCGGCCCATGAGTATATTTCGGCCCATGAGGCCCATTAACATTAATATATATGGAAAATTCATTTGAGGGCTGGTCATTTGAATCTAGGAACTTCCAAAACATTAGAGAGAGAGGGAGAGAACTTCTAGGCTTAGAAAGCCATTTTGATCAAAATCCGATCCCCGAATCCCGAAGCTCATGAAGAGAAAAGCGTTGTACGTCGCGTTGCCTTCAGTTTGAGCTAAAACTCAGCCAAAACGAAGAGTATTGACGTGGTTGCTGCATACTTAAGGTAAGATTAACGTCCCTTTTTCATTGTTAATAAGTTTATTTAGCGTTTTAACGGATTAGAACGGAGAAAATAGCGTTATCAGCTCGTTTGTTGTATTGTTGAGATTTATGGATCGGGGGCTGTTTTAGTTGAATTAAATGGATGGGATTAGCTGAGTTATGATGTATATTAATGGTTGGTATTTTTTTTGATGTTGTTGATGATTAAATTGAATTGGATTTTCAGGATTGTCCAGTTTATAGAGGAAATGCTGCCCGAATTTCAATAAGTTCCGTTCGTATACAAATTAGATAGTAAGTGGTGTAAATGGTATAATCGTGATATTATTGTCGTGATTGTAGACATACGGACTCAAGGAGTAGACGTTGGGTGATTAGGTAGATTGTCAGGTATGTAAAGTTATCCCTTTTTTCTTTCTTTTTGGCATAGTCTATATGAAACAAATAGACGACGAACATATAAACTCCAAAGGAGCTTCTATTCTTAGAGATACTAGAATAGCTAATGTTCTTGATTTCCAGAAGCTATTTCATTATGTCCTGATACGTGTCCATGATTCCTGAAGTCCTATTTTGATATAATCCATAGTGACATTCGAGGGTGCTCCCAGGTTATTCAAGGAGTTCAGAAATAATTTTATGAGTCTCACTTGCATTATGACTCCAATGAATTCTAGTTCTCTGTGGTACTTGACGTGATTGTTGTCTTGATTCTCAAGTGTTAGTTCATTCTAATTATTCTATTGAGTCTCAGATGATGATTTAGTTTGCATATGGTTGCTCATGATATTCTAATCGTGCATAGTGTTATTACATCATTTCACCGAGTCCCGGGCCAGGTATGTATTCGTGCACAGTTTCATTGCATTGTTCACCGAGACCTTTATTAGAGGGACGGGTACGGTATATATATATATGATTATTTCACCAAGACCTTCACTAGAGGACCAGGTACGGTATATATGTATATGACTTCATTCACCGAGTCCCAGAATGGACCGGGTATGGTATATGATATAGATATGCATGATTCTCATCTCGTAAGGCACAGGTGAATTGGTATCTTGATTATCATACTTGCCTTCTGATATCTTTTATTCAGCTATGATCTTCTTTATTATATTTTATGCTTTATATACTCAACACATTTTTCGTACTGACCCCTTTTCTTCGGGGGGCTGCGTTTCATGTCCGCAGGTACAGACACTCAGTTTGGTGATCCTCCAGCCTAGGACTTCTGCTCAGCTGTGTGGAGAGCTCCATTGTTCCGGAGCCTAAGTCATTTTGGTACAGATGGTTTGATATAGACTTATGCATATCCAGGGGTACGGCGGGGCCTTGTCCCATCATATTTCACCATGATACTCTTAGAGGTCTGTAGACATGTGTGGGTTGTATATGGGTTTTGGTCAGCTATGTCGATATGGTTCGTTTTGGTATTTCCGTATATAGTGCCAGCCTTGTCGGCTTGCATATTATGTGATGTTTTGGTTAGCTGTGACTCCTCAGGAGACAGGTTCATTATGATATATGGCGTTATGAGTCTATAGTTTGCTTTTAAAAGTTTCCATATTGTCCTTAGTTTCAGTCTGACTATATCTAACAGGTTCGTATAGGAGTGTCCAGCTCGAGCACTAGTCATGGCTCATCGGGTTGGGTCGTGACAAAAGTGGTATCAAATATAAGTTAAGCTATACTGGGTCATGACAAAAATGGTATCAGAGCTGAGCTCGTGTTGGTACCTTGGCCTCATGATGATTATTTTTGAAATGCAATGAACTCATTTCCCGACTACACAATTACTACGTTGGCCTTTTTCAATCCTCAATATCCAACTTTCACCTGTATGTATGACTACTTTCCATCCTAGATTGCAAAATTCCCATGGTGACGAAAACACCTTGGTCGCTGTTACTTATAAATACTTGGTTGTCGGCCCCTTTCATTTCCGCTCACCGCTATTAGGTAATAATCTATAGCAAATGCACATACATAGGAAATTTCAATAAAGTCTCATATACCTGTAGTCGATCGGTCTCTAGTCTGATCTGGTGATCTATAAGGTGAAGTGTGCTCCTCGTCATCGTCTACCCACCATCTGCTCGTCTGTCCTTCATCATCTCTCTTATCTGAGTCCGAGGAATGTAGATAACCGGGCAACTCCTGGTTTACCGACGACCAGGATAGGGGGCTGGAGTAATCCGTAACACTAGTACTGCCTCGGGGACCTCCTCTTCTGGTGTCCCAGACCAATACTCAGACGGATCTGTGTCATAATTGTCCCTTGGGGGGTCCTCCTCCCTGGATATCAAAAACTCTGGAGGAATCGTCGCTGGGTCCTCCGAGGGGTCAGTCTCAATGGAATAACTGAGGCTCCTCCTGCTCGGTCCTGGAGCCTGGGGTCCTGAATCTACTCTAGGGGCCTTCTTATCACCCCCACTATCTGAAGTTGATCTCTTCATCTCTCGCCAGTCTGCACCTACCTACAGGAAAAGAGGTCAGAAGCAATCTTTCCTAGACTGTGGCTCTATCGCACTATCTAAGACAGAAGGAAAGATGACATCCTAAATATCCTGTAGCTTCCTGTTTATAGATATGGTGCACAACACACCGATAAACAAGACTCTACTAGACACGGTCTGTAGACACTCCGAGGATGAACTGCTCTGATACCACTTTTTGTCACGACCCAACCCGATGAGCCATGACTAGTGCCCGAGCTGGACACTCGTATACGAACCTGTTAGATATAGTCAGACTGAAACTAAGGACAATATGGAAATTTGTAAAAGCAAGCTATAGACTCATAACGACATATATCATAATGAACCTGTCTCCTGAGGAGTCACAGCTAACCAAAACATAACATATTATGCAAGCCGACAAGGCTGCCACTATGTGCAGAAATACCCAAAACGAATCATATCGATGTAGCTGACCAAAACCCATATACAACCCACACATGTCTATAGACCTCTAAGGGTATAAAAGTGAAATATGACGGGACAGGGCCCCGCCGTACCCCTGGATATGCCTAAGTCAATATCAAAGAATCTGTACCAAAATGACTTAGGCTCCGGAACAATGGAGCTCTCCAAACAGCTGAGCAGAAGTCCTAGGCTGAAGGATCACCAAACTGAGTGTCTGAACCTGCGGGCATGAAACGCAGCCCCTGAAGAAAAGGGGTCAGTACGAAAAATGTACTGAGTATATAAAGCATGAAATACAATAAAGAAGATCATGACTAATTAAAAGATGACAGGAGACAAGTATGATAATCAAAGATACCAATGCACCTGTGCCTTATGAGATGAGAGTCATGCATATCTATATAATATACCGTACCCGGCCCAATATGGGACTCGGTGAATGAATGCATATACATATATACCATACCCGGCCCTCTAGTGCAGGTTTCGGTGAAATAATCATATATATATACCGTACCCGGCCCTCTAGTGAGGGACTCGGTGAACAATGAAATGAAACTGTGCACGAATACATACCCGGCTCGGGACTCGGTGAAATGATGTAATAATGCTATGAACGATTATAATATCATGAGCAACCATATGCAAACTAAATCATCATCTGAGACTCAATAGCATAATTAGAATGAACTAACACTTGAGAATCAAGACAACAGTCACATCAAGTACCACTGAGAACTAGAATTCATTGGAGTCATAATGCAAGTGAGACTCATAAACTTATTTCTGAACTCCTTGAATAACCTGGGAGCACCCTCGACTGTCACTATGGATTATATCAAAATAGGACTTCAGGAATCATAGACACGTATCAGGACATAATGAAATAGCTTCTGGAAATCAAGAACATTAGCCATTTTAGTATCTCTAGGAATAAGAGTTTCTTTGGAGTTTTATATGTTCGTCGTATGTTTGTTTCATATAGACCATGCCAAAAAGAAAGAAGGGATAGCTTTACATACCTTACATGCCGCCCCTTCAACTACTACTATGAAATCAGTCCGTCCAATACATGCTAATCTACAAAAATTATAATAACATCACTATCAAATACAAGAAAATACAACCAACTAAACGACTAGAGGCAAACTCGCTATAATCAACTATACGGTGGTTCTCCACATCCTTCACCCTTCCAAACTTCAAAACATCAACAACACAAGCTAGGCACTCCAATAAAAGTTTAAGCAACCAACACTAAGTTTAATATAATTCTAACTCACGGTTTCCGATCACCGTCTCGTGAGTCCTTTATCCAAAACATACTAAAATCTCTCATCCGAACCAGTGAATCAAACTAGAACGGAAGTCTTACCTCAATAAATAGAGAGAACCTTAATTTGCACTCTTGTGTTATCAACGCTCTTGTTGGAAATCTTGAATTATTTCCAATAGAAAAGTTGGTCGAGAGCTCTAAGTTAGTCATCCATGGCCATTTGATTTTGCTTCTTCACGTACATAGTAGTCTAACATATACTTACACAACTATACATGAATATCTAAACATGAAAACGTTATTTTTATTTTTTTTTGGCCACAATTGCATCCTAGTTGCTGCCCACAAAACACGTGAAACCACATCATTCTACATTAATCACTATTGCTATTTTATCAAGGTGTCACCCATAGACTACTTAATGAACATTAGTCATTACTTGTTTCATATAAAGGTGTCACGTGGACCTTTATTTGTCACTTGCAACCCATTCCACGTGGCAGCCCACTAAAATAGTTATCCACAATTGCTTAATTAATTCATTAATCTCCCACCAAAATCCAACATTGCTCCAATTATTCACATGATTAATTTCTTGGTCACAATTTACTTACATAGTAATCATTTTTGATACACTTTTTATACTCATTATCATGACCATGTATTATAACACTAGTCCATAGCCTCATTTGCCATACATAAAATATTATTTGCAATCATCGTCGTCACACTTTTCCATCTTAAATCATTTCAGGACTCCATTCCTCGTATACACCGAGTTCTTGATTTTCATGCTTGAATATGGCCAAATCCTTCGGCCTCTGTAAAATTTCTTATGTTGGATGGCCAAGTAGACATAATCACCTTCTATTTTGAACGAATTTCATTTGTTCTGAACTCTACGTTGTCAGTTCCTCACTAGGCTTTACTTATTTTCATAACAATCCTCATTATATGCACATTATATCCTGTTCGTAATCAATCCTATAGTGTAACACTTCTTAACCTTATTCACGATTGTTACTATGGTTTAATTACACTCTGTGGAGTAAGCGTACTTATCCCTTTACCCTTCCTAGTCAATCTTAGCCTTAATACCTCACGAGCTGTCTTATCAATACATTCATATTCGTCACAATTCTTCCTCCTCTGTACTCTTGTCTTAATAATACTATTACGTCTTTTAACTATAAACTCGTCGTAATTTATCCCTGCTTATCAATTCAGTCGAGACCTCAATATAACACTCTATTAAGATTTGCCAGCCTTTTCTAAATCATATCTTAGTATGACAAGCCCTTCCAAATTATCCTAGCATTTCTTTTTACCATACCGATTTGTCCTCATAATTACTATTACTATCAATTCAACAGTTAACTTATTTCTCGAAGTCAGCCGTACTCATAACTTAGTCAAATCTTATCATTACTGTTGACACGACCTTTCAAGACATTTTACGAACTTATATCTCATTCTCTTTTTATTTCTAGGAAAATTTTGGCAGAGTTTCCTCTGTATTTCTTACTATCCCAAAACCTGTATGCAGGAAATACCAACACTGCCTTACAGGGCCAACATCTATATATATCACACATAGCAACACAAGGCTCCCAATATCAACAACAGTATGAAAATGATGAACTTACCTCATATGTCCAACTCAAACTGTACCTGTTATACCTTCCTGTTTACTTTCCCTTTTAATCTTTAATTGTTTCAATCATACCTGCAACATTCATACCATATCTGACTTATACCCTGCTTACCGTTACTTACCTTTTTACTGATTCCTTCAGCTTCTTTTGTTCACACCTTATAACTGAACTTATCATCAAGATATATATACACATTCAATCCATTTTATTGCTATACTTACAATAACTTACGTACCTTAATGATGACCGGTTCGCCATTCTGTATATACAAATTCTGATAACGTAACCTCAATGAAATATCTTACCTCTGTAACTCCCAGTATCATTAATTACCTTTTCTTGTCGACCCCACTCTCCTGCTGAAATAAAAGGTTAGTATATAAGGGATATCATTTCCTATCTCTAGGCTCTATCGCACGATCTTAGATATAAAAGAAAAGTAACCATCCTGAATGTCTTGTAGCCTCCTGTTTATAAATGTGGCACGCAACACATCATAAACAAGACTCTACTAGACACGACTTTGCAGACAACCCCTAGGACGAATGGAGTTTGCCAATCCTAGCTGATAGCCAACCATTGTAGCTGAACGCTTTATAATCTTGAAGGATCGCTAAGGTCGGACAGATGACTATCAAAGACGGTTAACACTCAGAGGTTACGGTATATGAAAACATCCTTTAAAAAAAAAGGGGGGGGGGGGGGGGGGGGGGGGAGAACAAATTCATTTTTAAGATGAGCTACAATATTTCGAAGCTCAAGAAAAGGGAAATCTTAGCACTAGAAGAGATGAAAGTTTTAGCAATAGGAATAAGTATAGGGAGTTCAATGATCTCCAAAGAAAAGGGAGATAGTGTGCCTATGAATAGCAAGACAGCAGTGCTACCTAAGATTAGAAAGTACCTCGCACTCAGCGGAAGTATGACTCTATATGGGTTATTGTGGATAGGCTGACAAAATCAACCCATTTGCTTCTAGTCAGGACTACTTATTCAGCTGAAGACTATGCGAGGTTATACATCAGGGAGATAGTGAGACTTCATAGGGTTCCCACATCTATTATATCGGACAGAGGAGCTCAGTTTACAGCTAACTTCTGGGGATCATTCCTGAAGGGATTGGGGACACAGGTGAGTCTTAGCACAGCATTTCAACCTCTGACTGACGAACAGGCTGAACGTACTATTCAGACACTAGAAGATATGTTGCGAGCCTATATTATTGACTTCAGAGGTAGTTGGGAAGATCATTTTCCACTTATTGAGTTTGCTTATAATAATAGCTACCATTCTAGTATTCAGATGGCACCATACGAGGCCTTATATGGGAGGAAGTGCAGGTCACCTATCGGTTGGTTCGATGTTGGCGAGACTAAGTTAATAGGCCCAGACATGAGTCGGCAAGCTGTTGATAAGGTGAAGCTTATTCAGGAGAGATTATTGGCGGCCCAGAGTCGATAGAAGTCATATGCAGATAGTTGACGTCGAGACTTAGAGTTTCAGATTGGTGATTATGTGTTCCTGAAGGTATCACCCATGAAGGGTGTGATGAGATTCGGCAAAAAGGGGAAGCTTAGCCCGAGATACATTGGGCCTTATCAAATTATTCGTAGGGTAGGCAAGGTTGCCTATGAGTTGGACTACCATCTAATTTGGAAGCAGTACATCCAGTCTTTCATGTATCAATGCTTCGTAAATGTATTGGTGACCCTTCTAGAGTATTCCCTATGGACGATGTCCAGGTAACAGAGGAGTTGTCTTATGAGGAGAGCCCTATAACTATACTTGATCTCCATGTTAGAAGGCTACGTACTAAGGATGTGGCTTCCGTCAAAGTATTGTGGCGAAATAATAATAGGGAAGAGGTGACCTGGGAAGCCGAAGGCGATACGAAGAATAAGTATCCTTACTTGTTCCCTATGCCTGCAGGTAATTTAATTCCTTATTTGACTATGTTGATTAGTAGATGAGACTATATGTTATTGTGGCCCTGTGAGGCATCTGTGGGTTGCTGAATGCAGGTTGGTAGGTTTAGCGATAAAGGAGATTTTGTCAAAAAATTTATAAGATCCTGTAGAACTAGTTTAACATTCAAGGACGAATGTTCCAAAAGGGGGAAGGATGTTATATCCCGTATGTTTGTACGTTGGATTATTCGTAAGTTAACCGACATAAGCTCTGAGGACAAGTTTATTTTGAGGTTATAAGTATTTATGTTGTTACACCCCGTAAGAGTCCGTGCTACTTGACGGCATTTCAGAACTTTATAGGTCTTTATATTCGTTCTATAGCTCGCTTTTCCGTTTCACACTTGCCTTTATACTCTAGTCACATAGATCACGTCATATCTTTTAGTCACCTCCTCACTAGGCTTTACTCTTTATATTTACATCAACAATAGTACCAACCATTAATATACATCATAACTCAGCTGATTCCATCCATTTAATCCAACTAAAACAGCCCCCGATCCATAAATCTCAACAAAACAACAAAAGAGCTTATAACGCTATTTTCTCCATTCTAATCTGTTAAAACTCTAAATAAACTTATTAACAATGAAAAAGGGAACTTAATCTTACCTTACGTATGCAGTAACCACGTCAATACTCTTCTTTTTGGCTGATTTTTAGCTCAAACTGAAGGCAACGCGACGTACAACGCTTTTCTCTTCATGAGCTTTGGGATTCGGGGCTCGGATTTTGATCAAAATGGCTTTCTTAGCCTAGAAGTTCTCTCCCTCTCTCTCTAATGTTTTGGAAGTTCCTAGATGCAAATGACCAGCCCTCAAATGAATTTTCCATATATATTAATGTTAATGGGCCTCATGGGCCGAAATATACTCATGGGCCGAAATGCAAATGTTTGGGTCGGGTCCCAACTTGCTGCCCTGCCAGCCCAACTTGCATCGTCCATAACTCCTTATCCCGATTTGATGAGCGGTTTGTTGAGTTGGAAACTAGACTCGATGAACTTCATTTTAGGATTTTTAAACACCTCAAAACTCCTCATATACTAAGAGATATGCCTCCAACAATATGGGCTAAAAATCTGGTTTGATATTTTACTGAAGTTGTTCCGATTCATTTCGTTTAACTTCTAATCCTCTTCCAACCCTCATGTAACCTCTTATACATATATATACATACTCATATACATCCATAACAATCCATACACGTGTCTCGAAGGGTCCGGAGAATCACAATAACCTTAAACATATGATAGAAGAGAGGTATTACCTCAATGTGATGATAGGGGTGCTATAGGGAAAACTACCTATACAAGTGTTCACTCACGATGTGAGACAAGTATTTACCTCAAAAGAGTACTCTCAAGAGATTCATTATTGGATATGATAAACATGAGATTTAAAACCCCTTAAGATCATCATGTATTTTAACCTTTATTCAGATATAAGTTAAGCAAGAAGAGACACCCGAAGAGGATTCTAAAGATAAGAAGAAGGTTTCTGATTATTAAGTAATCGCGAAAGGTTAAGAGATGACATGGTATCAGTATGTAATAGATGATTCACATGGTTTACTTAATAATGTGGGTATAGAGGTAATGACTATGCGATTAAGATTATGGGAAGGAGTAACGATAAGGACGAAAGGTTTCTAGACTAGTTGAGGCAAAAAGAAAAAAAAAAGGATTGACGAGTTCAAGTATCAAGGAGAATCATATCAGGAGAGTGACTCACTTATATCTATTGAAAGGATATTCCTGAGGTGTCAAGGGAGTATTGCAACCAAGATTCATTACTAAGAAGAAAACTCGTTTCCACCTACTCGAAGGGAATGTTAAGATAGTGCATGTCAAAGGATTAAAAGGATAACTCCAAAACAAGAAAAACTCGACTTAAGCTTCAAGTATAGATGGATATAGTAAGTTGCAGTCAATTACGGAGGTAGCTAAATTATGTTTACTTTCTTTGGAAATTCAATATTAACAAATGTCAGGTGGAGAATGGCATTAGGCTAAGTAAAGAAAGGCACAACATGATAGATGAGTTCGAGTTACAATTGATTCGTTATAAGATCACCAAAACCAGTATACTTATGCAGGACTAATTTAACATTCAAGGACTAATGTTCTAAAGGGGGGAAGGATGTTAGATCTCGTGTTTTCATGCGTTGGAAGACGTGCGAGTTAAATGACATTAGTAACGGCAATGAGGTTATCCACCAAACTTATAGGTGGTTAGAGTGATGGTACATATGTGTTGTAAATATCAGAAGTTAAGCAAATCGAAGAAAATAAGTTTCATAAAGGTTCGAAATTTATTTGAATGAAATATGGTCCAAGATATAACATCCCGTATTTTTGGACTAGGAAATTGAACCGTCCAACATAAGCAATTTTACTGAGGCCGTAGGATTTGGCCATATTCAAGCATGAAAATCATTCGTGATAACCTTGAACAACATGACATTGGGAGAAATAACCTCACCATTCTTGCTCAACGCATAACATCCTTATTATATTTACATTATATCAGATGAATTCGAGATTGGAAATGGGGACATGGAGCAGAATATAAACAGATAATGGTATAAGTACACCTTTAAGGGGGGAAGCGGGTGAGAGAAATATAGGTGTAAGATGGAAAAAATTGACACTGAAATATATTTGATATAGGTGCTTAAATTTCAATTGAGATCCTTTGCTGAAACAAGTTAGTAAGATCTGAAAGCCAACAATAAATGGGTAGAAGTCAGGATGGTATTTGAGACAGTGTTGAGAATCATTTGTAAAGGTCTTGAATGATATGACATTAGAAAGTGGATGCTTATAAAAAGAAAGAATACGACAAGAGAATGGAAACGAGTAACTTAAGAGATATTATAAAGGATAGCAATGCTATACTGGATTCGAGGCTAAGATGTTGGCAATAGAGTTGGTTGCTAATGATATTGTGAATTACAAGTAGCAAAGGAGAAGGGACAGAAAAATCTCCTACAGTAGGATATGAGAAAATCAAAGGGTGAATAAAGGAAGGGAAAGGAGTATGATAAGAAACAACATGACATAATGTGCCTAAAGTGTTATAAGTTGGATTAAGGGAAATTGTGAAATGGTTTAAGCGAAACGATTAGAACGAGCTGGTTACTAGAAGACAGTGAATTTAAAGAGAACGAACAAAAGGACGGGCACCTTAAGTTTGGGTTGTAACAGAAGGATTAGTTATGAGCTATATCACTTAAAAGGGCTAGTGCGTAAGATGACCTATGGGTCTCAATGAATTTGTGGCAAAGAACATTATGACAAAGGCATCTATCCTATGGTGAGATAGTTATAAACATTGGAAAACGAAGGGAAATTGACCTTCGACATTATGAGGTGATACGACAAGCATAGACGTAAGAATTAAGGTAAGAGGTATGGACCAAAGGACAAAAGAGGGGCGGAAAGTTCAAGATAGCACTTCGTAATGTGATGCAAAATGTGAAACAAATTTGAAAAATGGGCATATGACAGAAGAGAGGAATTACCTCAATGTGATGATAGGGGTGCTATAGGGAGAACTACCTATATAAGTGTTCACTCACGATGTGATACGAGTATTTACCTCAAAAGAGTGCTCTTGAGAGATTCATTATGGGACATGATTAACATGGGATAAAACCCCTTAAAAGCATCATGTATTTTAACCATTGACCATATATAAGTGAAGCGAGAAGAGACACCCGAAGAAGATTCTAACGATAAGAAGAACGTTCCTGATTAGTATGTAATCGTGAGAGGTCAAGAGATGACATGGTATCCGTATGTAACAAATGATTCACATGGTTGATTTAATAATGTGGGTATATAGGTAATGACTATACGATTAACATTATGGGAAGGAGTAACGATGAGGACGAAAGGTTTCTAGACTAGTTGCGCCAAAAAGAGGGGGGGGGGGGGGGATCGACGAGTTCAAGTATCAAGGAGAATCATATCAGGAGAGGGACTCACTTATATCTCTTGAAAGGATATTCCTGAGGTGTCAAGGAAGTATTGCAGCAGAGATTCATTACTAAGAAGGAAACTCGTTTTCAACTTGTCACACCCTAGCAATGGTAGGGCATGACGGGCACCCGACTCTCATCAGAGTCGAGCGAACCCTTAGACATTCGCTCTATTAAAACCTGTCATTTCAAAAACTTTTAAGAATATAAAACTTTTACAAATAGAAATCATTATCTCTATAACGATTATGAAAACTTTCAATCAATAAGTACTTTAGACCCATCTAAATCATCTAAAATACATACTCTTTTAAAATCCATAAATGACTCAACTGATATCATTTCGTCGACATCTCGATAAACATTCCACAGGACACTGTCTGCAGAAGTCTCTAAGGAGTGAACTCCATTATGAGTCAGGACAGGGCCCTGACATACCCGTAATCATACATATCTATACATGACTCAACACAGCTCCAGAATGAGGTGGAACTTGTCAATCCCAGCTGACATCTAAGCATCCTAGCTTAACCTGCCAAACAATCTGGGACTGCGGGCATGAACGCAGCATCCCCGGGCAAAAGAACGTCAGTACGGACAATGTACTGAGTATGTAAGGTGGTAACAAATCATAATCATAATTTTATTTAGGAGAGAAGAAATCACAATCTAACTCAATACCTGCAGCCTTCGCTGGAAGAAACATCAATGTATACATGAAGTCTCAAAACAATATTTAAGTAAATAATGCAATCCAACACACATTCTTTAAGTAAATGATGCAATCTAACACCCATGCCGTTTCCGACATGTTAACAAAATGGTCCCTTCGGACGGCCGCTTCCGGCATAATAATGATGGCCCCTTCGGGCAGCCGCTTCCGACTTAATAATGATGGCCCCTTCGGGCAGCCGCTTCCGGCTTAGTATCACAATCATGTCAACAAAAACTTAATCCACAAATATCAATACAAAGAGATGATGCTATGGAATGTAAACATAAATCGTAAATGAAATGAAATAGTAAAATCTCGCACCCCCTTCGGAGTGGTTTTGAACATCCAAATAGTAAAATCTCACACCCCCTTCGGAGTGGTTTTGAATGTCTAACTTTATGTTTCCTTTAGTATAAAACTAATTTCCTCGAAATCATTAGTAAAACCATATACACAACTCAACTGGCACCTTATGGGTGTTCCCATCGGAACAGAATAGGAGTACAATATCAATAAGCCATCACAAGAAACATTTAGACCTTACTCGTCTAAGAGTGAAATCATATGGAGTATATATAGAATGAATAGCGCAAGGATCATGAATCACATTCGGAACCTATGAATATAGTTACCCCAAAGTTCATATCATTCATCACTTACATCTAGGACATGCCAAAAGAAAGAAGGGACAACTTTACATACCATTGCCGCTTCTCAAGTTAACCATAACTTAGGTCTCGGGCTTCACCAATCTACAAACAATACCAATTATGCCAATAATCAAATTAGGATACTCTTTTAAATCAATCCTTAATTACTTAGAAATCTAACGATATTCAGGTAGCATCTTTCTTAAAAACTTAATAATCCTCATGATTCCAATTTAGTCAAAATATCAATCCCAGTACTAATATCAATATCAACAAATACATGCCCAAATAGAATCAAATCCATTCTTAAATCACTTCCCAACAGCCCACATGTTAATAGTAACAATTTATCCAATTTCCGATATAGTTTTCGTAATTCTCGTCCCACAATATAATTATGACCTGGATGAATTTAAATATACGTAGGAGAGGAGAATTATTACCTTATATGCCAAGAAATAATCTTTTTCCTCCTTACTTCACTTCGAAGAAAGCCCGAATTCAACAACACGATAAGACGGAACAACGAGATTGAAGCGACGTGCAAAACCCGTAAAAAAATCGAATAGCGTCGTTGCTTAAACTTCCAAACACTGAATGTACTAGTACGTTTCTGCCCATATCCTTAAATTCACGATGCAACTATATAAATTAGCAGCTGCCCTCATCTTTCAGAAGTGAACTTTCACGATTTAAGTTGACAAGAATGAACATATATTTATGTCTCTACACTAGCAAAAACGTTGCTGCTATGGTTCTTTTATTGGAAGGGAAAACATTGGTGCTATTGATCATATTATAGCATAGTCTTGTATGAGCAGCCCATTGTGAATTTGATATGAAAAAAGAATGACCAGCACATAGTGCTTACATACGTGTCAAGGAAAGTAATGGCAAAAGAATGAATATGCCTTTTATATAAAAAGAATAAGCGGTGCTGCAATTTCCCATAAAGGAAACTTGTTCAATGATAACAATATCAAGGACAAACACTAATCAAGGTTAAAATAATCTAACACCAATATTTAATGAATACATACATATCACTTTTGTAAATTCCATTAGAACAAGTTGCTGCATGTAACGTTTTCCTCGTGAAAAGGAATTACAACACCTTCATTCTACTTCAAACTTTCTCCGGCCAAAGTAATCTCCATATAAAAACCTTGCAAGTGGATTATGGGACCCACTTCTTCTTATTATAATGATTAGTTCCCTACAACAGTAGGTGCCACCAATTACATATAATGCAATAGTCATATGATGCTTATTTCCATGATTGGCACGTGGAATGAAGGTTTGGCACCTAACATTATCCCATAGTTGATTATTTAATCCTTTAATTCCGCCTATAATTCAATATTTAACTAAATACACACATAATTAATTTTTTGATCTCAATAAATTTAAATAGTAGATTTTTTTTTTTACGCCCTTCATATACGCATTATCATGACCATGTGATATAACACTAGTCCAAAAATACGGGGTATTATAGCTTGGACCGTATTTCACTCAAATAAATTTCAAATCTCGACGAAACTTATTTTCTTCGATTTGTTTAACTTTAAATCCTTACGGTACATGTGTACCATCACTTTAACCACCTATAAGCTTGGGGGATAACCTCGTGTCCATTACTAATATCATTTAACTCGCACACTTTCTAACGCATGAGAATACGAGATGTAACACAACTACTCAAAGGGAATGTTAAGATAATGCACGTCAAAGGATTAGAAGGATAACTCCAAACAAGAAAAACTCGACGTAAGCTTCAAGTATAGATGGATATAGTAAGTTGCAGTCAATTACGAAAGTAGCTGAATTATGACCACTTTCTTTGGAATTCAATATTAACAGATGTCAAGTGGAAAATGGCATTAGGATAAGTAAAGAAAGGCACAGCACGATAGAGGAGTTTGAGTTACAACTGATTCATTATGAGATCACCATAACCAGTATACTTACAGGACTAGTTTAACATTCGAGGACGAATGTTCTAAAGGGGGAAGAATGTTACATCCCGTGTTTTCATGTGTTGGAAAGCGTGCGAGTCAAATGACATTAGTAACGGAAACGAGGTTATCCCCCAAGCTTATAGGTGGTTAGAGTGAGTATAGATGTATCATAAGGATTAGAAGTTAAACAAATTGAAGAAAATAAATTTTGTCAAGGTTCGAAATTTATTTGAATGAAATACAGTCTAAGCTATAACATCCCGTATTTTTGGATTAGGAAATTGAACCATCCAATATGAAAAAATTTACCCGAGCCCGGAGAATTTGGTCATATTCAAGCATGAAAATCAAGAACTCGGTGTATACAAGGAATGAAGTCCCAAAATGATTTAAGACGAAAAAGTGTGACGACGATGATTGAAAATAATATTTTATGTGTGGCAAATGAGGTTATGAACTAGTGTTATATCATATGGTCATGGTAATGGGTATACGAAGTATGTTAAAAATAACTACTATTTAAGTGAATTGAGATCAAAAAATTAATTATGTAAGTAATTGGTTAAATATTGGAATAACGTGGAAGAATAAGGAATTAATTTTGATATTAATTATGACTAAAGTGTATAAGTACTCGTGGTGGGCTGCCACTTGGCCTTAGTTGAACAAAGAGGTGGCACTATATGGTGTAATGGAATTTAATGAGTCATATGCACTTATTAGTGCATAATGACACGTGAAAGAGAGGATATAGCAAAAGAAGACTTTGGCACTTATTCTTACCATTACATTTCATATTAATTCTTATTAAGAATTGGTACCCAACAATCACAATAACGTGATTTACATTTCATACATGACAACGTGAGTTCCAACATTGTGAAAGCGTGGTATAAATTTCCTCAATAATAATACACAGATTTTGGCGCATCACTTCGATCTCGTTATTCCATTTTGTCGTGTTGTTGAATCCGAATTTTCTTCAAAGTAAAGTAAAGTGGAAGAAGAGTACTTCTTTGCATATAAGGTAAGAATTCCTCTCTCCAAGATGTATTTGATTTATCCAAGTCGTATCTACATTGCTAGATGAAAGAAATACGAAAATTATATTGGAAATCGGATAAATATATTTCCACGTAAATAATGGAGAGTTGCAGCAAGTGGGTGGTCTTCATACATATGAGGTGATGTGGCAACATGTATTGATGAGAATTTTGTGTGTGCGTCAAAGGGCACCACGTGTAGAACACAAGATATACATCAACTTTGAATCATTATCTTATATGACTAAGAAGTCATTTGAAGCATATGTTTTGTATAACATTATTTTGTATTGAGCAGCTTATGATTTACTCTTGAGGAAGCAACAATATTTTGTTCTCTTCTTATTAAGGAGACAGATTGCGTTTCTTTTAACAAAAGAAAGATATGAAGTGATACGATTGAGGTAAGCTCAAAAGACGACATAAAGGTTATATCCATGTCATTTTCCTCCGAGTGATAATAAATTGGAGATTTCTTCGAAGTGAAGTAAGATTGAGGAAGAGTAGTTCTTGGCATATAAGGTAAGAATTCTATTATTCTTGTAATATTTAAGTTTATCCCGGTAATAGCTAAATTGTGAGATGAGAACTACAAAATTAATTGCGGGAAATTGGATAAGTTATTGTTGTTGTTATGTGGGCTGATTCGAGGTATATTTTTGGGTTGTGTTGTGGCTGGAAATTATTGGAGTAACTTAAGTATATTGTTGTTGTTGTCATTGGTATGTATTTTGAAGGAAAGAAAAAAATTGGAGAAGTGTGTTTGGTAATCGTATCCGGGCTCGTCGTTGGTCGTGAAATGTTTGTGGTTTGCTGTTACTACATGGTACCTTGTTATTGATGTATATATACTTGCTGGATTGTCTGATTATTGTTGTTGATAGATGGAGTTTGGGGAAAATGAGAAGAACGGGGGAGGTGCTGCCCATTTTGTTTTAGGATAAAATAAAATTTCATTAAACGATTAAGAGAATAGTTTGTATAATTAATGATAGTATCATTGTTGTTATCATATAGACCGTGGAGCCAATACGAGTTGAGTTCTTGAGCCGTTGAGCTAAGACCAGGTATGTTAAGGCTATTCCTTCTTTCGTTTTTGACATGGTCCATATGAAACAAACAGACGACGAACGTATAAACTCCAAAGAAGCTCTTATTCTTAGAGATACTAGAATGACTAATGTTCTTGATTTCCAGAAGCTATTTCATTATATCCTGATACATGTCTATGATTCCTAAAGTCCAACAATATATTCAAATTACAGTTTTATTTTCACTACGTAAGCCTCAGCACTTGGGGGCCAGTCGATGATGCATGCTGAGTACTTTTGTACTCATATTTTTTTCTTTTCTTTTCTTTACTTTTGTACTTTCCGATGTTGTTAATTAAAGACTTCCTAATGAGGTTAAATATTCTTATATTATGGTCGCTTGACTCAGGACAAATGGGTATCCATCACTAATCCATAGGAATTTGAATTGTGACATTATCTGACACAATTTTATAATAATTAACATGAAATATACATTCAACACACATGTTTAAGTTTTCACGTAAAATTGACGACTTTTTATACTTCAATCAAAATAGATCCAGACCCTGAATATGAGAGTTCTATAGTTCAAATGGTCGCTCTTGAACTTTGTTTCCCTTGACAACAAATTATTTCTAGCGCGTTGCTCCTGATTTTAGGTTTCTTTGTTAATTATAAGAAAAGATTGTCTACACCAAGAAGTGACTATAGGTTTTATGTTTTGTTTCTTTTTCCTTTTCACAATAGAAGTACAGAATTAATGGTGTTGTTTGCTTACGATTACGGAGTATGTATGTACTAGTATTTTTACTTTAGAAGATGAGAAACAAGTACAGATATTCCTTTTGAAGCTTAGTAGGCGTTTTCCATAGAAACCAAAAAAAAAAAAAAAAAATCACTTTTTTTGAAATTTTTGGAGTTGGAGTTGTCTTTGGCCATAGTTTTTGCAAATAATATTTGATTGTTGAAATGTACTTTTCCTAAAAAATATGAAATATGATTTATACCCTTAATTTCTAAAAACTAGCAAAACCACCCAAAGCAATTAATAAACATAACCGGTGCCAGAAATATAACAATTATACTTTAGATCAGCTTATGCAGTGCTCAAAACTAATAGTTTATTTCCATCGAAAGACTGCAACTGGGAGGCTTACTGGTGTGCACAAAAAATATAGCATCTCTAAATATGATTTTGTTATAAAATTCTCAACTTCTTCTTTTCTTTTAGAGGTTTTCTAGCACATGATGTTCAATGTTGTTGGAGTGAAGAGCAACATAAGTGGCATCTGACCAGTGAAAAAAGTTATATGAGAGCAACATAAAAACTTTTGGGGTAAAAACTGAAAAAAAAAAAAAAAAAAACAAAAGCAAAGATCCAAACAGAAAATGGAAAAAGTGAAAAATAAGGTTTTGGTTATACTTATCATTTAGGTCAAATCCAACTATGGAGAAAGGGGGAAACGAGGCCACAAGGGTAGAACAGTCATTTTGAAAGTGAAATATGCAACGCACGCTCTAGATGATCAAAACCCATTATTCAATTGCTAAATTATCCCAAGATTAGGCCAAATTTGGAATTAAAGTGAATCCCCCAATTTTGGGTATGAACCCTAACTTTCCAATCCTCAAATTAATCACTAACAATGGAAGATTTAAGCCTATTTACAATGAATCAATCAAATTCTATGATTAAACTAGTCAATTTCACAATCAATTTCTATTTAGGAAGTCTAGAAGTCATTTCGAGAATTTATCATAAAAACTCATCTTCCCTATTTGATTTTAATGGTTTCTACCATGATTTAGAGATTAAGAAAGATAACTGCAAGACAATTAATGAAGTCTAATGGTTAGAAAACTTACCACAGAAGGATTTAGTACAAGAGCTATTCAATTCGCCCAAAGTATGCTTAGAGAGTGATGATAGAAATGTTTGAGGATTTTTAACTTAGCAAATATAAGAGAATCTACCCGACACTCGCCGCAGCGGTCATATTTCTGCTACACTGTATCCGGCACATTGTAACGACCCGTTTGGTCATTATTGCATCTCTGACACTTTTGACCCTTTCCCGAGCTTGGTTAGCTCACTTTTGACCCAAGGGGACCCGTTGACACGCTTTTTGAGGTGTTTAGATGTTACACCCCGTATCTTCGAAGAGCACTTATCAAATTTGAAACATATGTACGTTGAGTTAGAGTTAAGTAAAACCACTTTGGAATATAAGGAGCAAGCATTATTAAGTATATTTAATGAGTGAAGGATGTATATAAGGTATACCGAAAGGTTTTATAAGGAAATGAGTGGAAGAAATGAAGTAGTATAACTTTGGAGAAAGGATAGGTAATGTTTTGTGTGAAAATTTTGGTCCAACTTGGGGGACGAATATTTCTGAGCATATGAAGTGTTTTAAGGTGAAACAAAAGCCTAAAATGAAATTCATCGAGTCTAGTTTCCAACGCAACAACTGTTCATCGATAGGACATCGGAGTAGAGAATTATGGACGTTACAAGTCCAGCTAATAGAGCTACAGTATGTACGCGTGTTATGGACGCGTGCTACAGTAAAATGCTACAGTGACCCCGACCCGAATTTGACCCTTATAAAAAAGGTAAGAACCCCTTTTTTTTCACAAGATTTCGCTGGAAAATTCCAGAAAATTGAAGAGAGAAAGTGAGGGAACCAAAAGTGTGCAATATTTAAGTCGTGGAGTAGTGGTTTAGGTCAGGGTAACGCATGGTTATGATTCTAGTATTGTTTTGCGGGAGATTTTAGCGTGGATATTGAGGATATTGTTGTCTTAACAAGAAAAAAAGGTATGAATCTTTCTCTTTTGGTATTATTTAAGGCTTATTTTCGGAGATAAAGCCGTTAAATAGTTGTGTAGTAAGTTGGTTAGTTATGAAAGTTGGAAAATAGCGTGTGGGCTGTTCTATGTAATACTTTGGTGTTGGACATGATGTTATGTATGTTGGTATTATTATTGTTGTTGTTGGTTGTTGAATTGAGAATTCGGGCTAGGCATATAAACAGGGGAGGTGCTGCTCGATTTTCGGCAGAATATAGAATAGTATAATTTGAAACTTGGTACAAGTGTGCAATGAAGAGGCTAACGTTAGTATAAATCCTCTTAAATGTAGACTTGCGAGCTCCGACACATAAGCGTAGCTACTAGGAGGTTGACCAGGTATGTTAAGGCTCGTCCTTTTCTTTCAAAGGCATGATTCCTATGGTATGATTCCATAAGTGTTTTCATAACCTCCTTGATTTCAAAGCTAGAAGTTTATGACTCTTAAAGCTTCTTATGATGTTAAGAACGAGAATTTTTTTATGAGGATTACGTTGAGGATGATTTTATGCTTAAAGGTCTCAAATATGATTTCAACGATGATATGAAAATGTTAAGCTATTTCATGATTTTCTTGATTTATTTCATTGTTGTTGATCTCACCTTATAAATTGTTCCTCCAAGGTGGGATAGAGCGATAGTTTTCGTTTGAACTCCTATGCATGCCATGAGTATAATATATGCATATGGCTATTTTGTGACATTACAGAGAGCTCTATTATTTCATTTTGATTATGCACTGCACTTATTTTCATTTTTCATGTATATGTAAGGCACAGTTGACAGGGGGTGTGCTGTGGCCTTTGTTGTGTATATATATAGCACAGTTGACAGGGGGTATGTTGTGGTCTTTGTTGTGATGTGTATATGTATGGCATAGTTGACAGGGAGTATGTTGTGGCCTTTGTTGTGATGTGTATATATATGGCAGAGTTGACAGGGGGTGTGTTGTGGCCTTTGTTGTGATGTGTATATATATGGCACAGTCGACAGGGGGTGTGTTGTGGCCTTTGTTGTGATGTGTATATTTATGGCACAGTTGACAGGGGGTGACGCTGTGGCCTTTGTTGTGATATTTCTATGGATATATGTGTTTCTTTGATATAGCTATAATGATGCATTTATTTTGCCCATTCATTGACACGCCTCAAATGTTTTCCATGATTTTATGTATATATTGATTTCTTGCCTTACATGCTTAGTACACTATTCGTACTGACCCCCTTTCTTCGGGGGCTGCATTTCATGCCCGCAGGTACAAACCCTCAGCTTGGCTACCCTCCGGCTTAGGATTTCTGCCTAACTGTTTGGCTCCATTGTCCCGGAGCTGGAGCTGTTTTGGTACAGATCTTCTTATATAGACTTTGTCATACTCCTAGAGGTCTGTAGACATGTGTGGGTTATGTATATGGTTTGGTCAGCTATACAGATGTAGTTCGTTTTGGATATTCCCGTGTATATTGGTAGCCTTGTCAGCTTGTGTATTTTGTTATGTTTGGTTAACTGTGACTCTTCAGGAGACAGGTTCATTCTGATATATGGCATTATGAGTCTACAACATGTTTTACATATTTCCACATTATCCTTAGTATCAGTCTGATTATATCTAACAAGTTTGTATACGAGTGTCCAACTCGGACACTAATCATGGCCCATCGGTTTGGGTCGTGACATTAGATTTGATTCGGGTGACTTTTTGTGAAAATTGAGCTTAAAGCGAAAAATAGTTGACTCAAAGTTGACTTTTGGGTAAACGGACCTTTTTCGAAAACCCTTTGATTCTGAGAGGTCCGAGGTCATTTATAACTTGTGTGCATATTTGGTTCGATTCCTAATGCACTCGGGTGCATTTTGGGACATGGGTTGCAAAGTTAGTTTTGAGGTATCAGGGGTTGACTCGGTCAACGAGACCTCCAATGGGAATTTCGAGGCAACGAGTACGTTCGTAGCGTGTTTTTATGTATATCTGCATATTTGGTTTGTGTTCGGGAGCTTCCGGGTTGGTTCCGAGGGTCGATTTCAGGTTTGGAAGACACCAGAAAAATCTAGTGTCTGGTGACTGGTTTGGCGCCAAAGCGGCAGCGTGGAAGCGTGGGCGAAAGCACGGCCGAACCGCCGAAGCGGTGGCCGTAAAGCGCTGGCCTGCCGCGGAAGCGGCCGACGGACTAGATTTTCTTTTTAAAAGGCCCTAAGTCTTTCATTCAATACCCACTCCGGAATAGAGCTTTCGGGAACATTTCAAGGCATTTCTTGGGGGAGAATCATTGTGGTAAGTTCTTCCATCTTCATTATCATTCCTTATTCCATTAATCACCATAGGAAAATCTATAAAATGTGCTAGTTTCTTTAAGAACTTGTGGATAAAAGAGAGTTTTTATGAGTTCTTCTTTCTAGGCTTTTTAATGATGAAATTGTTTGGGTTATGCTAGATGTGATGTATCTAAGGTTATTAATCATATATCTTCCATTATTAGTGTTGGATTCTTGAATTTTAGAGTTAGGGTTTGTACCCAAAATTGGGAGTTTTGCTTGGATTTCAAAATTGGATGAGTCCTTGAGTCAATTTAGCAATTAGTTGATGGGTTTTAATCACCTAGTGCTTAATTGGATAATTTACCCCCGAATTTTCCATTTTTCCCTTGTGGGCCCGTTTCCCCAAATTCTAGGGTTGGATTTGACCTAAATTGAATGATAGCGATATTAGTATCTCAACCAAGGGCTGTAGGCGTAATTCTTTCAAACCCAGCTATTTACATATTCTTACCACTAACAGTTGTTATAGCTCGTGGCATTTCTCGATGGATCAAGGACGCATAATCGTGGATTTAACCTTCTTCGAAGTGGATACGAACATGGTCATCTGATTATCGGTTTAAATTCCTTAACTTTATCATCATTTCATACATATTTATTTATTTCAAGTCGCTAACAAGTTCTTTTTTTAGAATGTGGTATTTAATGAGATGACAGGATCGAAATCTTGCATCATATGTTAAATCGTGGGGACAATTGTAGATTTAACTTACATCACAACAGGATGTGAATTTGGATGTGGAATTATATCTCTTCACGAATAGTTTTGTGGATGTGGACAGAAATGTGGATATACATTTCTACATTACAAATTGTGAGAGCGGACATGGATTTATATCTCAATTATAAACATTATGGATATTGTGGACGTCGAAGTGGAATTATCTTTTTACATTATAAATGTTGTGGACGTGGACGTGGACGTGGATTTATCTTTCTCGCATTATACAATTTGTGAAAGTGGACGTGGACTTAAATTTCCATGCTATGAATCTTGTGGACATGGACAAGAAGTTCTACAATATAAATTTTTTAGAAGTGGATGTGGATTTATATTTTTTACCGTGGATGTGGATGTGGAAGTGGATTTATATTTTTTACATTATAAAATTTGTGGAAGTGGACGTGGATTTATTTTTTTTGCAATGTGGATATTGTGGACGTGGAAGTGGATCTATCTTTTTACATTATAAACATTGTGGACGTGGACGTGGACGTGGATTTATCTTTCTTGCATTACAAAATTTGTGGAAGTGAATGTGGATTTATATTTTTGTACCGTGGAAGTGGATGTGGATTTATATTTTTGTACCGTGGAAGTGGATGTGGATTTATATTTTTGTACCACGAAAGTGGACATGAATTTACATTTTGTACCGTGGAAGTGGACGTGGATTTATATTTTGTACCGTGGAAGTGGATGTGGATTTATATTTTTGTACCACGAAAGTGGACATGGATTTATATTTTTGCACCACGAAAGTGGACGTGGATTTATATTTTTTTTGCACCACGAAAGTGGACGTGGATTTATATTTTTGTACAGTGGAAGTGGATGTGGATTTATATTTTTGTACAGTGGAAGTGGATGTGGATTTATATTTTTGTACAGTGGAAGTGGACGTGGATTTATATTCTTGTACCACGAAAGTGGACGTGGATTTACATTTTTGTACCGTGGAAGTAGATGTGGATTTATATATTTTGTACAGTGGAAGTGGACGTGGATTTGTATTTTGTACCACGAAAGTGGACGTGGATTTACATTTTTCGTACCATGGAAGTGGAAGTGGATGTGGATTTATATTTTTGTACAGTGGAAGTGGATGTGGATTTATATTTTTGTACAGTAGAAGTGGATGTGGATTTATATTTTTACACCCTGGAAGTGGATGTGGATTTATATTTTTGTACAGTCGAAGGGGATGTGGATTTATATTTTGTACAGTGGAAGTGGATGTGGATTTATATTTTGTACCGTGGAAGTGGACGTGGATTTATATTTTTACCGTGAGTGGATGTGGATTTATTTATTTTACACCGTGGAAGTGGATGTGGATTTATATTTTTGTACAGTGGAAGTGGATGTGGATTTATATTTTTAGATTTCCTTAAAATAAACGTGGATGTGGATTTAGCTCTCGTTAAGGTGGATATCAATGTCAACTTAATTCCTCTTCAAGTGGAAGCCATAAATTTAATTCATCTCCAAAGTATGTTGGGGATTCAACTTTCAAACAGGGGTTACAAGTGTAAACTTCTCCAACCCTGTCTTATTTACACATATATTTCTTTATTGCTAACAATTGTTTTTAGCTTGTGGCTTTTGACAATATTAAAGTTGGCATCACACATCAACTCGTGGAACTATTTCTTCGGCAGCGAATTGGGGCAATGCGTTGGGAAGGATAAGCAGACTTCCCGACACGAGTCAAGGATCTACCTCGAACACTCGTCTCTAATCACAAGTATTCTACCTACATTCCAGCAATTCAATTTTCAGAATTCTCAAGTTCTATCATAATACCCAGTGTCATCATAATTCAACACTGGGACAATATTTTGCAAAGATTCGCACCAATCGGGATTCGTTAGTCATAAGGTGTCATAGTTATCCCAGAACTACACTCGACCTGATTCTCGTGCAGCCCGAGATATGTAGGCAACTCAGAGACCGGAGTTCGGTCATAATCCTCTCAAGTTTCCTTTAGCCGGGACAAAATAGGCTATTGAGTCAACGTCTTTGCCCAACAACTCTTTTCATCATTACCGGGCAAAGAGGGACAAGTTGTTGACACCCAATTTTGTCCCGCCTCTCCTCCGAAATACCTATTTACGCTTCTAATATTTTTTGAAAATTTAAAAATATATATTTATATTTTTTACTATAATTATTAGCCTCTTATCAATACCGGCGTTTCATTATTCTATTACAGTTACTAACCATCATTATCATCATCATCATCATCATTATTATTATTATTATTATTATTATTATTATTATTTTTTTTTTTTTATCATTTCGGCATTTTACCAGCTTACGCACACGCATCGCATTTATCTTTGCATAATTAAATAATAGTGTTTATCGCACGGCTATTACAACGCCATTTTTTATTATCTGAGCACTAATGATTGCATATTTTATATTGAGTAATATTTTAACACAAGTTATTTAAATAGGTCTTTTATTTAAATGTAGTAGCTCAATCAACTCATAATATTTTCGGACCAATTCACAAAACCAGTCCACATTTTAATTTACCAGCCCATTTTAATTCACCCCAACCCATTTTAATGCCCAATCCACATTTCAAATACCAGCCCAATATTTCAAAACGGACCAGTCCAACCCAATACACTACCCGACCCGACCGCCCCTTTCACTTAACAAAGGAACCCCATTAGGGTTTCCTTCATTTTCTCCTCAGCCACGCCGCCGCCCCCCATCGCCTCTCTCTCTCCCCCTCGTCTCCCCCCACGTTGCCACTGCCACCCCTACGCCTTCCTGTTCCCCACGCCACTGTCACCCCCACTTCGACCTTGTCCCCCCGCTCCTCTCTCTCCTCCTTTCGAACGAAAACCCTAATCCACCCTATAAATAATCCGATCTTGAATCGGTTAGAGAAAAAAAAAAAAAAGGGGAGCAAGGCAAGAATCCCCTTACAAGAAATAAAACGAGTTCTTGAACCCCCAAGAAATCCCCTGCAATGTATTTTTTTTAGCTGTCACAATATCACAAAATATCGAATCAAAAAAATACTCAAACAATTTTTTTCGTCTGTTCTGTGGTTGTTGTGAATCCGAGTTTCGCAACCTCGAATTTGAAGTGTTTCGAGTGTATATCGAAGGCTTCATACCCACTTCGCTGCACCCGAAGAAGGTGTCTTAATCCCCTTCTGTTTATTTTCATCTATTGCACTTTTTGGCTTCTTAGTTGTTATGTCTTAGCATTAGTTTATCGGCTTCATGATTTAGCACATTATTAGGTTAATTCAGTTTGGGGTTTGCGAAGAATGTTATATGCTGGTCGGATTGGATAAAATGCCTATGTCTTAATCTTGCTTAGTTGTTAACAATGTCTGTATGCTTATGTCTTGACGTGATTTAGTTTCATTTCAGTTTTTTTTTTCTTTCTTCTGCGGCTGATTTTCCTGCTGTTTGATCCTCACTCGCGTTTAATTGATATATGTGATCAAATGAGCTAGCTATGGTTTCATTATGTTTTAATGTTTGGTGCGTAGTTTTCAGCTCCTGTTTCTGTTTGTTCAAAATTAGTATCAACAAACACGACAACAGCCACATCAATATACCTAGTTGAATGTTTAAATTAGTATGGGATCGGTTAATTAAATTTCATAGATATTTAAGCTTTACATTGGCTATGGTGTGGGTATGAAATATGGAAACAGTCTTTTGGTCCTCTGTTTTGTTTAGCTGTTATATGAGTTCATCAGCTGCTTACAGATGAGTTTCACCTTCTCTACTTTAATGTGTCTGAATGAGATTGTGAATATTTGAGCCTAAATACAGGCACTGCATTTTGTTTATACCCTTAGTTGAGTTTATGTACCAGTTCGAACTGCTAGGACCATTTTAGTTTTGTTGTTGTTGCAAAACATGACCTTAGGAATTCGACATTAGTAAGTTAACTAGTAAAGTTTTTGTCAGGTTGTTTAACGTACAAAGAGGATCTTGTGTTTGCTCCTGTTTATTCCTATACCCATGTTGTTTGTTTACCAAATTGCTCTTCTCCGTGATCTGCTGGTCTAAGCCCAGCCATGGAAATGTTGTGTTGGGCTACTAAAGTGAAGTATGCCTAGCTAAGTTTTCAGGATATCATCAGACTTGCTCGACATGTTGTTTGCTTCTGTTTCAAATGTCGCTGTATGAGGTCCTTGTCCCATCTGTGTCAGAGGTGCCTGTTTGTCCCATGTTGTGTCGGTATCTTTGTTTATCTTTCGCTTAAAGCCTGAACCTTTTGTCGTTAAACCTGCGAAACTGCCATGTGGTCTAGAATGAGTCTCATAGTGCATGTCCTTACTCGTCTCCTCCCCAGAAATATCATATTCCTCTTATGAAAGGTAGCTTGCATTGCTTTGAGAGATAAGAGTATAGTATGATAATTGAATTTGAGATTTACTTGTTTGTATTGTTCTTTTAGTGCTCTATGTCTAATTATAGAATGATGTACTCAGATATACCTGAAGTATACAGTCTTGTGGTGCCCTTTGGTATAATGTGACTTGTATATTTAAGGTATACCGAGGTATACTATTTCTAGGAATGCTGATCCAAATTCTTTGTATGACCTTACATGTTTCGATTTAGGTAAGATTTGTCATTGCACAAGATTGATGAAATTTGGGAAGTTGGTGATTGTTTAACTAAGTTTGAGTCTTGTGTTTTTCGCTTGTCTGTTTGAAGTGTATATGTTTTTTCTCTCTCTTGTCTGTTGAAGTTTGGGGAAGTTCTTTAAGACATTAAGGCATAACTAAACGACGAACAGGCCTTTATTAATTTGGAAAGAAGCAGAGATCGATAAGATATTGCCCTGGTGATTACATGTATTTGATCATGCTCAGTCTGTGCCATTGCTGTCCACTTTTCTTAAGATTATTGGTTGTTAAACATTTGAGAGTCGGGTAATGAAATGAAAATCCAGTAGAGGATCACAGACGTTTAGTGTACTCATTTAAAATACTTCAAAACGTGAGCTAAAATCTGTGCGATTATGTATACATGGTGTTTATTCAAATGTACATAGTATGTACACAAGACGCTGATTTGCTTGTTTTGAATTTTACATTATATATGGCCTTATGTATTGATTATACACTAATCTTTTTCTTCTGTTTTGTGCATGACTATCGCGCACGAGTCCCAAGGACTCGTCTCCCTCCGCATTTGGTGTTGGGTTAAAGCCCAACGAGATAATCTTCTCGAGTCATCCCTCATTCAATCCATCCGCAGCAAATAAGAATGCTAGGCCGAGGCCCATATAGCAAAAACAGAACTGCAGTCCATTTGAGGCTGTGTTAAAAGTTTCTGGGCCGAAGCCCAGAGGCAGAAAAGGATTGCAGTAGTGTCCCAAATGGGCCAGATCCATTTAACAACAGCCCTTCTTAAAAAATGGGCTGAGCCCATTTTAAATTATCTCCTCCTTTATTTATTTTGTGCATTTAATTTGTATTATGCAACTAACTCTTTGTTTGTTTTTATTTTATTAGTTTATATAAATCCTAATTAATTAGTAGGTTTAGTTTTAATAATGGGTAGTTAGTTCAAGGAAGACTAACAACTAATTCCATAAGCTTTATTCTCTCCTTTCCATGTTTTATTTTATTTGGAATAGTTGATTTGCAAATAGCATGACTATATATTTCGAGTTAAGAGAATCATATTTTATTCTTACTATCCTAGAAATTTCAAAACATTACTAATATGTAAATATAAATTCAATTATATTTTATAAATGGTTCCTCAAGTTTAAATCAATCACGCATATTTTAGCTAAACGTAGTTAATAATAAATAATAAAAAGGAAAAAGAAAACTCACTTCCTCTTGAATCCTATTCATAAGTCTAGATTTTTCTACATTGCTATATTCATATAACATAATTTATTCAAAGTTCAAAATTGCTAAATCTCTTCTCAAAAGCTATTATTTACGGGCAAATCATTATATTTCCTACAAGTTTTATCTTAAATAGCATTTACTATATTTCATATAAGGTCTTAGCTTTAAATAGCATTTAAAATCCTCTTTTATTCAAACTATCTTTTATAAGTTTTATTTCTAAACAACACTTTATCTAAAGCCTTAGTAATATTTACAAGTTTTATTTAAAATGGTTTTCAAAGTCCTCTTTTATATAAATTCTCACCTTCATTAGTTAACCTAAGTTTGGCCGGATAACCGTAGTTAGCGGATTCTAAAGGATGCCTAACCCCTTCCCTTTAGGATAATATAGAGCCCTTACCTAGAATCACATTAGTTAAGCAGACTATTAACAGGGGTTTAGTTTTAACTATACCTTAGTTAAAATTTGGGTGTCCTAATTCACCGTTAAATTAATTAGGTGACGACTCCTTAAATAAAACCAATAGGAATCTCCAATATGTTGTACTCCGCTTCAACCCAGTTTAAAATGGGGTGTAACAGCTTGGCGATTCCGCTGGGGAATTTAGGCTCTAACCATAACAGACTTAGGTTAATAGTTAATTTGTTGGATATTTTGTTTGTTTTTCTTTTTTGCCTTTATTATTGCTTTTTCCTTATATGTTTTTGGGTATTTTTATTTTATTCGTTATGTAAATTTTTTATGTAATATGTATGTTATTGCTTTCCTTAAATTGGCATTCCACTCATACTTCTTCCACTCCTGGAAAACTCACACATATTCACACACTTAAAGCGGCTTCGTGGTTCGCGCCCGTGCACTACTAAATTACCCCTTTAGTTGGATTGATCTAGTGGATTTAGTCGATCGGCGGTGCATTCGACGGCCACATACTTTCCACTCCCAAGTTGTCCGCTTGGGGGAGCCTTGTGTCATAGGAAAACCACTCTTAGTCTACCTAGGTAGAGCGAAAACCAAAACCTTGTAAGGACATGCATCATTTTAAACCTAGGAGGCTTAATACCCTTGGTGTATTAAGTTCATTAGTCAACCTTACCAAATGTCCAAATAAGTCTATGACTCTAAGTGACACTATTCACTATCTATGTGCATTATTTGAAGGATAAAATATGCGGAATATGTGGACCTACTACTCTATAGATAAATATTTCAGGAAAACTGACATTTTGTTGCAGGATTATCGTGAAGCATCCAATTAATGCCGGAGGTTTGAAGACAACCAAAGGGAATTAGTGGAGTTGAAGTATTAGATATCCTGGATTAACTTTGAATTGTATTATTAACTGGCATGTAATAAATTTTTATTATTCTTGTAAATTAGTTTTAGGAAGAGTTATGGAATGATACATAAAAGACATGTTTGTCCTTCAACTGTTCCTTAGGCCTACCTCTGGCATAAAGAGGTCTCTTGCATTATAGAACGCGATGTATTATGTGCAATAATGTGTTTATGTGCAATAACATGTCCTTACACTATACTGACTCGTTTTCCTTTTTTTTTTTTTCTTTTAAACTCATTTTCAAAACAAAAAAGGTTGACTTGTGCTTAAGGGGAACTGGCGGAGCATCCATATTTCACACGGTCTAGAGCCAAGAAATCAGACTCTGACTCATCACTAATCACCTGGTTAACTAAAAAGACTCGTTCTAAAATGGAGCAAAGTTTGATCAATGCAACCAATTCATCTGAGCCATCTCTTAGTTTACCGATCACGAGTGATCCCATATCCTCTAATGAACCAGAAACACATTTGGAGATCATTGCTCGTCTGGAGCGACGAGTTGCTGAATTAAGTCACATGGTACTTCAAAATCAGTCATTTTCTCAAACTCCGCCACATATGACTCCATCTCACGGGGTTCGTCAGACTTTTCCTATGCCACCTCCATTCCCAAATTTGGATGAACTTAACCAAGCAAACTATTTTACCACTTCTCAACCAGCTCATTCCGAACCCATTGCCCACCTAGTTACTCAAAATGCTCCTCTTTTGTTTACAGCCGCCTCTTCAAAGGCTCAGTTCATACCGCCGACACATGATATTACCAATACGCATCAAGTTCCGCCGGTATATACTTATACCACAGCTCCACCCATGACACAAACCCAAGGACACTGTCGCACAGATGTTGATCATTATGTCGAAGTCGAAAATGAGGCAAGGGCAGTTAATGATGAAATGATAAATAGAAAGCTCAAAAGTTTGGAAGATGCCATGAGGAGTTTGCGTGGACTCGGTAGTAACCAAAGCGTGAGATATGAAGAGTTATGTGCATTTCCTGAGGTAGAATTGCCACCAGGTTACAAGATTCCAAAATTTGAGAAGTTTGATGGGTCGGGAAACCCTTTCTTCCATCTGAAGGTCTATTGTGAAAAGTTGATTGGTGTGGGGAAGAACGAAGGGATAAGAGCCAAACTATTTAATCATAGTTTGAGTGGAAAAGCTTTGGAATGGTATTCCAAACAAGATACAACCAAATGGCGTACTTGGGATGACTTGGCAAATGCTTTTGTGGATCATTACAAGTTTCATGTTGAGATCGCTCCTGACAGAATCTCAATTACAAAGTTAAAGAAGAAGTTACCGACTCATTCCGAGAATATGCTATACGGTGGAGGGAAGAAGCATCTAGGGTGCACCCGCCCATGGAGGAAACAGAAATGGTTACTTTCTTCATTCAGGCACTAGAACCAGAGTACTATGAACGTTTGGTGACAATGGGCGGAAAAACTTTTGCAGAAGTGATCAAAGTTGGGGACATGATCGAAGATGGCATTAAGACAGGGAGAATAACAAGTCTAGCAGCATTGCAGTCTACTAGTAAGGCCATACAAACTGGTGCTCTTGGAAATGGAAAGAAAAAATAAAAGGACGCGGCAGCGGTAATGGCTCTAGGAAGCACCTCATACCACCACCAACAACCTCCGCGATACAAGTCTAACGCTCTCCACTCACAATATTTCCAATATTCGTCACATCTATACAACCAAGCTTTGTCATCTTACCCGCCTCAATCACCACAAATTTCCTACCCCGTCTACAACACACAGCCAACATACCGAGCTCCACGACCACCAACATACCCAGCTCCACCATCACAATCTCATCATCCAAACAATGCATTCGCACCTCGCCCAAATAGACCTTTCCGCAATTTTACACTATTGGGAGAGCCATTGAGCGTTGTTTTTGAAAGACTGCAAGCTTCAGGCTTAATATATCCTGTGGAAGGAAGAATTCCAGATCCATTACCTAGAAGTTTTGATCCCACTAAAACGTGTGCATATCATTCGGGGGTAAAAGGCCATTCCACTGATCGTTGTTACGCATTGAAACACAAGGTTGAAGATCTTATTGAAGCAAAACAGATCATGGTTAAACAACCGACACCAAATGTGGTTAACAATCCACTCCCGACCCATGATGGGGCCACGATAAATATGATTGGAATAGATGAAAATGATGACGATCCAGCCAAATTCATAGTGCCTGTGGATAGCGTGGAAGATCATGTTCTTGTAGCCGTTGGTTCTCCGGCTATAGTGATAAGGGGTTTTGTGCCTGTCGAGATATTAGGAGCTTCATCAACACCTGTGGAGGTAGTTCAATTGCCAAATCAGTTACCAGTACTCGATACCAAAGCGGTACCATGGAATTATCAACAAGCCGTGATGGAGTGTCGAGGAAAGGAAACGATCACTGATAAGACTAAGACGTCAGGAATGACAAGGTCCGGAAGGTGATATACCCCTGAAGAGCTAGCTAGATTGAGGCAAACTAAAGAAAGCAATGTGCCTCCCAAAAGGGTCGTGACAGAAGCCGAGGCAGAAGAATTTTTAAGGAAGATTAAGGCCAGTGAGTACTCAGTTGTGGATCAGTTGAAAAAGACCAATGCCCAGATTCCTATTCTTTCCTTGCTTTTAAGTTCAGATGTACACAGAAATGCACTCTTGAAGATTTCGAATGAAGCATATGTTCCAAGCGAAACAACTAGTGAGACGTTAGCTGGGATAGTTGGGCGCGTGCTTGACAGTCATCGAATCAGCTTCGATAATGAAGAACTGCCACCAGAGGTATGTAGTCACAACAAAGCACTCTATATAACTGTCAAGTGTCGTAACATGTTTGTGTCTAAAGTGTTGATTGATGGGGGCTCTGGACTTAACATTTGTCCACTAACAAGTCTGAAGAAGATCGGATATAATATTAGCGAGCTTAAGACAAGTGATATGAATATTCGAGCATTTGATGGGGCTCAAAGACGTCCTATTGGAGAAATAGAGTTGAATGTGTTGATTGGACCTGTTGAGTTCATTATGGATTTTCAAGTACTTGATATCTCCACGACATACAACATGTTGTTAGGAAGACTGTGGATCCATATGGCTGGAGCTGTGCCATCTACTTTGCACCAGACTGTCAAATTTGAGTGGGATCAACAACAAATATGCATACATGGAGAATGTGACACGTCTATCTATCGAGAGCAATCTATTCCATTCATCGAGGCAATGGGAGGGTTCGATGGAACAACTTACCATGCTTGGGAGGTTGTGAATGTTACTAGAGTGGGTGAAGTGTGTCAAACTCAAGAATAAAAAAGGTCATGCGCCGCAATCATGGTTGCAAAGGAAATGCTAAAAAATGGGTACCAACCTGGACTTGGGTTAGGGAAGACATTAAATGGGCGGGTTGAGCCTGTAGTTCTCCCTGCACAACAGTTCACATTTGGTTTGGGATATGAACCAACTGAGGAAGAAGCAAAGAAAGCACGAAAGAATAAAGGAAAGGATATTGTCTTGCCAAAACCCATTCCTACCATTGATCAAACTTTCTCAAAACCTGCCATCTCCAAAACTTCAGATCTGACTGTTGAATTTGCCTATGATGATATTGTGGAAGGGATCAAGAACTTGTTCGTGGAAGATGAAGATGATCATGTTGTGGTAATCGAAGACATTATTGAAACATCGACCTTATGGGCTGCCGATCCGGGACCTGAGTTGAAGAATTGGATTTGCATCTCAGCCTCGGTTCGCCGGGAGTTTCAGTAATTTAAGTTTAAATTTCCTTTTGTAATAGGCCGGAGGCATAAGCTAGAACCTTTATTTTTTGTCATGTCGCCTCTATGTTTTGTTACGGCCTTTCTAAATTAAGACTTTGTCAGTTGTTGTAATGAACTACATTTGGCCTGACTTCCTTTTGGATACGTAGGCAGCCCATATCGGGTTCGGCCACTCTTTTCAAAATATTTCGGTGTCTTTGTTTTGTGGGTAATGAACTACGTTTGGCCTGACTTCCTTTTGGATACGTAGGCAGCCCATATCGGGTTCGGACACTCTTTTCAATATTTTGGTGTCTTTGTTTTGTGGGTAATGAACTACGTTTGGCCTGAATTCCTTTTGGATACGTAGGCAGCCCATATCGGGTTCGACCACTCTTTTCAAAATATTTCGGTGTCTTTGTTTTGTGGGTAATGAACTACGTCTGGCCTGACTTCCTTTTGGATACGTAGGCAACCCACATCGGGTTCGGCCACTCTTTTCAAAATATTTCAGTGTCTTTGTTTGTAGTTGGAACTACGTGTGGCCTGATTTCCTTTTGGATACGTAGGCAACCCACATCGGGTTCGGCCCTCCTTTTTGAAAAAAAAAAAAAAAAAAAAAAAAAAAAAAACCTCAAAAGTTTTTATTTTAATCACGAACTACGTCTGGCCTGATTTCTTTGGGATACGTAGGCAACCCGAGACGGGTTCGACCCTTCTATTTTAAAATTTCAAAGTCTTTGGTTTGTCCAACCATTTTAGTCCCTATGAGATACATAAGGATTTTTATATAAGATTTTGGTCTTCCCACTGTTTAAATTCATGTGTCCTAGTATCTTGAAACTGGGACAAATTTTTGAAATCGGTCAAATCGCTTCCAAAAACTTCCATTATAAGTTCTCACTTTTCAATTGTTTAGAACCAAGCGCCTCCAGGACTGAAAACTGGGACAATTTTTTTAGAAGTAGCACAAAAGTGGTCTTAAATGTTCAACAATTTTAAATAAAAGTTCGTCCATGTCTTTCTAAAATGTTGATAAGTTTGAATTCGAGTCTTCATAATCATTTTTATCTATTAGAGCCACTGAGTATCCTCTTTTGAAGTCATCCAAATCTTATTACTCTTATTTTCAAATACACTTTTTATTACTTATAACTGAAACTCCTTGGCAAAACAAAATATCTGGTGGGGCCTCGAAGAACGTGGACGCGATTGAGACAAGAATCAATTCATGGACCAAGTTCCCCAACAAGCACAAGTCAACCAATTTTCTTTAAACGCACAACTTTTCTTTGATGAGACAGGTTTCAATTAACATAGATGTGGCGCATATTTGACTCTTCTTCAAATTTTAGTTATGGACGTGAATAAAGAGTTAGCCTTCTGCAAAAAGGCAAATATTCTTCAATGTGGATGTAAATTTAGCTAGCGCTAAACGGTGGATGTTGTTCCATTCTTCATGAAATTTTGATCGCAACAGCGGACATGAATTTATCTTCTCAACCAAGGGTTGTAGGCGTAATTCTTTCAAACCCAGCTATTTACATATTCTTACCACTAACAGTTGTTTTAGCTCGTGGCATTTCTCGATGGATCAAGGACGCATAATCGTGGATTTAACCTTCTTCGAAGTGGATACGAACATGGTCATCTAATTATTGGATTAAATTCCTTAACTTTATCATCACTTCATACATATTTATTTATTTCAAGTCGCTAACAAGTTCTTTTTTTAGAATGTGGTATTTAATGAGATGACAAGATCGAAATCTTGCATCATATGTTAAATCGTGGGGACAATTGTAGATTTAACTTACGTCACAACAGGATGTGAATTTGGATGTGGAATTATATCTCTTCACGAATAGTTTTGTGGATGTGGACAGAAACGTGGATATACATTTCTACATTACAAATTGTGAGAGCGGACATGGATTTATATCTCAATTATAAACATTATGGATATTGTGGACGTCGAAGTGGAATTATCTTTTTACATTATAAATGTTGTGGACGTGGACGTGGACGTGGATTTATCTTTCTCGCATTATACAATTTGTGAAAGTGGACGTGGATTTAAATTTCCATGCTATGAATCTTGTGGACATGGACATGAAGTTCTACATTATAAAATTTTTAGAAGTGGATGTGGATTTATATTTTTTACCGTGGATGTGGACGTGGAAGTGGATTTATATTTTTTACATTATAAAATTTGTCGAAGTGGCCATGGATTTATTTTTTTGCAATGTGGATATTGTGGACGTGGAAGTGGATCTATCTTTTTACATTATAAACATTGTGGACGTGGACGTGGATTTATCTTTCTTGCATTACAAAATTTGTGGAAGTGGATGTGGATTTATATTTTTGTACCACGAAAGTGGACATGAATTTACATTTTGTACCGTGGAAGTGGACGTGGATTTATATTTTGTACCGTGGAAGTGGATGTGGATTTATATTTTTGTACCACGAAAGTGGACGTGGATTTATATTTTTGCACCACGAAAGTGGACGTGGATTTATATTTTTTTTGCACCACGAAAGTGGACATGGATTTACATTTTTGTACAGTGGAAGTGGATGTGGATTTATATTTTTGTACAGTGGAAGTGGATGTGGATTTATATTTTTGTACAGTGGAAGTGGACGTGGATTTATATTCTTGTACCACGAAAGTGGACGTGGATTTACATTTTTGTACCGTGGAAGTGGATATGGATTTATATATTTTGTACAGTGGAAGTGGACGTGGATTTATATTTTGTACCACGAAAGTGGACGTGGATTTACATTTTTCGTACCATGGAAGTGGAAGTGGACGTGGATTTATATTTTTGTACAGTGGAAGTGGATGTGGATTTATATTTTTGTACAGTGGAAGTGGATGTGGACTTATATTTTTGTACAGTGGAAGTGGATGTGGATTTATATTTTTACACCCTTACCGTGAGTGGATGTGGATTTATTTATTTTACACCGTGGAAGTGGATGTGGATTTATATTTTTGTACAGTGGAAGTGGATGTGGATTTATATTTTTAGATTTCCTTAAAATAAACGTGGATGTGGATTTAGCTCTCGTTAAGGTGGATATCAATGTCGACTTAATTCCTCTTCAAGTGGAAGCCATAAATTTAATTCATCTCCAAAGTATGTTACGGATTCAACTTTCAAACAGGGGTTACAAGTGTAAACTTCTCCAACCCTGTCTTATTTACACATATATTTCTTTATTGCTACCAATTGTTTTTAGCTTGTGGCTTTTGACAATATTAAAGTTGGCGTCACACATCAACTCGTGGAACTATTTCTTCGGCAGCGAACTGGGGCAATGCGTTGGGAAGGATAGGCAGACTTCCCGACACGAGTCAAGGATCTACCTCGAACACTCGTCTCTAATCACAAGTATTCTACCTACATTCCAGCAATTCAATTTTCAGAATTCTCAAGTTCTATCATAATACCCAGTGTCATCATAATTCAACACTGGGACAATATTTTGCAAAGATTCGCACCAATCGGGATTCGTTAGTCATAAGGTGTCGTAGTTGTCCCAGAACTACACTCGACCTGATTCTCGTGCAGCCCGAGATATGTAGGCAACTCAGAGACCGGAGTTCGGTCATAATCCTCTCAAGTTTCCTTTAGCCGGGACAAAATAGGCTATTGAGTCAACGTCTTTGCCCGACAACTCTTTTCATCATTACCGGGCAAAGAGGGACAAGTTGTTGACACCCAATTTTGTCCCGCCTCTCCTCCGAAATACCTATTTACGCTTCTAATATTTTTTGAAAATTTAAAAATATATATTTATATTTTTTACTATAATTATTAGCCTCTTATCAATACCGGCGTTTCATTATTCTATTACAGTTACTAGCCATCATTATCATCATCATCATCATCATCATCATCATTATTATTATTATTATTATTATTATTATTATTATTATTATTATTATTATTATAATTCACAACTTTTTATCATTTCGGCATTTTACCAGCTTACGCACACGCATCGCATTTATCTTTGCATAATTAAATAATAGTGTTTATCGCACGGCTATTACAACGCCATTTTTTATTATCTGAGCACTAATGATTGCATATTTTATATTGAGTAATATTTTAACACAAGTTATTTAAATAGGTCTTTTATTTAAATGTAGTAGCTCAATCAACTCATAATATTTTCGGACCAATTCACAAAACCAGTCCACATTTTAATTTACCAGCCCATTTTAATTCACCCCAACCCATTTTAATGCCCAATCCACATTTCAAATACCAGCCCAATATTTCAAAACGGACCAGTCCCACCCAATACACTACCCGACCTGACCGTCCCTTTCACTTAACAAAGGAAACCCATTAGGGTTTCCTTCAGTTTCTCCTCAGCCACGCCGCCACCCCCCATCGCCTCTCTCTCTCCCCCTCGTCTCTCCCCACGTTGCCACTGCCACCCCCACGCCTTCCTGTTCCCCACGCCACTATCACCCCCACTTCGACCTTGTCCCCCCGCTCCTCTCTCTCCTCCTTTCGAACGAAAACCCTAATCCACCCTATAAATAATCCGATCTTGAATCGGTTAGAGAAAAAAAAAGGGGGGAGCAAGGCAAGAATCCCCTTACAAGAAACAAAACGAGTTCTTGAACCCACAAGAAATCCCCTGCAAAGTATTTTTTTTTTTAGCTGTCACAATATCACAAAATATCGAATCAAGAAAATACTCAAACAATTTTTTTCGTCTGTTCTGTGGTTGTTGTGAATCCGAGTTTCGCACCCTCGAATTTGAAGTGTTTCGAGTGTATATCGAAGGCTTCATACCCACTTCGCTACACCCGAAGAAGGTGCGTTAATCCCCTTCTGTTTATTTTCATCTTTTGCACTTTTTGGCTTCTTAGTTGTTATGTCTTAGCATTAGTTTATCGGCTTCATGATTTAGCACATTATTAGGTTAATTCAGTTTGGGGTTTGCGAAGAATGTTATATGCTGGTCGGATTGGATAAAATGCCTATGTCTTAATCTTGCTTAATAGTTAACAATGTCTGTATGCTTATGTCTTGACGTGATTTAGTTTCGTTTCAGTCTTTTTTTTTCTTTCTTCTGCGGCTGATTTTCCTGCTGTTTGATCCTCACTCGCGTTTAATTGATATATGTGATCAAATAAGCTAGCTATGGTTTCATTATGTTTTAATGTTTGGTGCATAGTTTTTAGCTCCTGTTTCTGTTTGTTCAAAATTAGTATCAACAAACACGACAACAGCCACATCAATATACCTAGTTGAATGTTTAAATTAGTATGGGATCGGTTAATTAAATTTCATAGATATTTAAGCTTTACATTGGCTATGGTGTGGGTATGAAATATGGAAACAGTCTTTTGGTCCTCTGTTTCGTTTAGCTGTTATATGAGTTCATCAGCTGCTTACAGATGAGTTTCACCTTCTCTACTTTAATGTGTCTGAATGAGATTGTTAATATTTGAGCCTAAATACAGGCACTGCATTTTGTTTATACCCTTAGTTGAGTTTATGTACCAGTTTGAACTGCTAGGACCATTTTAGTTTTGTTGTTGCAAAACATGACCTTAGGAATTCGACATTAGTAAGTTAACTAGTAAATGTTTTGTCAGGTTGTTTAACGTACAAAGAGGATCTTGTGTTTGCTCCTGTTTATTCCTATACCCATGTTGTTTGTTTACCAAACTGCTCTTCTCCGTGATCTGCTGGTCTAAGCCCAGCCATGGAAATGTTGTGTTGGGCTACTAAAGTAAAGTATGCCTAGCTAAGTTTTCAGGATATCATCAGACTTGCTCGACATGTTGTTTGCTTCTGTTTCAAATGTCGTTGTATGAGGTCCTTGTCCCATCTGTGTCAGAGGTGCCTGTTTGTCCCATGTTGTGTCGGTATCTTTGTTTATCTTTCGCTTAAAGCCTGAACCTTTTGTCGTTAAACCTGCGAAACTGCCATGTGGTCTAGAATGAGTCTCATAGTGCATGTCCTTACTCGTCTCCTCCCCAGAAATATCATATTCCTCTTATGAAAGGTAGCTTGCATTGCTTTGAGAGATAAGAGTATAGTATGATAATTGAATTTGAGATTTACTTGTTTGTATTGTTCTTTTAGTGCTCTATGTCTAATTATAGAATGATGTACTCAGATATACCTGAAGTATACAGTCTTGTGGTGCCCTTTGGTATAATGTGACTTGTATATTTAAGGTATACCGAGGTATACTATTTCTAGGAATGCTGATCCAAATTCTTTGTATGACCTTACATGTTTCGATTTAGGTAAGATTTGTCATTGCACAAGATTGATGAAATTTGGGAAGTTGGTGATTGTTTAACTAAGTTTGAGTCTTGTGTTTTTCGCTTGTCTATTTGAAGTGTATATTTTTTTTCTCTCTCTTGTCTGTTGAAGTTTGGGGAAGTTCTTTAAGACATTAAGGCATAACCAAACGACGGACATGCCTTTATTAATTTGGAAAGAAGCAGAGATCGATAAGATATTGCCCTGGTCATTACATGTATTTGATCATGCTCAGTCTGTGCCATTGCTGTCCACTTTTCTTAAGATTATTGGTTGTTAAACATTTGAGAGTCGGGTAATGAAATGAAAATTCAGTAGAGGATCACAGACGTTTAGTGTACTCATTTAAAATACTTCAAAACGTGAGCTGAATCTATGTGATTATGTATACATGGTGTTTGTTCAAATGTACATAGTATGTACACAAGACGCTGATTCGCTTGTTTTGAATTTTACATTATATATGGCCTTATGTATTGATTATACACTAATCCTTTTCTTCTGTTTTGTGCATGACTATCGCGCACGAGTCCCAAGGACTCGTCTCCCTCCGCATTTGGTGTTGGGTTAAAGCCCAACGAGATAATCTTCTCGAGTCATCCCTCATTCAATCCATCCGCAGTAAATAAGAATGCTGGGCCGAGGCCCATATAGCAAAAACAGAACTGCAGTCCATTTGAGGCTGTGTTAAAAGTTTCTGGGCCAAAGCCCAGAGGCAGAAAAGGATTGCAGCAGTGGCCCAAATGGGCCAGATCCATTTAACAGTAGCCGTTCTTAAAAAATGGGCTGAGCCCATTTTAAATTATCTCCTCCTTTATTTATTTTGTGCATTTAATTTGTATTATGCAACTAACTCTTTGTTTGTTTTTATTTTATTAGTTTATATAAATCCTAATTAATTAGTAGGTTTAGTTTTAATAATGGGTAGTTAGTTCAAGGAAGACTAACAACTAATTCCATAAGCTTTATTCTCTCCTTTCCATGTTTTATTTTATTTGGAATAGTTGATTTGCAAATAGCATGACTATATATTTCGAGTTAAGAGAATCATATTTTATTCTTACTATCCTAGAAATTTCAAAACATTACTAATATGTAAATATAAATATAAATTCAATTATATTTTATAAATGGTTCCTCAAGTTTAAATCAATCACGCATATTTTAGCTAAACGTAGTTAATAAGAAATAATAAAAAGGAAAAAGAAAACTCACTTCCTCTTGAATCCTATTCATAAGTCTAAATTTTTCTACATTGCTATATTCATATAACATAATTTATTCAAAGTTCAAAATTGCTAAATCTCTTCTCAAAAGCTATTATTTACGGGCAAATCATTATATTTCCTACAAGTTTTATCTTAAATAGCATTTACTATATTTCATATAAGGTCTTAGCAACATTTTAAGCTCTATTTAAATAGCATTTAAAATCCTCTTTTATTCAAACTATCTTTTATAAGTTTTATTTCTAAACAACACTTTATCTAAAGCCTTAGTAATATTTACAAGTTTTATTTAAAATGGTTTTCAAAGTCCTCTTTTATACAAATTCTCACCTTCATTAGTTAACCTAAGTTTGGCCGGATAACCGTAGTTAGCGGATTCTAAAGGACGCCTAACCCCTTCCCTTTAGGATAATATAGAGCCCTTACCTAGAATCACATTAGTTAAGCAGACTATTAACGGGGGTTTAGTTTTAACTATACCTTAGTTAAAATTTGGGTGTCCTAATTCACCGTTAAATTAATTAGGTGGCGACTCCTTAAATAAAACCAATAGGAATCTCCAATATGTTGTACTCCGCTTCAACCCGGTTTAAAATGGGGTGTAACAGGCGTACCCATGTTGGTACTTGTGACATTGATTATATTATTGGCACACCCATGTTGGTACTTGTGATATTGATCAGATTATTGATGTTGACACATGCATTGCACGTTCTTATCCATTCATGATACACTGTTGATACTTTGATTATACTTGATAAAATACTATGATGCGCTAGGCTCGATTTTTACTCTAGTGACGTGAGAGTCCGATATCCAATGTTCATCATGGAATCGTGGATTGAGTGAATTGATACTTGATAAAAACTCTTTTACTTGATTGATGTAAGAGTCCAATATCTGATGTTCATTCTAGAATCGTGGATTGAGTGAGTGCATGGACTCCGTGGGTCCCCCAGGGTGTTGCCAGTGAGAACCTCCAGTAGGCAAAGATTCGGGGTCTCGTCTGTCTGTTGGGCAAAGATCCGGGACGAGTGGCACTTAGATTTCGCGAGTCACCTTGGGTTGTGCTACCGAGACGTCGACATTTCCGTCCTGAGTACATATGTACACAGCATTTGCATGGCATTGCATTGGATTCAAACATTATAGCACTGCATTGCATTGCATCTTGGTTTATAGTGTGATGATTCAGTGTTGTTCTTCTGTTATTTGATTTTTGGATTGTATATATACTGAGACTTGACATACTTGGGTTTAGATGCTTCGACCTAGTGATGACGGATACTTGATTTTGATTGTGTTTTTTACTGATACTTGTTGATTTATCTGTCTATCTTGCCTTATTGTAGGAATTATGTTATCTATACTTAGTCGACTGATGATACCTACCAGTACCGTTATTTTGTACTGACCTACGCTTGCTGCATTCTTTTATGGATGCAGAGTATTAGACAGGTTCCACTCTTTTCCCTCATGATTGATTAGTGAGGCTGCTGTAGAGTCATTCCAGGGTGAGCACGATGACGGCCGCTGCCCGAATGTTATTTCCTTTACATACTTGTCTTACTCTTATTTTGAGACCGTTGTATTATAAGACTTTATCATCCTTCAGACTTGTAGTATTTAGTTGGTGCTCTTGTATGAGTTAGACCAGATCTATAGGGTTGTATTTTGTATATCTGCACTTCATCTTATATGGATGAGTTGAGACTTATTCTATATTTATTTTTTCCACCTTTACTTAAATTGGTTATATTGGGATAAGGGTTTGCCTATCGCGGTGGGAACGATAGGTGCCCGCACGTCCTAGTAAAATGGGTCGTGACAAGTTGGTATCAGAGCCCTAGGTTACCCGGTCTATAACACAAGAGTGTGACTAGTAGAGTCTTGTGGATCGGTACGATGAGCTCCGTACTTATCTGCGAGAGGATATAAGATATTTAGATAACTTCAAATTCTTTCATTCTCTCGTGCGACTTTATTGAAATTGGTATCTAGTCGATTTTAATTGGTATCTGGACCTTCTTATCTTGATCAAGCTCGGAAGATGAAAATTCATCCTTAAATTCTTACGCAAAAGGTCGATCTATGACGTGCTGTGGAATGGTACGAGATGTGTTATTCTGATTCGGAAGGTGATCAAGTTCAATCTCTAGTTATGGCCTGAGGTTTTGATTGTGTGGAGTCACGATTGGACTCCGTTGCTGGGTGGAGTCGCGATTAGACTCGTTTGTTGTGAGAGTTCGTGAGAAATGAAAAGATAGTTCAGAGGGTTACAGGGTCTCCATATTTCAGCGTTGGGTTGCTCGGAAGTGACAAAGTGCAATTATGGCTTAACAATAGTGGGTTGCTCGATGGTATGATCGGTTTGACTTCAGCTTCGTCAGGGCTTTGTGATGGTGTATACGACGCTGACGAAACAATAGTGGGTCGACGATTCAGCAATGGTAGAGTATTAGACTGTGGTATGTGAGGACAAGTGTAAGTTCGGTGGTGACCATCGAATGTGGGCAAACATATTGTGATTGCGTGTAATAAAGAAAAGAAGTTGACAATAAGGACATGAAAGAAGCTTTGTGCCAGTGTGTAGCGAAGTAAGACTTCTTAGAATATCTTGGACATGTGGACTTTCGAGAGATTGGGAACGGAAAATTGGTATCTAGAATGGTTGTCAGGATAAGGTTGCGACTCGTGCTAAGGTTATTCTTGATATAAGTTAGTTGATGTTAAAGGGCTACCCGGTTATTAAGTGAATGCTATGGTCTCATCGTTCGTCGGTAAAATTTGATTGGGTTGTAGGCTTCTGAGAGGCTAGTGATCGACTGATAGAAATGACTTCAATTATGGATGTATGCGATGAGTTAATGACTTGGGAAGTTACTGGTTGCCACACTTCGATTTGAGGAGAAGTATTGATATTGTTTTGGGGGTTCTTTGGCTTAGATGGATGATTAGTTTAGAGGATCGAGTGGAATTGAGCGTTTGTTGGTTGATAGTGATAAATGTGTTTTGAAATGAAATACGGGAACTGAAGGATTCCAAAGAGGCATCTTGCAATCGGTTCAGGAGATTAAGGTTCGTGGGAGTTTGGTTGCAATGTACAGTGTAGAGTGGGCTTAAAAGTTTATGGATAGGTTGTATGTTCGGTTATGTCAGAGACTAAATAGAGATTAGTGGTGGACTAAGGTTGGGAACCTTGTATTCATTGTGTTATCAACTATATCCCTCTACTTGTGTTTTATCACTCAGCTTGGTTGATTGAATAAAAAAGGGTAGTCGTCCAAGTGGTTAGAGGTATTCGGATTCGATAATTGAGGTAAGAGGGGATTCTTCGAGGACTAGTAGCCTTAAGGATTTGAGTAAGGGATTAGTGAACATGGATACTTGAAATGATAGATCAATGATGGGTTAACTGAGTTGAGTTCGGGATAACATTTCGGAAATTGAGTAATGCAATTCGGGCAAGGACGCTTCAGTGAGATACATGAGGATATTAGTGTGATTGTTGTGTGATACGCTGGATTTAGAGAGCATTTAATTTTGGGTTGTAAGCGTTAAGAAAAATCTAATGTGCAGAGTGTGTGGTATGATCCTATCTCCCGAATTGATTCGGCTAGCTTGCAGAATTTATGAGTATACGGTATTCGATTGAGTGGATTCAAAGATTGTTATTGATGATCGTGAATTGATTAGAAAAATTGGGAATTGACGAGTCGAGAAAAGGTATAGTTGATGGTGAATCGATAAGAAAACGGGTACATCTTGGGGATCTCTTGGGTCGGTATGGATGGTGGTGTCGTCTTCTTGTATATCCCAGCTGAGATGTGTTTGTTGCGTGACCTTAAGAAGGAAATCTATAGGGATGGACTAGGTGATATGACAGAGTTTCATGAGGTTCGTGATCCATGACTATTGAGAAGCATATTTCAGTGAATCGACTTGTTAAGGTTTATAAAAAGTGGCTTGGTGGTACACCGTCGAATAAGTTTCGCGACCTTATACAGTGAATGAGTCAGCTTGATTTAAGAGAAAGGATTGTGAAATTCCTATCTGGTGAGGACCAGAATTGTATTTTCGGGAGGAACCTTGCTCGAGGTAATACAGTGTGATTGCAAGTAATATTGACTGGAAAATTTGGGTAAGAGCTTTTGGTTATTAAAGACTTGGGGGAAATTACATGAGCTTTCGAGTGGCAGTGTAGGATTTGATACCTTTGTAGAATTTACGAGCATATTGAGGTGATACTTTGAAAGATTTGATGGTTATATAATTACTATATGAAGCTTAAAGTATGCATCGAAAAGTTCAGGGTTGTATCGGATTCGCGTATCGGGTAAAGGTTAAGAAACATGAAGTTTGACATTGTAAGGTATAGTTCTTCGTTACTAAGTTGATAACTGGGATAGGACTCTATTGATGGAGTTGAAAGCGATGGACAGGATTTGTTATGCGTGGTTTGGCTGTGATTGGTTTCAAAATTCGGAGTCGGTCCTAATGACTATTGGTAATATTCGAGAGTTGTGCATTCATTTAGGGTCAGCACGGTTCGAGTTAAGCGTAATGGTCTATGGTTATATTTCCAGGAAGATATTTAAAGATTCAATGCGTTTTGGCTCTGATTCGAGGTAAGACAGACTTATCGAGCTTTGTTAGGATTTCCTAGTAGATTTGATGGTATTTTCTGAGAACAGTTACTTGGATAGAAAAATGGATTGCAATGAGCTTAGTATAGATTTGAGGAGGAACTGTTGTGCGAGAGGTCTCTATAGTGATCAGTTATTTGCTCGACGAGATATTCAGTGGTATGGTTTCCGTATTGTGATTTGATGGTTTAAGAAGATTTGGAACTGGCCGAGTTGGCTGCCAGTAAGATCAGTTTTGATGGAATTGCGTAGAAATCGCAGATGAATCAAGGATTTCATTTGGCAAGGGTAAGTTATGAGTTCAGAATTTTGGTATGCGTGTTCATATGATTCTAAGGAATCGCGGTACGAGAAACGACTCTAGCAAGTGCTAAGGAAAGGTTAGCGAAATCAGTGACCATATGTTAGAGGGTTGCATTGATTGGGGATGTAGTTGTGGGGCTTTTTGATTGCGTTTAGAGTTGCAGTTTTATCAAATCAGAGAATTCGAGTAAGGCGATTCGTTCATTCGAGGATCAATTGCGAGGGAAAATCCGAATATAGAGATATGAGAATTGAACCTTGAGCTTAGTTTAGAGAGTTGTGACTGGTAAGTGAGCCGAGGTGCTTGGGCCGTTTGAGATTACCCGTTGTGAACCCTTGTTCTATGAGTTAGTTTTCCATCAGATCTGTTGAATGTTCATCCGGTTTCTCATGGTTCGGTGTTGGAGAAATATCGTTCTGGTGGTTTTTGTATCATTGGTTGGGATTCAGTTTTGTTCGATTAGAATCTTTCCTATATGGAGAAGTCCGACATGCGTAGCCGATATCTTCAGTTATAGCCGATTTGAGCATTTTTTCATCCTCTCTTCCTTGTCACTCAAGGACGAGCGATTGTTAAATTCGTATGTGATGTAACAATCCGTTTGATCATTATTGCATCTCCGACACATTTGACCCTTTCCCTAGCTTGGTTAGCTCACTTTTGACCAGAGGAAACCGTTGACACGCTTCCCAAGGTGTTTAGATTTGATTCAGGTGACTTTTTGTGAAAATTGGGCTTAAAGCGAAAAATAGTTGACTCAAAGTTGACTTTTGGGTAGACAGATCTTTTTCGGAAATCCGTCTATTTTGAGAGGTCCGGATGGCCATTTAGAACTTGTGTGAATATTTGGTTCGGTTAACAATGCACTTAGGTACAATTTCGGACTTGGGTTGGAAAGTTAGTTTTGAGGTATCAGGGGTTGACTCGGTCAACAAGACCTCCAATGGGAATTTCGAGGCCATGAGTACGTTGGAAGCGCATTTTTATATATATCTGCATATTTGGTTTGTGTTCGGGAGGTTCCGAGTTGGTTCCGAGGGTCAATTTCAAGTTTGGAAGGCACCAGATTTTTCTGGTGTCTGGTGACCACTTTGGCGTCAAACCGGTAGTGCGGAAGCATGCGCGAAAGCACGGCCTAACCGCTGAAGTGGTAGCACTAAAGCACTGGCCGAACCGCCAAAGCAGTAGCGCAAAAGCGCTGGCCTGCCGACGGACCATATTTTCTTTTTAAAAGGCCCTAAGTCTTTCATTCATTACCCACTCTGGAATAGAGCTTTTGGGAGCATTTCAAGGCATTTCTTAGGGGAGAATCATAGTGGTAAGTTCTTCCATCTTCATTATCATTCCTTATTCCATTAATCATCATAGGAAAATCTAAAATATGCTAGTTTCTTTAAGAACTTGTGGATTAAAAGAGAGTTTTTATGAGTTCTTCTTTCTAGGCTTTTTAATGATGAAATTGTTTGGGTTATGATAGATTGTGATGCATCTAAGGTTGTTAATCATATATCTTACACTATTAGTGTTGGATTCTTGAATTTTAGAGTTAGGGTTTATACCCAAAATTGGAGTTTTGCTTGGATTTCAAAATTGGATGAGTCCTTGAGTCAAATTTGTAATTAGTTGATGGGTTTTGATCACCTAGTGCTTAATTGGATAATTTACCCCCAAATTTCCCATTTTTCCCTTGTGGGCCCCGTTTTCCCAAATTCTAGGGTTGGATTTGACCTAAATTGAATGATAGCGATATTAGTATCGATCTTCATGATTTCTAATCTAGATTTCGAATATGCCTAGACTTCTTTGATCTTGATGCTCAGCGGAAGGGCAAGGCTGTAGAGTGATTATTGGTGTTTGTTGTTCGGCCATCCAGGTAGGTTATGGCTTACCCTTGGTGAGACTTCGTATAGCGAAGCATATATTTAGATTATATTGTTGGAGAGAGCATGTAAACCTTCGGGTGTGAAACTGGGTTGGATATTATCTTAGGTTGGGCCCTGTTGCATGATTGGGGCTAGCCACCCTGTTGTGTTGTGACTTGATTGTTCTATTGTGTTGGCTTGATGCCACGTGTTTTTAGTAGATATTGGAATTTGTTATCCTTATTGATTGTGATATTGTAGCATCTTACGGCTTGATGTCGATACGAGGATAGAGTTCTATATGACTTGTGTAGTCTTTCTTGATATTGTTGGTGTACCCATGTTGGTACTTGTGACACATATATTAGTAGCGTACCCGTGTTGGTACTTGTGATATTGATCAGATTATTGATGTTGACACTTGCATTGCACGCATTCTTATCCATTCATGAATCACTGTTGATACTTTGATGATACTTGATGAAATACTGTGATGAGCTGGGCTCGATTTTTACTCGAGTGACGTGAGAGTCCGATATCCGATGTTTATCCCGGAATCGTGGATTGAGTGAATTGATACTTGATGAAAACTCTTTTACTTGAGAGATGTGAGAGTCCGATATCCGATGTTCATTCCGGAATCGTGGATTGGGTGAGTGCATGGACTCTGCGGGTCCCCCAAGGTAGTCCCAGTGAGAACCTCCAGTTGGGAAAGATCCGGGACGAGTGGCACTTAGACTTCACGAGTCACCTTGGGTTGTGCTACCGAGACATCGATATTTCCATCCAGAGTAGCATTGCATCTTAGTTTATATTGTGATGATTCAGTGTTGTTCTTCTGTTATTTGATTTTCTGATTGTATATATACTGAGACTTGACATACTTGGGTTTAGATGCTTCGACCTAGGTGAAGACGGATACTTGATTCTGATTGTGTTTTTGACTGATACTTGTTGATTTATCTGCCTATCCTTCCTTATTGTCTGAATTATGTTATCTATACTTAGTAGGCCCATGATTCCTACCAGTACTTTTTTTTTGTAAGACTGATACTTTTTGATTTATCTGTCTATCCTTCCTTATTGTCTGAATTTTGTTATCTATACTTAGTAGGCCCATGATACTGTCACGACCCAACCCCGTAGGCCGTGACTAGTGCCCGATCTGGGCACCCAAACCCATCTATCAAATGCATTCAAGTATATAGCAGAAGCCGACAAGGCTGTATTTACAAATTTAGATAATCCCCAGAAAAATTTCGGCAGAGTCTCCTTTGTTTTTCGGACTATCCAGAATAACCCTGTACACAGCAAACACCAACAAAGGCCACACAGGGCTAACAAAGCGACGTATAAACATATGCGGACCGGCCGCCTCGGCGTTTGGGATCGCCCAAACACGACATATACACACATCCATACAGAAAGACCCTAACCCACAGACATGTCCACAGACCTCTAAACAGACCGACAGAATCATATGACGGGACAGGGCCCCGCCGTACCCAAATAGTCAGATATACAGAAATATATACATAGCAAAAGGGTATATGTACCAAAAGTGGACTCCGAATCAAAAGGGAGTACTCCGAAATAGCAGAAAGTGGAGCCTACAGTGGAGGATCACCTGTGTCTGTACCTGCGGGCATGAAACGCAGCCCCCGAAGAAAGGGGGTCAGTACGAAAGATGTACTGAGTATGTAAAGCATAGAGTACAGAAATATGAGCCACAACTGAAAATAAATAGGATACAAAAGGGGGAATACTGAACAGTGTATCAGAATCTATATCAAAATCATGTATACATAATGCAAACAAAATCATGCAAAGCTCAGGAACGTGGTCACCACTCCGACACTGGTGCCACACACAGCATAAAACCAGAAGGTTCAAATCTCCGTACATCCCCGAGCACACATATCATCATAACATATCGCCAGCCATATCACAGCACAACACCAAACGGAACCCGGCCCTATGACGAGGTCTCGGGAACCGTAACACAGCATACGGCCGAATTTATCATAGTACGCACGAATCATAACCGGCCCGGGAACCGGTGAACGAAGTCATAATAAGGGCACGAGCGGAGTCGTGAGCAAACAATGCAATTTATAAGTCGAAACATCTTTTGTAACTTGATAACATCATATGCTAATTCATTAGTCAACTAGTTCGAATAGTTAGTCAATACGGGGTTCGTTTCACAAAATATTTCCAACATAGCATTTATGGTTTCAAAATATAATCTAGAATACTGTGGCAGTCAAAACATTATTTTATGATAGCCAAACTCATAAACAAAAGTGTTTTCCTGGCATTATACAAAAACGAGAATAATAGAGCAACAAGGAAGTCTCGATGCTAGCGGGCCACCGCGGGTCAAGTCGAAGTGACGGACATGAACCACGAACATTTAGGGTCTATGGAATCATGCATCCGAAGCGATTTGATTACATTTGCATAATTTTCGGACATCTAATTACTTTGCAAGCAAAAGAAGTACTTTAAGGTTCAATCCAATTGAATGAATAGTGCTCGATTTCTAATTCGGATTTCAAGGAACAGAATTTCCCCCGGTGCTCCGATATCAACCTAGGATACTTAAGACATGCCAAAAGAAGGAGTGGGTAGCCTTACATACCTTATATACGTCTTACGCTCGCCCAAAACTCAAGTCCCGTTTCGCTCAGAATCTGCAAATGGTCAAAGTTACCATTTAGGGATTTCAAGGCTTAAGAATTCACTTAATTTCATTTTTGTCTACCGAAATTTCGGCAGCACTTCCCCTATATATATAACACCCCCGAGACTTAGCTCGGCTCAATATACATCAACACAACAACCCACAATATCACAAACATCACAAGTCATAACAAAAATCACTCTAACGTCAATATTCTCTCTTTCTACATAAATCAACAACTTTCATCCAAACTTCACAACATCAAACTAACATCCACATTATCACATTCATTTACTCATTCAAAGTTATTCAAACACATTCCAATAATATTCCAAGAGATATACATGAATTCAAGTATGCCGCCAATTTCCATATTCTATCCAAAACTTCAACAAATGCTACAGACTACCAACTCGCATTATTTTCATCCAAATTCATTAACAACGACCATAATTCACATTTAGAATCTCACTTCCACAATTATATAAAAATCATATAGAATTCACATAATTTCTCATAATTACATACAAGAAATTTCAATGCCAATTCAATTCATTAAACCTTCATTTGCATCACAAGAAGTCACCACAATACAACTAATCAATCCAAACAAACTTAAATCCACTTCTCCTCCTCCCTATGTGGTACACGGCCAACACCTTCCACCCACACACACACGGCCATGCACAACACAACACAATCCCATATTTTTCATGAAACTTCAATCACTATTACATATATACCTATTTCATAACATCAAAACATAGAAATCTTACCTTTCTCTTAAGGTTCCGATTTGCCGCAAATGTGATTCTTCCGCCAAACTAATTATATCACGTCGGAGAGCGTCTTGAACTTACTACAATACAAGAAGGACAAGATTTTTGGATTAAGATCAAAGCTAGAATTTTTTTTTTCTTTCTTTCTTATGTTGGCCGAAACCCTCTCTCTTGGGTGTTCTTCAATTTATGATTTGCTTCTTTTTCTTGAATGTTCTAAGGCTAGCAATATATAGTACTCTCTTTATTAAGTTGTCACATGCTAATCACATGACAACTTGTTATGGGTTTGGGCCAAAGACATGGCCGGCCACCCTTAACATTTTGGGCCTCATTTCTCTTAAATTTTTGTTAAGCCCAAATCATTAAAACTCTCGTTTTAAAATTCCCGAAACTAATTACCGAAATCCCAATTTTTGCCCCTTGGACTTCCTCCATATTTTCACACTAATATTTTCATAAACAACATAGACATATTAACTAAAATAAAAAACATGGCCTTATAACATACAAGTCTTAATTATTTCCACGAATTCCCATTATGCGAAAACGCGGGACATAACAGATACCTACCAGTACTTTTGTTTTCTACTGACCTACACTTGCTGCATTCTTTTGTGGATGCAGAGTATTAGACAGGCTCCACTCTTTTCCCTCATGATTGATTGGCGAGGCTGCTGTAGTGTCATTCCAGGGTGAGCACAATGACGACCGCTGCCCGTATGTTCTTTCCTTTACTTACTTGTCTTACTCTTATTTCGAGACAGTTGTATTATGAGACTTTATCATCCTTCAGACTTGTAGTATTTAGTTAGTGCTCTTGTATGAGTTAGACAAAATCTATGAGGTTGTATTTAGTATTTCCGCACTTTATCTTATATGAATGATTTGAGACTTGTTCTATATTTATTTCTTCCGCTTTTACAAATATTGGTTATATTGCGATAAGGGTTCGCCTATTGCGGTGGGAACAATAGGTGCCGCACGTCCTAGCAAAATGGGTCGTGACACACATCGGGACCCTGTCCTCTATGGCGGCCCATCTCAAAACCCACTCAGCCACTACGGTGGTCACCTTCTGCTATCGCGAGTCCACCACAGCGGATGGTCGTCCGCTTGTGGCAACTCGCCACAAACTCATCACACAAGCTATGGCAGTCGGTCCATCGCTATAGCAGGACCGCTACCGCGAGTCTGGTGCCGCTACAGCAGACACCCAGACACCAGAAAATTCTGATTTTTCACAAGTTTCAACCCGAAATCCGACTATCACTCGATGCCTCACAGATAAAAAATAGATATGCATACACACATAAAAACGCGCTACGAACTCACGCGCAGCCTCGAAATTTCCAACGGAGGTCTATTTGACCAAGTCAACCCCCAATAGCCTAAAGCCAACGTTCCAACACAATACCCAAAACGCTCCCAAGTGGCTTGGGAACCGAACAGAACATCCCACCAAGTTACTAACGACCATCCAGACCTCTCGAAATTGACGGAATTTCAAAAAAAGGTCTGTTTATCCAAAAGTCAACTTTGGGTCAAACATCTTTCACTTAAAAGCTCAATTTCTCAAAAGTCACACTAAAACTCGCCTGATGACCTCAGGAACAGTGCCACCCGTCCCCGTGAGTCAAAATCTTACTAATAGGGCTCGGGGAAGGGTCAACGGGGGCAAAAAGGGTCAAAAACACTATAACGACCGAACGGGTCGCTACAAAGATGATCAATTATAACTAAAATTATTTAAGAAGTTATTTTTGGATGTTTAATATTTGAATTTTACTATAATGACCACGCGAAGCGCGAATAATTTCTCTAGTGACTATGTAATATGGCGTTTCATTATCTGTTTTCTCAATCAAATAGCAAAACTAAGTGAGTTTTGGTGTTCAAAAAAATTAGAGTGCTTTGGTACATCATTTGTTTAACTTTGGTGATCATCTAAGTGAAGGGGAAAATGAAAAAAAAAAAGTTTTTTGACTAAATGTGCGCACCTAGACTCGAACTCGGGACCTAAGGATTCTAACGTGGACCTTGACCAATTTGTTGCAATAGCATCTTCGACATTTCTTGGAAAGAAAATTGTTTTACCTATTTTTTTTAATATAGCAAAATCGTTAAAGACTTCTTTCAATACAAAGTGCAAGTTGTGTGACCATATAAAGAAAATTTAAACAACACTATTTGTTCTTCATATAAATCTCATTAGGATTTGATGAAGAGATTAATTTGCTCATGTTATTTTGCTCATTTTAAAACTATTAACGTGTACTAATCAAGGTTCGAAAATGAGTTTTGACAATGAATGCAAAATATTGGTGTTTTGTAATCAAAATTGCAACAGTTATTTTTATTTTTTTTGGCAGTAAAAAGTACAAAAAATGACTTTGGTAAATCATTTGTGTATGTTTTTTACATGAAATTTCAGTTTGAACAATTTCTAAACCAAAGGTTCTCGTAAATTGTAGTACAACAATTACAAAACACCTATTTTGCATGTTATTTTAATCTTTTCTGTTTACCGGTGGATAGTGAGACAGTCCACCGTCTCCTACCACATTGAAGAATAATTGGTGTCCTATCAAACGGAAGATATTTCCATATATGCATCGGCATATACTATATATCAACAAAAAATAATGATGTTAATAAAGTTGCATTCGAATACAAGAGCATGATTATTTGATACTATAACTTTAATGAACAAAGAAAAATACTAGATCACCGGTCTGTGCGTACGATTTAGACATAATCACTGTGAAATCTGACCCATTTCAGAAACCACTTCGCTTTGGGTTTCATGACCACATAAAATTTGTTTGTATCCCATATATGAGTGAACTTAAATAGAGGAAAAAAGGATGAAATCTCAAAAAAAAAAAAAAAAAAACTTGTTTCCCTCCACAACTAAAAGTTTCAAACCACAATTTTACGTTTCCCTCCAAAATTTAGTATAATCATTATCCTTTTCCTAGTTACTATCATAGCCTAGTTCATAGGGTGTAGAATTCAAGGAAAAAACAATGTTGTAACTCAAGGACAACAAAAAAAAAACAATATGTATATATATATTTTGCAAGTACCTAGATTCGAACTCGGGACCTAAGGGTTCTTGTCACGACCCAATTTCATAAGTCGTGAAGGCACTAACACCCACCAAGTTAGTAAGTCATCCACAACCCAATAGAACAATTTAATAAAGGAATTAAAACGGAAAAGAAATCATTCAAGTATTAATAATCGTTAATATCATAAAATATGGAAATAAAGGTAAATCCATCCCCGAATCTGATGTCACTAGTACAAGAACGGCTAATTGAAGTATAAGTCTAGGCATACATCCAGAAAATACATAAGTTGTCCGAAATAAAAGACAACATTAAAGGTAACCGAAAAAAATCTGGTGCCTTGGAATCACTGATGGCTCATCCCGAATCGTCCAGATAACCATCTCAACGATCAGCAGCATCTCGAAATCTGCTCGTACCGGGAATAGAATCTGCACACAAAAAGAGTGCAACAAGTGTAGCGTCAATACGGGGAACAACGTGTACTCAGCAGCATCGTCGACCAACCCTACAATTACTACTTCCACACTTAACCACCACTAGTACACAAGATCGCAAGTCGTAATAGTCTCAGTTTAAGCCTATGTGAAGCTCTTAATCCATAAGCACATTGGGTAACCAAATAAGCATCAAAGTCTTTGGTCTATCAAGAGAAAAATAAGCACCTAAGTCCTTAATCTGTTAGTCATCCCAAGCCAAAAGGGCAATCCAATCCACAATCAAGGCACTTTATATTATATCATTTATTCTATCTCGTTGTTGTTATTATAGTTTGAGTAATGCAATGCAAGGCCTTTCCATTACCCTGTATACACACGTTCGAATATGAACGAATCGTGACCCATGGGGACTCGCGAGGTCCATATACCACCGCTTCGGAAAATCATCGGATCACGGACCGCTTCGGTAGCACCCTCTGATCACAGTTTTTCAAATATCATATCTCAGCCTCTGACTTGTATAAATCATGTCTCAGCCCCTTAGGCTCATATACCTATCAACTAGCCCATTGGGTCATAATCATCATCACTTCATCCGTAATCATTTCCCTTCAGACCTTTCATTAGTGCCATCAATGCATATGAGATGCCATGATAAATATGAATATGATATGCTCAACAACAAGAAACCACTGCATACAACAAAGGGCCTTACTTTTAGTCATGATAAGTATGCAGAAGATATATAATAAGCATGGATATGTCATGCATCACAATAAGAAGTCGGAATACACATAAGATTCCCTTCTTCAAGTTCTCATAATCACAACGGTCCCACGTTTAACCTCTTATACACAATAAGGTTCTGTCTCAAGATAACTTTATCACTCCGTCCGGAAACATTTCCCCTCGAACCCACATATGTATCCTCAAATATATATAATGTGTGAGATACAAAATAAGGCATGATTATAACATGCGCAATGACAAGAAAGCAATAAATACAGTAAAAGATCTCATCTTTATTCATTATAAGCTGTAACGGACCTATCTTTAGCCGATTATGCAATAAAGTCATTATCTTAGCTTCTTTTCCTTTTTTCGACGAGCATTTAGGAGTGATGAGTACCACACATATCAAACAAGACAGACTCACAATCAAAGAGATAGAAAATACGGCTTCATACCCCACTCACAGATCCATAGGATCACACTATCTACCAGCTAGTTCCCAAAACATGGCATTCAGACCAACTATACAATTTAAATTGCACAAGTTTCCATAACATGTCACCAGTACCCGATACAAGTGCTCATCACCTCACGAGTATCGGGACACCCTTATTAACCCCGTTACACCCTCTTATTTAGATTCAATTTAACAACCACAACGTTTAAGTTAGAGTTTACAGTCTCAACATGTCACGACCCAACCCCGTGGGCCGCGACTGGTACCCTAACTGGGTACCCATACGTACCTACCCGACCGAATTCCGAATCATACGTTTTTTATTTTAAACAGAAATTACAAAAGTAGGCCGATACAACTACGGCACGCGCCAAACATATATATATCTGAACATACAGAAATATACAGATAAGCCGATAAGGCTAACATACAGACGAAACCCGTAACCCACACATCTATCTACAGGCCTCTACAGACATACAGAGTCATATGACGGGACAGGGCCCCGCCGTACCCAGAATATCCATACCTACAGAGTATACAGAAGACAGGAGATATATACCAAAAATATACGCTCCGGATCAAAGGAGCTCTTCAAAGCAGCTGAATCAGAAACCTACGCTGGCGGCGTATCACCTGGCGCTTCTGTACCTGCGGGCATGTAGCGCAGCCCCCGAAGAACGGGGGTCAGTACGAAAAATGTACCGAGTATGTAAAGCAGAAATATAACAGATATAAGCATAGTCCGAACCGGAGTCACAGAAATATAACGGACACAACCATAAATCAGACTGACGGACAGAGTCATGATCCAGACAGACATACAAAATCGTGTTCCATACAAATAACCTGAATTATGGTTCGGACAGACAGACAGAATCATAATACGGACAGACGAGCAGAATCAGAATCCATACGGACATACAGAATCAGAATCCATACGGACATACAGAATCAGAATCCATACGGACATACAGACATAGTCGTAATTCAGACGGACAGACAAAAGTATGTCGGACAGAATTATGCATGCAGAGTAGTACAGAGTCATACAGAATCATGCAGAGGCATGTGCTTATATAAATACAGATGGCACACGCATACATTCATACAGATCCCGGCCCTGTCTGGGGGCGCGGTAACAGAACCCGGCCCTCTTAGTACGGGACGCGGTGGACAGACAGAATCAGATCAGATCATATGCCATCCTGGCCGCCATCCCCATACACAGATCATAATATCATACAGACATACAGATCCCGGCCCGTATGTCGAGGGACGCGGCGAACAATACAGAGAAATATGCACGATAACAGAACCTGGCCCGGGTCGCAGTGAAAGAATGCATTGAGACAGACACGAACCGATAAATGAGAAACTACTTACATACAGACTCAACATACAGACTCGATCAACCTGAAGGGTGCCAAATGGCGAGTCAAATCATAGTATCCAGATAGTATGCATAGTACGAGCCTACATCCTAGTCGGGAAGGCACGACAGATTATTATCAGAATCAGAATCTCAGATGTTCAAAAATCATTTCGTATTAATCGCACAAAAATGGTTATATCATACACAAAATAGTAGTCCAAAGATTTTTAGAGAAAATCGGACCAACTCGAGGCTACATAGGTAAATTATTGCTAATAGACCTTATGAGGTCATCCATAGTCGTTTGGAAGTGTTCCGACTCCGTTTGGGGAAGTTTTGTACAAAAATTCACTTTAAAGGCAATTTGTAAGAAAATAGCTTCAATTGAATTGAAGGAATTGGAGCGGTTTTCCATCTCGAATTCCGGGGAACGGAGTCGTACTTAAGGCTCGCGGCCGAGCCTACCACATCCAGAATATGCCTAGGAACATAGGGGAATGCTTCACATACCTCGATGGCGCCTTATGCTCGCTTGGCGTCAATCCAAATTTCGTCCAAAATCTGGAAATGGTCAAGTTTACCATTTGTTAGTTTCATTCTTTCCATATTCCAACTTTACACATACTTGCCTACCGAAATTTCGGCAGCATTTCCTCTGTATATACGACATCCCCGAGACTTAGCTCGGCTCAATTCATCAACACAACAACCCAGGAATGACATCAAAACATCAATGGACAATAAACATACACTAAGGCATCATTAGCCATCTTTCGACATAACGAAACATTTTTCGTTTCAAACTTGCATTTCCAAACCAAACTTATTATTTTCATATTCATTATCCATCAAAGTCATTACGACATACATCGGAGGCATCCATACCATTTTCACATAATATTCATAAGATACACAACATTCAAACTTTCCATTAAGTCACTACTTTTCCAATCTTTTCCTAACTTTCAACATACAAGTTCATTATACATTTCCATCCTCCAAATTCATCAACAATAATCATAATTTGCCTCTTGATACATTCATTTCCATTTTTACATAATTCATAACAAAGTTGCATACTTTCCTACAACAACTTGATAACCATTTTTCCAAAACAATAAAGATTGTTATCTTTCCATTCACTTCACCATAACATACTTAACATACAAACAAGATCAAATTCATACTCCATCAACACATAACAATACCACACGGCCACCTCCTACATTCTTCAATTTTCACTAATTCATTCCACTTCCATTTCTAATAAAATTTCCACCATACTACAACTAAATTACAACATGAATTCAAATCATCCAAGACATGTAATACATGTACATGTATTCGGCCAACATGCATATTTTTCCCACACACAAAATTTCTATGTTTTTCATTCATTCACACATACTACAACATACATATACCATTTATAACATAACAAAAGCATTAAATCCTCACCTTTCTTCAAGTTCTTCACTTGGAGGATAAAATTGCTTTCTTGCCACAATACTTATATCAACTTGTAGAGGGCTTTGAGCTTAGTACTAATCTCACAACAAAAGAATTTTTTTGAACCAAGATTTGGCTCCAATAATTTTTTCCTTCTTTTCTTTCTTTTTCTTTCTTTCACCCGAATTCTCTCTCTCTCTTTGTTCTTGATTTCTTTTTGTTTTGTCTTCTTGACTTATCTTGAACCTTCTTTATACTTATCCATATATAAAATAATTTCCCATGGAATTTAATTAATCCATGGGCTTGGGTGAGTTGTGGCCGGTTGGGCCCCTTAAAGTTGGGCCTCACTTCACTTAATTTTTGAGCTCAAAATTGTTGGCTAATTATTGAAATTCATGGGACAAATTTCCAAAATTCCAATTTTTCCCTTGGCCTCCTTTCGTAATTCCACACCATTGTATTCATAACCTACACATTCATACCAAGAAATGTCCAATTGTGGCCTTATTCATCACAAGTCCATTTATCTTGAATTTTTCGAATAAGCGAAAATGTCGGATGTAACACAACATGCCTGGTAAGAAGTCCAGCCAAATCACAGCTGAGCCTTGCCCTTCCGTATTGCTTCCGAATGATCAAATCAGCTCAAATACAGATTCAGCATAAGAATATGAAACAAACGACCCTCATATTACCTTATAGAATATTTGGGTCCAAAAAGTCAACCTATAGACCCCGCTCCAAACCCCAAAGGTCAATTTCACAATTGTATTGGAAAACGATTTCAATATGGTCTAATTAGCATTCTAGGAAGTCATATGAATCCATTGATACCCAAAATAGCATTTTTTAAATCCAAACCCAAAAGTCACCCAAACTAGGATTCCGAGCCACGAATGGCAAAATAGTAAATTGAACCTAGAATCATGTTCCTCATACTTCATATAACTCTTAAATCAAAACCCATCCATTAGTATCCACTAATTCATGTCAATTGAAAGAATCTTAGTCTCTTAAGTTAGGGTTCCAAAACTCACGATTCCCCTTCCTAAATCATGATTTCTAGCATGAATTTCCATAATATTAGAGGATCTAATCATAAAGGAGTGATTAGAAACTTACCCACTTGAAGAACCTTAAGAATCTCTCAAAATCACCCTAAGCCGAGCTCCCAAACTCCAAATATGAATGAAATGTCTAAGGTTCGAAATAGGATTTTAATAGGGTTCTGCCCAGTGATTTGCACACCTGCGCACTCGCGCCCGCACCAGCGGACAACTCCTCGACGAGGTGCAACCACCATAAACATCCCAGGTCCGCAGCAGCGGAGGATTCCTCGCCGCTGCAACCTCGCTGCTGCGGGAAAATCTTCGCAGAAGCGGAACTGGGGCAACTCACCAGATTCTCACTCCTGCGGGCCTCCTCTCGCAGGAGAGCATCCACAGGGGAGGAACCAACCTCGTGCCTGCGCGTACACCAGAACCAGCAAAAATCTGGTTTTGACTTTCACATCCCGAAATCCCGAGACTCTCCCGGAACCTCCCCGATACAAACCAAATATGCAGACACATGTAAAAATGCGCTACGAACTCACTCGCGTACTTGGAATTCCCAAAAGAGGTCTCTTTGACCAAGACAAACCCGAATGGCCAAAAACCAACTTTCCAACCAAATGATTAAAATACCCCCAAGACCCTCGGGAACTGGACCAAATATACAACCAGCCTAGGTGCGCGCATTTAATAAAAAAAAATCATTTTTTTTCACTTAGATGATCAAAAAAGTAGATAAAAGAATTTTCGTTCCAAGAAATGTCGAAGATGCTATTGCAGCAAATTGGTTAAAGTATGTGTTTAGAACCCTTAGGTCCCTTAAGTGAAAGAAAAAATGAAAAAAAAAATGTTTTGAATAAACGCGCGCACCTAGACTAGAACTCGGGACCTAAGTGTTCTAAACGCGGACCTTGACCAATTTCGCTGCAATAGCATTCGACATTTCTTGGAACGGAAATCCTTTTACCTGCTTTTTTTAATAGAGAAAAATGGTAAAATAAATGACTTTTCAATATTTAATAGGAAATTTAAAGCAAACTATTGGTTTGTTGCATTCTCAAAATCAAATTAGCAGCAATTCATGATATTCGTACTTTGTTTGGGTTTTTATGTTACGAACTTGTGTACACTATGATCATTAACGATTCTCCTCATTGTTTTACATCACTAATTGGTAATTGTGAGCTCATTTATAATAAGGTTATAACTAATTTTAGTTCATAGTTACTTCAACACTAAAAGTGACTTGATTCATTATGTTAAGAAATAATGATTTGACACTGCATTCACAAGAAATAGCGATATGGAGTTCAACAAAAAATAAAACAAAACTAAACAACTTGAACAAAAATAAACAACAGAAATTAATCATTCATTCAAATTATTCCACTCTTCAATATATAACGTCCAATAGAAACCAAATACCGTATGTATATAGCCAACATATAACACTCTATTTACAGAAAAAGTAAAAACAATTTCAGACACCAAAACAAAAAAAGAAAAAGAAGAAAAAAAAAACACTCTAGGCCAAACACCGTATGTCTACATAATACACCTACTGTAAAAATAATAATTAAAAAAAATAGGCGTAGGTATGTACGCCAGATTAAAAGATTTGGAAATATTTATTGGGAAAGTAACCTCATAATTAGCCTAAGTGAGGGAGTGTCTCAAATTCAAAAAAAAAAAAAAATCAAGAAGGGCACTCGTGTAATAGAACATAATAAAAAATAAAGGTAAAATAATATAGAGAAAAGATTCCCTAGAAAACCATGTGAAGTTACAATTATATCCCCATTTGTGCCAGTTTGTGACAAAAACAGTTGTGTCAATTATAGTCCGGAAGCAAAATAACCCAAAAAAAAAGGGTATGAACCAAAATACCCCAGGAAAAAAACTGGTACAAAAGTACCTTTAACGCATGAAAATCATGCGTTAAAGGTGTCCCTTTTTTGGTCAAATTGTCTGATAAGCTTTAACGCATGATTTTCATGCGTTAAAGCTTTATCCCTTTTTAAAAAAAAAAATCTTTCCTTCTTTTCTTTCTTTCTTTCCTTCTTTTTTCCTTTCTTTCACACTTTTTTTACATACTTTAGACATAGATTAATCATGCTTCGAGACTCCAAAACTTGAATATTTTATATAGAACCCTATTTATTTTTGTGCGATTAATAAGGTAGGCTCAACACATCAAGGATACACAAAACTTCGGATTGTCGTTTTAGTGGTTGAAAAGTGCTCGAAGTCCATTTTTGTTTGAAGACTTGCTATCATTAGCTTTAAGTTATTTATGTTTTAGGGTTTCGCGTTATTTTTATATTAATGCGTTACTTTATTTTTAGTGATTATAACTTTATTTTTATAATCAATTAACAAAATATCAATTCATGATCAATTATTTATGTGTAATTTTTTTTTTTTTTTTTTTGCGTTATACCCTTCAACCCCCAAGTAATTGGAGTCTGCAACTTAAATAACCCAAAAAGTGGATTTGGGTACCAAAATAACCCATTAAAAAACCTTTTACACACTAATTTATTTGTAATTTGGTGAAATTTTAAATGGTCATAAATTTGTGCTCGGATGTCCATTTGATGCGATTTTTTTTTTATTTTGGGTATTATTTCCAGATCTATGCGTCTGAACTGCCACAAGGTTGTTCGGCCGCCCCGAATTTTCGAAAAACGTCAATTATCCAATTCAATTTCAATTTTTCCCCAAATTAGTGTGCAATTTTCATTTATTTCTTTTTTAAATATAATGGCGAAAAATATATTTCAATTCCATAATCCCGTGATAATGATGTTTTCAATGTCAACTTCAAGGTTCCAAATTCAATTTAAGAAAACAAGTTAGATAGCATAAGTGAACATACAAAATAATAAATAGTGTCTACATTGTTACTTTAACCAACTTGGCATGGTGGTAAAGCCTTTGGCTTTTGACTTTTTTTAATCTCATCCACCAGGGATCAAACCTCAGCGGGAGCATTGAGAAGATATTATTAGTAAAAAAATGAACTAATTTATTTAACGATTGACATGGGATAAACAAGTAAATAACATGGGAAAAACAATTTCAGAAATAAATATATTAACAATGCCATAATTAACAAATAATTAACGGAGATCCATGGAGGTGTCATATTTGTAAATACTAAATTATTCATTATTTTTTAAATTAACTAAAAAAAATCTCCAATTAGAACTTACTTAACTAGGATAAGTTATGGAGGATTTAATTAGTTATTTTGAATAATCCATGATATTGTATTGTCAATTAAAATTTACTTAACTCATCTAGTTAAAATAATAACGAACAAAATTTTATATTAACTAACTAATCCTTCATCAAAAAATTATGTTAACTAATTAATCCTTTTTGGAAATTCTGTTAATGATGTTCAATCCAAAACTAAGGATTTAGCTTATCGTTTGTTATTCAGGATTTAGTTTATCGTTCGTTATTCGGGATTTAGTTTATTATTCGTTATTCAGGATTTAACTTATTGTTCGTTATTCGTTAATGGATTATTTTGGTACCCAAACCCACTTTTGAAGTTATTTAAGTTGCGGACTCCAATTAGTTGGGTGTTGAAGGGGATAACGCAAAAAAAAAAAAAAAAAAAAAAAACACAGAAATAATTGATTGTGAATTAATATTTGTTAATTGATTATGGATTATTAATTTGTTAATTTTTTATTTATTGTTAGTTTATTTATTTCTGAAATTATCAAAATAAAGTTACGCATTAATATAAAAATAATGTATAACCCTAAAACATAAATAACTTAAAGCTAATGACAACAAGTCTTCAAACAAAAATGGATTTCGAGCACTTTTCAATCACTAAAACGACAATCCGAAGTTTTGTGTATCCTTGATGTGTTGAGTCTACCTTATTAATCGCACAAAAATAAATAGGGTTCTATATAAAATATTCAAGTTTTGGAGTCTCGAAGCATGATTAATCTATGTCTAAAGTATGTAAAAAAAGTGTGAAAGAAAGGAAAAAAGAAGGAAAGAAAGAAAGAAAAGAAAGAAATATTTTTTTTAAAAAAAAAGGGATAAAGCTTTAATGCATGAAAATCATGCGTTAAAGCTTATCAGACAATTTGACCAAAAAAGGGACACCTTTAACGCATGAAAATCATGTATTAAAGATACTTTTGTACCCATTTTTTTTCCTGGGGTATTTTAGTTCATACCCTTTTTTTTGCGGTTATTTTGGTTCCGGACTCGTGTTTATATCAAATTGTTTATACACTTATTTTGAAGGAAAAAACTTAGGAGTATCAGTTTCTAGTGTTGTAATTTGTAAGATTTGACAGGTATTTCCTCATGTTTCTAGTTAAATATCTTTTTACTTAATTTTCGTTAAATCTAACCGGAGTTAATTAAATGTTTGACAGAAATCTGTTCATTTTTTGTCAACTAGAAAGATTAAAAAAATTAAGTAGTATATTTAAGGAACTATATTTGAAATTTTTTTCTCCTATTATTCTCATGTTCTTAATATTAGAATTGATGTTGGTTATATATCTATTTTGTTGCTCGATCTCAACTTCTTCACCCAAACAACAAATAAGAGAGAGAATCTAAAGGTCAACCTATAGACCCCGCTCCAAACCCCAAAGGTCAATTTCACAATTGTATTGGAAAACGATTTCAATATGGTCTAATTAGCATTCTAGGAAGTCATATGAATCCATTGATACCCAAAATAACATTTTTTAAATCCAAACCCAAAAGTCACCCAAACTAGGATTCCGAGCCACGAAGGGCAAAACAGTAAATTGAACCTAGAATCATGTTCCTCATACTTGATATAACTCTTAAATCAAAACCCATCCATTAGTATCCACTAATTATGTCAATTGAAAGAATCTTAGTCTCTTAAGTTAGGGTTCCAAAACTCACGATTCCCCTTCCTAAATCATGATTTCTAGCATGAATTTCCATAATATTAGAGGATCTAATCATAAAGGAGTGATTAGAAACTTACCCACTTGAAGAACCTTAAAGAATCTCTCAAAATCACCCTAAGCCGAGCTCCCAAACTCCAAATATGAATGAAATGTCTAAGGTTCGAAATAGGATTTTAATAGGGTTCTGCCCAGTGATTTGCACACCTGCGCACTCGCGCCCGCACCAGCGGACAACTCCTCGACGAGGTGCAACCACCATAAACATCCCAGGTCCGCAGCAGCGGAGGATTCCTCGCCGCTGCAACCTCGCTGCTGCGGGAAAATCTTCGCAGAAGCGGAACTGGGGCAACTCACCAGATTCTCACTCCTGCGGGCCTCCTCTCGCAGGAGAGCATCCACAGGGGAGGAACCAACCTCGTGCCTGCGCGTACACCAGAACCAGCAAAAATCTGGTTTTGACTTTCACATCCCGAAATCCCGAGACTCTCCCGGAACCTCCCCGATACAAACCAAATATGCAGACACATGTAAAAATGCGCTACGAATTCACTCGCGTACTTGGAATTCCCAAAAGAGGTCTCGTTGACCAAGACAACCCCGAATGGCCAAAAACCAACTTTCCAATCAAATGACTAAAATACCCCCAAGACCCTCGGAAACTGGACCAAATATACAACCAGCCTAGGTGCGCGCACAAAAAAAAAATCATTTTTTTTCACTTAGATGATCAAAAAAGTAGATAAAATAATTTTCGTTCCAAGAAATGTCGAAGATGCTATTGCAGCAAATTGGTTAAAGTATGCGTTTAGAACCCTTAGGTCCCTTAAGTGAAAGAAAAAATGAAAAAAAAAATGTTTCGAATAAACGCGCGCACCTAGACTAGAACTCGGGACCTAAGTGTTCTAAACGCGGACCTTGACCAATTTCGCTGCAATAGCATTCGACATTTCTTGGAACGGAAATCCTTTTACCTGCTTTTTTTAATAGAGCAAAATGGTAAAATAAATGACTTTTCAATATTTAATAGGAAATTCAAAGCAAACTATTGGTTTGTTGCATTCTCAAAATCAAATTAGCAGCAATTCATGATATTCGTACTTTGTTTGGGTTTTTATGTTACGAACTTGTGTACACTATGATCATTAACGATTCTCCTCATTGTTTTACATCACTAATTGGTAATTGTGAGCTCATTTATAATAAGGTTATAACTAATTTTAGTTCATAGTTACTTCAACACTAAAAGTGACTTGATTCATTATGTTAAGAAATAATGATTTGACACTGCATTCACAAGAAATAGCGATATGGAGTTCAACAAAAAATAAAACAAAACTAAACAACTTGAACAAAAATAAACAACAGAAATTAATCATTCATTCAAATTATTCCACTCTTCAATATATAACGTCCAATAGAAACCAAATACCGTATGTATATAGCCAACATATAACACTCTATTTACAGAAAAAGTAAAAACAATTTCAGACACCAAAACAAAAAGAAAAAGAAGAAAAAAAAAACACTCTAGGCCAAACACCGTATGTCTACATAATACACCTACTGTAAAAATAATAATTAAAAAAAATAGGTGTAGGCATGTACGCCAGATTAAAAGATTTGGAAATATTTATTGGGAAAGTAACCTCATAATTAGCCTAAGTGAGGGAGTGTCTCAAATTCAAAAAAAAAAAAAATCAAGGAGGGCACTCGTGTAATAGAACATAATAAAAAATAAAGGTAAAATAATATAGAGAAAAGATTCCCTAGAAAACCATGTGAAGTTACAATTATATCCCCATTTGAGCCAGTTTGTGACAAAAACAGTTGTGTCAATTATAATTTTTTATACACTTATTTTGAAGGAAAAAACTTAGGAGTATCAGTGTTTATATGAGTCCGGAATCAAAATAACCCCAAAAAAAAGGGTATGAACCAAAATACCCCAGGAAAAAAAACGGGTACAAAAGTACCTTTAACGCATGAAAATCATGCGTTAAAGGTGTCCCTTTTGTGGTCAAATTGTCTGATAAGCTTTAACGCATGATTTTCATGCGTTAAAGCTTTATCCCTTTTTTTAAAAAAAAATTCTTTCCTTCTTTTCTTTCTTTCTTGCCTTCTTTTTTCCTCTCTTTCACACTTTTTTTACATACTTTAGACATAGATTAATCATGCTTCGAGACTCCAAAACTTGAATATTTTATATAGAACCCTATTTATTTTTGTGCGATTAATAAGGTAGGCTCAACACATCAAGGATACACAAAAATTCGGATTGTCGTTTTAGTGGTTGAAAAGTGCTCGAAGTCCATTTTTGTTTGAAGACTTGTTGTCATTAGCTTTAAATTATTTATGTTTTAGGGTTTCGCATTATTTTTATATTAATGCGTAACTTTATTTTTAGTGATTATAACTTTATTTTTATAATCAATTAACAATCAATTCATGATCAATTATTTATGTGTAATTGTTTTTTTGCGTTATACCCTTCAACCCCCAAGTAATTGGAGTCTGCAACTTAAATAACCCAAAAAGTGGATTTGGGTACCAAAATAACCCATTAAAAACCTTTTACACACTAATTTATTTGTAAGTTGGTGAAATTTTAAATGGTCATAAATTTGTGCTCGGATGTCCATTTGATGCGATTTTTTTTTTATTTTGGGTATTTTTTTCAGATCTATGCGTCTGAACTGCCACAAGGCTGTTTGGCCGCCCCGAATTTTCGAAAAACGTCAGTTATCCCATTCAATTTCAATTTTCCCCCAAATTAGTGTGCAATTTTCATTTATTTCTTTTTTAAATATAATGGCGAAAAATATATTTCAATTCCATAATCCCGTGATAATGATGTTTTCAATGTCAACTTCAAGGTTTCAAATTCAATTTAAGAAAACAAGTTAGATAGCATTAGTGAACATACAAAATAATAAAAAGTGTCTACATTGTTACTTTAACCAACTTGGCATGGTGGTAAAGCCTTTGACTTTTGACTTTTTTTAATCTCATCCACCAGGGATCAAACCTCAGCGGGAGCATTGAGAAGATATTATTAGTAAAAAAATGAACTAATTTATTTAACGATTGACATGGGATAAACAAGTAAATAACATGGGAAAAACAATTTCAGAAATAAATATATTAACAATGCCATAATTAACAAATAATTAACGGAGATCCATGGAGGTGTCGTATTTGTAAATACTAAATTATTCATTATTTTTTAAATTAACTAAAAAGAAATCTCTAATTAGAACTTACTTAACTAGGATAAGTTATGGAGGATTTAATTAGTTATTTTGAATAATCCATGATATTGTATTGTCAATTATAATTTACTTAACTCATCTAGTTAAAATAATAACGAACAAAATTTTATATTAACTAACTAATCCTTCATCAAAAAATTATGTTAACTAACTAATCCTTTTTGGAAATTCTGTTAATGATGTTCAATCTAAAACTAAGGATTTAGCTTATCGTTTGTTATTCAGGATTTAGTTTATCGTTCGTTATTCGGGATTTAGTTTATTATTCGTTATTCAGGATTTAACTTATTGTTCATTATTCGTTAATGGATTATTTTGGTACCCAAACCCACTTTTGAAGTTATTTAAGTTGCGGACTCCAATTTGTTGGGTGTTGAAGGGGATAACGCAAAAAAAAAAAAAAAATACACAGAAATAATTGATTGTGAATTAATATTTGTTAATTGATTATGGATTATTAATTTGTTAATTTTTTATTTATTGTTAATTTATTTATTTGTGAAATTGTCAAAATAAAGTTACGCATTAATATAAAAATAATGTATAACCCTAAAACATAAATAACTTAAAGCTAATGACAACAAGTCTTCAAACAAAAATGGATTTCGAGCACTTTTCAATCACTAAAACGACAATCCGAAGTTTTGTGTATCCTTGATGTGTTGAGTCTACCTTATTAATCGCACAAAAATAAATAGGGTTCTATATAAAATATTTAATTTTTGGAGTCTCGAAGCATGATTAATCTATGTCTAAAGTATGTAAAAAAGGTGTGAAAGAAAGGAAAAAAGAAGGAAAGAAAGAAAGAAAAGAAAGAAAGATTTTTTTAAAAAAAAAAGGGATAAAGCTTTAATACATGAAAATCATGCGTTAAAGCTTATCAGACAATTTGACCAAAAAAGGGACACCTTTAACGCATGATTTTCATGCGTTAAAGATACTTTTGTACCCATTTTTTTTCCTGGGGTATTTTAGTTCATACCCTTTTTTTTGCGGTTATTTTGGTTCCGGACTCGTGTTTATATCAAATTGTTTATACACTTATTTTGAAGGAAAAAACTTAGGAGTATCAGTTTCTAGTGTTGGAATTTGTAAGATTTGACAGGTATTTCCTCATGTTTCTAGTTAAATATCTTTTTACTTAATTTTCGTTAAATCTAACCGGAGTTAATTAAATTTTTGACAGAAATCTGTTCATTTTTTGTCAACTAGAAAGATTAAAAAAATTAAGTAGTATATTTAAGGAACTATATTTGAAATTTTTTTCTCCTATTATTCTGATGTTCTTAATATTAGAATTGATGTTGGTTATATATCTATTTTGTTGCTCAATCTCAACTTCTTCACCCAAACAACAAATAAGAGAGAGAATCTAAAGGCCAATATTAATTGAATTAAGGATTCAAATCTAAAGAAGTTTATAACTAGTCTCAATCAAGTAGGGGTCTGTAAGTTATAGAAACGTATGGAGCTTCAAATGTACCCTAAAATCTTTGAAGGAGGATTGTGAAGAGGGGGGCACATTCAATATCATTACCATTTTGAAACAGAATTTAATTGAGTCCATATTACGTAATATATCACTTTCAAGTGAACTTCCAGTACTCTTTCACACAGAGGACTAGATGAAATTATATTTAAGAAATGAGTTTCTTTTTTTTTTAGCTGATATTGGTAAAAGTTAAAATTCATAAATGCCAGAACCTATGGCTAAAACTGTCAAACCTCGAGTCTGTAGAAAGTCACTGTAACACCATAGAATAAGGCAAGCATAAATAGTTTCATTAGATCAAAAACAGCCAAGCACACACCATCATATCATTGCAGTAACCCAAGAAAATAAAAAATAAAGCAGAAGTAACAGGAACAGAGTCTTGCACAGACTGCACCCAAAAAAGTGAGATATACAGATATTCACTAGAATACTTAATTCGAATAAGCACAGTAATATGGAGAAGGAAAAAGGTTAAGCGAATAAAATATCTTCATTTTGGTCCTCCTATTATATGTTTGAAAACATTTCATCTCTTATATTTAGGCCCGTTTGAAATCATGATTTGAAATTATGATTGGACATACAATTTGAATATTTTAAAAAATATTTTCTTTTATAGACATAAAAACCTCACAAGTTGTGAAAACTATCAAAACATTCTCAATTCTTATACAATCTTACCAAATGAGCAAGTCATAGTTCATAACAAAATTAATATGCTAATTCATAACAACCGGCTCAAAATTAATACTAGAAGACCTTTCTAAAAATACAACATCAATTGATTAAATTTTAGTTCAATAAATAAAATTAAACTATGAGTCTTTTTTTACAAAATTAAAAGATTAGTAGATATAAATAAAATTTGGTGAAAGTTAATGAGATTAATAAATGATTAATGGGGGCAATTGTTAAAAATATCTACCAACTTATGAGTCTTTTTTTATAAAATATAAACTTATGAGTTAAATTTGATATTTAAAAAAATTGAAACCATGGTTTCAAACCCCAAATCATGCCTTTTTGGATGATTTGAGATTTGAAACCATGCATAAAAACGCATATTCAAACGCTGATTTGAAACAATAGTTTCAAAACTCATGGCCAAACACCTACTTAGCATTAAATGTAATGTGAAATTCACCTAATCCTTCGATAAAGTTGAAAACAAATAGAGTATAGATGGGCGTTTGGACATACAAATGTGAATTTGAAAAATAAAATAATATTTAGAAAAAAAAAATGGAAATTGGAGTTGTGTTTGAATATGAATACAACTTGAAAAAATGTTGAAATTTTGTAAGTTATTTGGAGAGAAAAATGTGAAAATATGCATTTGAAATTTTTCGAATTCCAAAATATTCTGAAATTCAACTTGTTGAATTCAGGGAAATTGTAATTACATGAACATGATCTCGGCATACAAGTCCGCAAAAAAAAAAAAAAAAAAAAAAAACTAAATTAGGATAAAGTAAAATTGTCTCAAGGTATGCAGTGGCGGATTTAAAATTTTCATTCAGAGTGTTCGGAAAAAAAAAAGCTAAATATACATTGTAATTTTTTATCGAGGATGTTCATAAGTTAATATATGCAGATAAACATAAAAAATTTATTTTATATATACACTGTAATTTTTTACCGAAGATAGATCCGCCCCTGAAGTATTACTATAAAGTAAAAGTAAGATAAAAGTAAATTGATATAATTTTGAATATTCTGCAGAGAGAAATAGCAAAACCAAATCTAAACCAAAATTAAATTTTAACATATTAGACAAGAGAAGCACAGTGTGTGATTAGTATTATTGACCCCACTAGTCATGCTTTAATAATTTCTTCCAAAATCTTCTATATGATATGGCCCAGGAAAACTCCAGAGTTCAGTCCACATCCACTCTCCCGGGGCAAAAGTTTCCTTCTTTTACACTTCCCAAAAAAGCATGCCTGACCATAAAACTGAAATTTTTCAACAAAAAAGAAACAACACACCAACTCAATTCCTTTTCAAACCTAGACATTTTGCTCTCTAAAGTCTTTACCCTCTGACCCACTGACCCAAAATAAAGACCACACCTCAACAAAATAAAAATAAAGAAGCCGTACCCTCATCAGCAAAATGAGAAGACAACACAACAGTTATAAAAATTCCCACAACTAAGTGGTACTCCATATTTTAGCAAAGTTAACGTGCTTTTCTCTTCATATTAGCATTATCATACCCCCATTTTCACATTCATACTAGTGCACTATCACTTAGATATTACTACTAACTTAGCCAAACATTCATCAACAAAATGAAAAAGAACCAAAATGAGAAGACTAAAACACCATTTAAAAGAAGCCCCACAATTAAGTGGTACTCCATATATTAGCAAAGTTAATGTGCTTTTCATCACTTCATATTAGTAGTACTAATAAGCAATATAATACCACCATTTATATATTCATACTAGCGCACTATCACTTAAGATAATATTACTACTACTAACTTGCCCAAACATTCATCAACAAGCTGAAAAAACAACTCCTAGATAAAGTGAGTAAAAAAAACAAGCTTTTTTTTGTGGTCCTTCCATTTTAGCCTGAAATTATTGCAGATTTACGGACGATGTATCGATAGGCTGCAACTTTTCGCTTGCGAGAGGCAGTGTTGTCTACAGAAAGCATCATTTTTCCAGCTTCTTTTGAAGTGAATGAGTTGTGAATTGCCTCTTCACTTGCTGCAATTTTCCTTGGCTTCTCCACAGCAATGGTGTAGCTGCCTTCACCATTTGGTACAAATTCTGCACTGTACTCCAATTCCCATCCTCCTACTACTATGTCCCATGTTATTGTGGCACCAGCCTATCATTATTCAAATATTCAAATCACAAACATGACTTATTAAACATCTTCTTAAGTTAAAAAAATAAAACAATAACTTACTTACTCTGCTAATTGCCAAAAAAAAACTTACTTACTCTGCTCCATATAACACTATTATTACACTCAATAACATGGTCAATTACCTTAAACAAAACATCTTCTTAAGTCAATTTCAAGAACTTACTCTACTCCATATAACACTATTCGCTTTTAGTTTGTTTAAAAAATGATATCTCTATATTTATAAACTTATTAACTTTAAACTTTTCATTTTACCCTTGATAATAATTCGCACTTATAGCCACAAAATGTCATTGGCATTTTCGAGACCATAAGTCTAAGTGTACCCTGGTATATACTAGTAAAAAAGATTCCGTGTTTCTTATCTTGATCCTTGTTATAGCACAAGCATACATTATGGTCAAACTACTTAAGACAGCCATAATGTTACATCATTAAAATGACCCCATGTGGAATCTGCTTTAATCAGAAGTTTGATAATGTAATGGATATGACAGCAGAACTACTGAATATCCTATGTACAGTAGGGTGGAAAATTATAGTGAAGCTATAATTTCAAAATTTGACACAAATAATTGAGTCTTGTATTCAAAATTAACGAAAAGTAGGAAGAATGAGAAAAAACAATAACGCACCTCAATGCCTTCAATTTGAATATTGACTTTCTCTCCTCCTTTAACAGTGAATTCAGAAGCTGGTTTTGGGGGCCCATTTTGTAAATCAGTGGGTCGACTCAGTCCACCATACTGAACAGGAATATCCTCAGGCTTAATGAATCTAGTCACAAGAAGAAAAAAATGCATATCAAATGATGATAATTTTGCAAAAAAAAAAAAATCTTTATGGGATTATTTACGTAACCTCAAAGGACAACAAAGAAAATGAAGAAACAAACAAAACAGAAGGATTAGGGAAGATCATTTACTGAGACAGACAGCAAAAGGTGCAAAAGGAAACAATTTTTAGTGCAATAAAATAAAATAAAATACCCACTTGAATAATGTCTCGGCAACATTTCCCTCCTTGGATATCACAAACTTGCTCTTGGTTCTTTGAGTCAGAAATGGACTAAACATTGAATACAACACACTGAAGTACCATGGCACATTTATAAATATCTAAAAAAAATACAAAAACAAGAACCCAAAAGTTAGACAATTAATGGAAGAAAAAAAACAGAACTTTGCTCCTGTTTGACCATAGATTTTTGAAGGTTTTTTTCAAAAATAAAAAATAAAAAAAATTTGAAAACATTGTTTGTCCATGGAATTTGATCAGTTCTAAAGAATAATTAAAAAAAAATTCCAATTTTCAAAAACTGATGAAATTTTTGTTCCACTTACAAACCTTATTACAAGTTCCAACTTCAAAAACTCTTCTTTTTTTTTTCAAGGTTTCACAAAATCTATAGCCAAACTTACTCAAAACGAGGAGAAAAATTTTACCTTACGAGCGACCATTTCAGGGTAATTATCTTGGAAAAGAGATAAGATCTGATTAGAAGCAACCCTTAATTCTCTCTTAGGCATATCTTTAAGATCAGTAACCTGAATAATGGAATTAATTCCACCAGGCTTAAAATGCAGCATGTCAATGCCTCTTTCAAGAACTTGAACTCTCCATCTCAAGAACTTTTTCAGTTTTTCTTCATCACCAAATATCCTCTCATACATTTCCTTATCTTTAAACACCCCATAAGCATTGTAACAAACAGGGTGTCCTTCTTTGTCATATCCATGCATATAAGCAACAACTCCTTCAAGTTCTTTAAACCCTAAATCTTCTTCCAAAATGTTGTCAGCATTAAAGTCTTTCCTCCAAGACAGACATTTTTCCAACATGTGTAGTGAATCTGATACCTTAAAATCCCTTGCTCTAAGGAATTTAAGGAGAATAACATCAGCTTTTTCATCTCCACTTAAAAGTGGAATACCCCACATGGAAAAAGATTCATTTCCAAGCTTGTCTTTCAATTCTTGTAATGCTTTTTTTTCGGATGATTTAAGGTTGGAAATGAAGTAAGTGTCTTCTTTAAAAGATGGGGTGCGTAATGTAGCTGCTTCCATTAGAGAAGTTACAAAGCTTTTTCTGTAAGGTTGTGGCTTTGGTGAAGCTTTTTGAACAGAAATGGGAGAGGAAGAATCCATCTTTTTAGCTCTAGAGCGGCAACACTAAATTTTTTATGTATGTGTGGTGTGGATTTTTTTAGGGACAAAGAAGAGATATGTTATGGGGAAAGAAAGGGACAGGAAAACAGGGAGTAATAGAGACAAAGATGAAAGAAAGGGAAAGTTGAGTGGAAATGTTTCAATTTTGGGACTATAGTGTATTGTTTTTATATTATTTGTGGAGCCGCGGTTCACTTTCAAAGTTTTGAATGTGAATCCTGCATTTTGAAGCTTACTTGTAATTTGCAAAAACTTTTTTTTTTCTTTCTGATCATTCCTTCTTTTAACGTCATTTTCAATTTTTCTTTTTCTAACAAACTTAGGTAAACACCCTACATTTTTTAGTTTCTACACTTTTCCATTTTTTTTCAAAAAAAAAAAAAAAAAAAGCAGAGAAAGGAGAAATGTGAAAATACGTTTTCCATATAAAATTTCCCTGTTTGATATATTTTTGTTTTCAAACTAAGGTGCCGTTTGGCCATAAAAATTATTCACTTTTTTCAGAATTTGTTTTTCACTTTTCTCACTTTTGGGCGTTTGGCCATAAATATTCTGAATACAACTTGAAGTTGTATTCCGGAATACCAAAAACTCAAAAAACTTAGTGGGCGTTTGGCCATAAAAATTATTCACTTTTTTCCGGAGTTGTATTCCGGAATATCAAAAACAAGAAAAACTTGTTTTTCAAAAAAAATTCACTTTTTTACACTACATTTCACCAAAAACTATAATTTCAAAAACTATGGTCAAACACAACTCCAACTCCAACTCTAACTTAAAAAATTCCAAAAAAAAATGAAAAAGTTTTTGGTATTTATGGCCAAACGGCACCTTATTTTAAAAAAAAAAATCACTTTTTTCACTTTTTTACAACTACATTTCACCAAAAACTACGATTTCAAAACTATGATCAAACACAACTCCAACTTCAAAAATTTCAAAAAGAAAGTGAATTTGTTTTTTTTATCTATAGTCAAACGGCTACTAAATGTTTTGTTATAAATTGGATTGACTTTTTGAAAACGTTAAAAAAAACAACCAATTTTTTAAGTAAAGTTCGTTTCCACTCACAATATTTTTCCAAGTTAAATGCAATTCAAACGCAACTTAATTATCAAATTCTATCTTGTTTCAACTATCAGATTTTTTATGTCCAAAATGCTTATATAAAATTGTGTAAACCATCTATTTAAGTTTAGAGAATATTTTAGAGCCAGAAAGGAAAATTACAAACAGTAGAGGTTAGAGGTGACAATAATTGAGAAAGGCATGGCTTTTGGGATCCCATAGAGGGACCTGAGGTCTCAAATGGAGTACAAAAGGAGAAATATTGCTTTTGTTATAAAACTATATAATTGAAAATAAATAAGAGAAGCAAATTAATAACTTTGTAAAAAGGAGGGAGAGATTGTATATTACTTGTTGTTGATATTTCAAATGAGAAGGCAAAGGTCTATTTATAAAAGAGTTTTGCCTCTCAATCTTCAACATACAACTTGTGCAAGTTGATTTAGAATTTGCTATAATTAAGCTACAACTATGATACAACTTACAAGTGCAAGTTGCATTTATCACTTTATGAACAAGTGGTACAAGTTACATTTCTAATAATACATCCAAGCAACAACTAGCCAAATAGTTCATAACACTACCCCTTGGATGTTTTATTAATAATAATGTGCCTCGCTAAAACCTTGCTAGAAAAAAAGAAAAACTTGTGCGAAAAAATTATAGTGAATGAAAAAGAGTACACATATCTTGTAATACACATTGCTAGCTGTCTCATTAAAAACCTTACCTAGAAAACCTAGTGGGATAGAACCTTGGTTAAGGAAAAAAGAATACAACGCGTATTTTACTCCCCCTGATGGAAACATCAATTAATATATCGGAGATGACGCATTCCAATCTTGTATATCAACCTCTTAAATGTTGAAGTTGGCAATGCCTTAGTGAATAAATCCGCTAAATTATCACTTGACCGAATTTGTTGTATGTTGATATCACCATTCTTCTGGAGATCATGTGTAAAGAAAAACTTTGGTGAAATGTGTGTCGTTCTATCTCCTTTTGTGAATTCTCCTCTTAATTGGGCTATGCATGCTGCATTATCTTCATATAAGATCGTGGGTACTTTGTCACATTTTAAATCACATTTTTCTCAAATGAGATGTATCATTGACCTCAGGCACACACATTCTCGGCTTGCTTCATGAATAGCTTCATGAATAGCTATTATTTCGGCATGATTTGATGAAGTAGCCACAATAGATTGTTTTGTAGATCGCCAAGATATGGCAGTACCCCCACATCCAAATACATAGCCTGTTTGAGATCTAGCTTTCTATGGGTCAAATAAATACCCTGCATCGGCATAACTAACAAGATCGGGACTGCAATTGTTAGAGTAAAACAAGCCCATATAAGTAGTCCCTTTTAGATACCGCAATATGTGTTTGATTCTGTTTCAATGTCTCCTGGCTGGAGCAGAGCTATATCTTGCTAATAGATTAACTGAAAATGCTATATCAGGCCTTGTATTATTAGCAAGATACATTAGCGCACCAACCATACTAAGATATGGTACTTCAGGACCAAGACTCTCTTCATTCTTTTCTTGAGGTCGAAACGGATCCTTATTCACATCAAGTGATCGGATAACCATCAGAGTACTTAATGGATGTGCTTCATTCATGTATCGTTTCAACACATTTTTTGTATAGGCAGATCGATGAACAAACATACCGTTTGTCAAATGTTCAATTTGCAAACCAAGACATAATTTTGTCTTTCCAAAATCTTTAATCTCAAATTCTTTCTTTAAATAATCAATTGCCTTTTGAAGCTCTGCCGAAGTTCCAATAAGGTTTATGTCGTCGACATAAATAGCAAGTACAATGAATCACGATGTTTGTTTCTTTATAAAATACATGGGCAAATGGCATCGTTTATATAACCTTCCTTTGATTAATATTCACTAAGCCGATCATACCACATGCGTCCTAATTTCTTCAAACCATACAATGATCTTTGTAATCTGATTGAGTTATATTTCCCGAGACTTTGAACTATATGCTTCAGGCATCTTAATTCCTTCAGGATTTTTCATATATATATATATATATATATATATATATATATATATATATATATCTCACTATCAAGTGACACATAAAGATAGGTTGTAACCACATCCATCAAATGCATCTCAACTCTCTCATGGACAACGAAACTAATGAGATAACGTAATTTTATCGCATCCATAACCGGTGAGTATGTCTCTTCAAAATCAGCACCAGGTCTTTGTGAAAATCCTTGTGCAACAAGGCGTGCCTTGTATCTTTGTATTTCATTTTTTTTTCATTTCTTTTTCGCACAAAGACCCATTTATAGCCAATAGGTTTAATACCCTTGGGTGTTTGGACTACAGGTCCAAAAAATTCGCGTTTGGCAAGTGAATTCAACTCTGATTTAATTACTTCTTACCACTTTGGCCAATCGCATCTTTGTCGACATTCTCCAACAGATTGAGGTTCAAGCTCCTTGTGCATAATTCTTGTTGCAACATTATATGCAAAGACATAATTCATCGCTACTTCTAATCCATTCAAATTGTTCCCATCATCAATTGAATTAATTGATAGTTCTTCATTTTCTTGAGTCTCGAGCTTATTGATCTCTTCAAGGATAATAGGATTGCTCAAATCTTGAATTCCTTTATGAGGTTCTTTCGTAGTGTCGTCTTGGGAAAATTGTCTCATCAAATCGACAATCTGCAAATCGAGCAGTGAAAAAATCTCCCGTCAATGGTTCAAGGTAGCGTATAATGAAGGTTGATTTAAACTCAACATATACTCCTAACTTTCTTTGGGGACCCATCTTAGTACGATGTGGTGGTGCTACCGGCACATATATAGTGCATCCAAAAATTTTTAGATGGGATATATTAGGTTCTTGACCCAAAACTAATTGCAATAGTGAGAATTTATGATAATTTGTCTGTTTGAGATGAACAAGTGTTGTTGCATGCAAAATTGCATGACCCCAAATAGAAATGGGCAACCTTGTTTTCATAAGTAATGATCTTGCTATCAACTACAAATATTTAATTAATGACTCTGCAAGATCATTTTGAGTGTGAACATGAGCTACAGGATGTTCAACTTGACGAAGCTTTAACAAAAAAAAAAGCTCTCTTCTCTCTCCTCCCATGCAAACCCTAACTTTGAAACCCTAATAGTGTTATGGCCACGCCGGCCACTGGCCAGCCGTGGCACATGGTGGTTGGTCAGCCATTGTCTACTCAAGAATTCCCTCCTCTCTCCCTCCTTCCTCCTCTCGCTTCTTCCAGCAATGTTCACCAACCACAAACAATAATCCCTACGTCCACACCTTATAATTATCGTCAAACCCTATTGCATGAATCTAGTAAAACTTCCATGCATACGTGTGAATACATTCCTATGAAGATGGTTGAGATTATAGATGGAAAACATGTTGTAAGATGGTCATCTTCAGAAGTATCACGAATGGAAAGGATTAAAAACCTACATTATGCTATTGTTGGTAAGTTTTCGTATGGATGGCCTGAACTAGACGAGTTGAGATCTATTATACCTCATTAATGTGGCATAAAGGGTAATGTTCGTGTAGGTTTTCTGAGAGAGAGGCATGTATTGATAAGATGTGATCTAAGGGAAGACTTTATTAACCTATCATCAAAAAGTTTCTTTTGGTTGAAGTCAAAAGATGGTCATTCATATCAAATGAGGCCATTAATATATGACTCTAAATTCAGTGTGGACAAGGAAACTTCAATGGCTATGGCTTGGATTTCGTTTCCAAACCTTCTTCCTACCTTTTTTGTCAAGGAATCTTTATTTTCGTTGGCTTCTGCAGTGGGCAAGCCAATCCAATTAGATGCTGCTACTATTAATAAGACCAGGCCAAACTGTGCAAGAGTGAAAGTGCAGGTGGATTTGCTTGCAGATTTGCCTAAGTATGTGTGGATGGAGATTGAAGATGATGTAACAAAGGTTGTCAGGTCGATCAAAGTTAATATTCAATATGACTATTTACCAAAGTATTGCACAAAGTGCTTGTTGCAAAGTCACTCCAATGATGAATTTTTGGTGTTGCATCCACAACTAGTTGAAAATGAGTTGGCAGATAATGGAGTAGTGTCACAGAACAAAGGAAAGGCTGCAGTTGGTGTAGATGAGCCTGGAACTAGTAAACAAGGGCAGTTCCAACAAGGGAGATATAGAAGATATAGGGGGTGGAAAAAACCAGTGCAACAATTTTTACCAAAGGTGTTATCAAGTGGTACTGTGGTAACCTACCCTGGAAACAAGGGGCTGTATAAGAACAATGTGAATCCAACTAGGAGAGATGATGGAACCAAAGATGTTAAGGTATCAAACAAATTTGAGATACTTAACAATGGAGTACAGGATGTTGATGTGAATAGGCTCAGTGATAATCAGGAGGAGAATGTCACTGAGGAAGATGTGGTTATACAAGAAAGGGTGGCAGCTGAATTAGATGGCAAAAATATGCAGAATAAGGTACATGATGGTGTGAAGGTTCTGGAAAAGGGAGAAGGTTATGTCAATGAATCTATAAAGGACCATAGTGGTGATAATCATAATCACACTATAGGTGATATTGCCAGAACACAGCAGCCTAATGATCCTGAACAAAAAGGCATTCATAGTTCACTGATGGATGACAATGAACTCTTTCTGCAGATTACAAAGGCTGATGGTTCAGAGAAGTCTCAGGATTTTCAACAACAAGAGAATATTGAACTACCTGCAGATGTCCAAAAATCTGTAATGAAATATGGAAGGGTTGATGAAGATGATCAGCAATTGGGAACTGAATATAATACTAGTAAGGATGTAGAGGAAGTTCATTAGCAAAGGAATGATAACAAGATTCAGGATGGAAATAAGGCCTCTGATATTTCTTTGATACACCAGATGTCTGAATGTAATCAAGCAAGTGAGATATTTTTGAATGATGGGTGTGTTGAGAGGATGCAAGATATGACTGGTTCCATGGATCATGAGAGGTCTACTCAGGCAATAATGTTGAAGGATATTCATGATGAAGAGGTACATAGCTCTAATTGCAACTTGCAGTTGGTTAGCTATTATCCTGACAAAGTTGCAGATGCAGAACACCAGAATTTAGCTTTGGCTATAATTCCTGACATTAGAGATATGCAGCCTCTGAATGTTGATGTAAGGATATCACCAAACAAATCTTTACATGAGGTAGTCTCCACAAGCTACAGGAGGTATCTGATAAGTTGAATTTGATCAATAATCAAAAGGAAGATGCTGATGGTACTGCTATTTATCTGAAACAACAGCAGATGTGTGTAAAGGCAGGTGTATCTCCAAAATCACAAAGCAAAGGGTTCAGAAAAGGAAGAAAGCAAAACTCTAAGGTTCCACAAATTGTGAGGTATTTAACAAGGAGTAACATTATGAAATCTGTTAAAAGATTGTTAAGACTTTATTCTGGAACATTAGATCAGTGAAGTCACAACAAGCATTTCATAGAGTTCAAATGTTAAATAAGCATCATAAGTTCTTTTTGATAGCTTTGATGGAACCTTTTCAGCATCAGAGACAAATTCAGCAATATAGAAGGAAACTTGGAATGCCTTATGCTAATTCCAACTGTAATGGAAAAATCTGGTTCTTTGTGCAACACAATGTTGATGTTGAGGTTTTATTAGATACTGAGCAATCTATTACTGTCAAGTTGAATTTTCAAGATTTCAATAAAGATATGGTGGTTACAATGGTGTATGCTAAATGCTCAGAAGTTGAGAGACTGCAGTTGTGGGACAGTTTATATCTCTTGACTAGCAATATGGCATCTCCTTGGATGGTGGGTGGTGATTTTAATGTTATAATGAATGAAGAAGAAAAAATAGGAGGTTTACCAGTTTTTCCACATGAATATGAGGATTTTGCCTTTGTTTGAATTCATGTGAGTTGCATGAGATGCCTTTCAAAGGGAGTCCTTTCACCTGGTGGAATGGAAGGGCTGCTAATGACTGCATTTTTAAAAGATTGGACAGGATTGTACACAATGATATGTTTCAGAATTGGTTTGGACATTTAGAGGTGGAGCATTTGTCAAGGACTGGTTCTGATCATGCACCACTACTGGTATCATGTGGAGATCAAGTGCAAAAATTTGTAAAACCATTCAGGTTTCTCAAATTCTGGGTGGAATATGATACTTTTCTTGATTTGGTTAAGCAACAATGGGAAACAACTTTATCAGATGATGTATTTCTGTCACTTAAACTCAAGATGAAGAAACTGAAAACAGCTTTAAGTACATGGAGTAAGGCTACTTTTGGTGACATTTTTAAACAACTTGTTATTAGAGAAGAAATAGTTAAGATTAAGGAGCAGTTGTTTGAGGTAGATCAATCTGAAGAAAATAGAATGGTCATGCAGAGGGCACAAGCAGAACTCAAGCTGTATCTTCATTATGAGGAGGAATTCTGGAGACAAAAGGCCAGGATAGATTGTTTTTCTGAAGGTGATAAGAATACTAGATATTTCCATAGTCTGGTAAAAGGTAGAAGAAAAAGAATTCACATTAGGAGGATTAAAGATGATGCTGGTAACTGGCTTGAGGATGTTGATAGTGTTGCTGCTCAAGCTGTCAACTTTTTCCAGAAGCAATTTACTCATGAAGAGGTGAGAGAAGATTCTCCAATATTTAATCATATTCCAGAACTGATAAGAGAGGAGGATAATTTAATACTTGCTGAACAGCCTACTATGGAGGAAGTACAGATTGTTGTATTTGAGTTACATGGGGATAGTGCTTGTGGTCCTGATGGATTTTCTGGTATATTCTATCAGAAGTGTTGGGAGGTGATAAAGTTTGATGTATACAAGATTGTTAAAGATTTTTTTGAAGGACAAACTCTCCCCAAGTCAGTCACTCACACAAATCTGGTTTTGCTACCAAAGAAGACTGTGGTTGAGGCATTTGCTGAATGAGACCTATAAGCCTTAGCAACTTTATCAATAAGGTCATTTCAAGAGTAGTTCATGATAGACTTGATAAGCTACTTTCCAGGGTAATCTCTCCAAATCAATCTGGTTTTGTTAAAGGAAGAAATATAATTGAGAATGTGTTATTGACACAAGAAATTGTAACTGATATAAGGAAGAGAGGAAAACTAGCAAATGTTGTGATTAAATTGGATATGGCAAAAGCATATGATAGGGTCTCGTGGTTGTACTTATGTAAAGTGATGAGAAAGATGGGATTTTCTCCATTTTTCATTGACTTGATTTGGAGGCTGTTGGAAAATAATTGGTATTCTGTCCTCCTAAATGGCCAGGCTCATGGTTTTTTTCATTCTACAAGGGGTGTCAAACAAGGGGATCCACTTTCTCCTGCCTTGTTCATCATTGCTGCAGAAGTCCTTTCAAGGGCACTAAACTCTTTGTTTGATCAGCCTGGATTTGTTGGATATGGGATGCCAAAGTGGAGTGCTGATTTGAATCATCTAGCATATGCAGATGATACAGTCATATTTTCTTCATCACATAAACAGTCTTTACAAATGATCATGGATACTCTTAAGGAATATGAGAAAGTGTTTGGACAGCTGATAAATAAGGGGAAAAGTTCATTTTATATGTTCAACAAAGTATCACATGAGTTAATCCAGCAGGTTGCAACAACAACAGGATTTGTGAGAGGTCAATTTCCTTTTACATATCTTGGAGTACCAATCACTCATGCCAGGAAAAGGAAGGTGGATTACACTGCATTATTGAAGAATGTCAAAGAAAGGTTACAAACATGGAAAGGCAAGCTGTTGTCTTATGGAGGAAAAGCAGTGTTGATTACAAGTGTGCTTCAAAGTATTCCCATTCATGTGCTATCTGCTATAAGGCCTCCTAAATGTGTTCTAAAGGAATTACACAAAATCTTTGCTAAATTCTTTTGGAATAATAAGGAAGAAGGTCGATGTAGACACTGGGCATCTTGGCTTAACATGTGCATTCCCAAGAATGAAGGAGGTTTGGGCTTCAGGTCTATCTATGACACATCTAAAGCTTTATGTGCTAAACTATGGTGGAAGTTTAGAACCACTAGTTCTCTCTAGGCTAATTTTATGTGGAATAAATACTGTAAAAAACAAATTCCTCAGGTGGTACAATGGAAGGGAGGATCCCAAGTCTGGAAGATGATGTTGGAAGCTAGGGATAATATAGAACAGGAAATCTGGTGGGAGCCTAAGATTGGAAGTTCAAACATTTGGTTTGATAATTGGACTAAACTAGGTGCTCTTAGTTATGTGGTTCCACAGTCGTGGCAAATCAATGAGCAGGCTGAAGATGTTTCTGAACTTATGACAGATGGAAGATGGAATATCAGCAAACTCATGCAGCTTTTTCCTGAAGATATTGTGCAGCATATAATACAGGAAATTGACATTAAATATGCATCAAATGAATGGGATAGACCTTGGTGGATGATGACAAGTTCAGGCAAATTTACAGTAAGTAGTGCATGGCAGCTACTGAGGAAAAAAGCTAATGTAACTGTGCCATTTCAGAATATGTGGATCAAAGGTGTGCCTTTTAAAATTTCATTTTTCCTGTGGAGGTTGTGGAAGTTTAAAGTCCCAATTGATGAGGTGGTGGCAAGTATTGGCATTCCTTTAGTTTCAAAGTGTTGTTGCTGTCATAATGCTCAGATGGAGACAATGAATCATCTATTTCTGTGTGGAGATTTGGCTACAAAGGTATGGAGATACTTCAATATGGGGGCTGGTTTGAATATGAATTGTATTCAGGTAAAACATGCTATAAGAAGTTGGTGGGAAGCAAAATGCCACTTCAAAATGAAATCCATATTTAAAGCAGTGCCTGCTTTTGTTGTATGGCAAATATGGAAGTGGAGAAACAATAGGCTTCATGGTGGTACAATGAATCTGAATAGAGTGCTATATGATATAAACATGAATATTCATATGTTGTGAAAAATTCAGTTTCCTGGGCTGAATATTCCAACTACATGGCAGCATATTGTTCAGTTCTTTGAAGAATATAAGCCTACTGTTATATGCAGACTTATTAAATGGAGGAGACCTGTATCTGGTGTTTTCAAGTGTAATACTGATGGAGGAAATCCAGGTCTAAGTTCTGCAGCTTTTTGTATAAGAAATGATGTGGGAGACTTGGTGTATGCAACTGCAAAAACTTTGACAGATGGAACAAATATTGTGGCTGAGGCCGAGGCTATTAGGATGGGAATGAGGTATTGTATGGAAAAACAGCTTTTCCTATTGATCATAGAGACTGATCCCATGTCTATGAAGATGATTTTAAAGGAAGAATGGAAGGTCCCTTGGAGCATCTCAATGCTGGTGGATGATATCAAGAGAATGATGGAGGATCAAACAGTAGCTGTGGAGCATATACATAGAGAAGGCAATGGGCTGGCAGATTTTTAACTAACTTGGTTTTTGATTTTGCAGGTACACTTCAGTTTCATAGTTTTCAAGAATTACCAAGTCAAACTAAGAGGATTCTGAACATAGACAAGAGAGAAATCCCAAATTTGAGAATAAGAACCATCCAAGATAAAGCACCAGACTGACAACAGAATTGCCACTACTGTGATCACAGTTTGCTAACTGATTGTGAGCATTTACAACATTTGTATTAGGGTGGTATCAGTGTGCTATGCATGCTCATTCCTTAATAAAAATGGTGTGATGCTCATGATATGGATAGCAGGCTGTACTTAGAGGATGGTTTCATGTAAAGGATTAAGCTAGGGGCAGGTATTAAATTGAAAGAGATGCATCAGATTCAAATGCTGCAAAATTAGTAGGTGCATGCTACATATGTCCAGGTACAATTCACTTTAATAGTTTCCATGAGTTACCAAGTAAATCTAGGAGGATATTGAACATAGTGAAGGCTGGAATTCCAATTTGAGAATAAGAACAACACAAGATAAAGCTCCAGACTGAAGATCAGGCATATAAAAGAGCCATTTCCAATATGCAGATTGAAGCATAGACTGATGCAGCATCTGTGTTAAGGTGATATTAGTGTGTTCATCATGCTCATTCCTTAATATGGATGTTACAACATTCCATGATATGCTTAATGCTGGTTTGGTAATGGTACAAGTTTGAGAGTGGCCAAGATCATATACAGCAGAAGATGTCCACAGATGAACACAATTATATTCAAGACTGCCTGAAGAATGATTCACATGATTTGAAACATCCCACCTGTGAGACTTTGAAGGTGTGATAGGTGTTATCAAGTCAAGGCCCTTGGATTTATAGTTGTCACTAATCTGTTACATTCTCCTTCTGCATTTTCTTTTCCACTTGCTGTTTTTCATATATTTTTGCTGTTTTTCTTTCTTTGATCAATCACTTTTGGATTGATCACCCCTTTTATTTTTGTTGTTTCTTCTCTTTGATCAATCACTTTTGGATTGATATGTACATAATTTTCTTTTCAATAAAATTTCCACCTTTCCGGTGGCTTTAAAAGAAAAGAAAAAAAGGATGTTCAAATTTTATCCCAATTGATAAACAATAATCATTAAATGCTTGGGATGAAAACTTAGTAGCATCGTCAAAGCGAATAGACTTGATCTGATTATCAGGAAACTATGCCCGTAATTGAATTATTTTTGCTAATATCTGATTATCAGGAAACTTGTTTCTGCCACTTCTCCTTTCTAATCTTTCTTTTTCCCCTTCTGGTGGTGATTCTTCTTTGATGAATAATTAGCCCTAGGGGAATAATTTTGACCACGACCACAATCACGGCCACGACAAAAGCAATAATTTAACTTGTAGTTATTACATGTGAGCCATACAAAATAGTGCAAATCTAATAGATCTCTATTCTCCCATTACATTAATTATTGTTCCATCCATCGGTCCATCTGATCGATTTCATGAGATATTCTTTGCCAATAAAATTCATTAGATACTTCTTTTTTAAATCGTCTCAAAATTCTTAACATACTTCTTTCATAATGTCTAATTGTATTAAGTACTAACGCATTCACTTCATTTTAAAAAAAAATATTTGTCACAATTCAAATTTAAACAATAGATTTGCATTTCTACTTATATATAAGTTGCTAACGAGAGCAGCTTGGGGTCGTCCGGGGTTCGTTTAGTAAATTCAGGTGGTTTCCACCTGCTTAGGAGAGCTGTAACTGTTTTAACACGTGTTATTCCCCCCCCCCCCCCCCCCCCCCCCCCCCGCCCCCCAATTTTGACACTTTCATACGGAGCTCTCAACGTCTGCTTCGTCTCTTTCACTTTTCTCTGGCGCTGGTCAGTTTATCTGTGTTCTCTGTATAGATAAGTTTTCCTCTGTTTTTTCATTTGTTTTTTCTATCTCTTTTTGTTATCATTGTTATTTAGGTTTAAGCTTGTATTAGTTTTTAATTTAGAGGTCTTGAATTTTCCATGAAAAGTTTAGCTTCCTTTTGCCTAAAATTTTAGGTTAATTGGTAATATATTGTTAAGCTTCTGTTTTGTGTATTTTGTTTTGCTCTTTTCATGGTTTAATCTTAAATTTCATCTAGTTCAACTTCCAAATCTTTCAAGGTGGGTAACAACGGATTGTGAGTTGTTATTTTAGATATTACACCCAGACTTGCATTAGAGGTGTTCGCGAAAATGCCCAAAAGAAACTAAGATTGTTTGTGACTATGTTAGAAAGCCCTTAACCCGATTGATTTTGACTGCCCAAAGATATCTTCGACACATGCTATTCTTTTTTCCTCGTCTTTGACACATTCTTACGGAACTCAATTGAATTGAGTAATATCTAAATGGTGAACGTCTCACCTTTAAAGTGTTCTTTGTCCATATCTCGATATTTTCTCGATGTCTTCTATCGTTTTGCTTCATCTGTCTGGCTCTTTTTTCTACTACTTAGTTTATGTGAGTTCCATAGCAGCTTGGAGTTGTGACATTACTTTGGGGAATTGGGGTTGTTTGATATAATTCCCATTACCTGTTATATTTGTGTTGTATTTGAGGTCTGAGATGTGTGTTATTGTTAGCATATAGCCATGTGTGAAGTTTTGATGATTGACAAAGTGAACAGAGTGAACATACAAGGTGAATAAACTAGGTCTAGATACAGGAAGTAACCGGCAATATAAAAGGCCAGAAGAAGCATACAACACAAGATGGACAGAACAGGTCCACAGACATGTTCCAGTGCAAAGAAACTATGAAAAAGAACATACACATGAACCCAGATTGCAAACATGTGTGTCAAGGCAAGACAAGTGCAATGATAAAAGCATAGGGTGAATGGAATTGGTCAAAATACATGCTACATTACAGAGACAGATCAGACAAGTACCAGTTCAATTAGTTGAAGATGACTCAGTCCAGAGCAGTTCAGTAGAAGAATGGAACTATCACGACCCAAACCGGAGGGCCATGACGGGCAGCCGAGCCCTACCTGCCGAGTACCGCTAATCATGCTTTCATACCATAATCCTAAACAAGGGTGGACCATGAGGGTTATCAGATGGAAATCTACTAGATCATAAGAGAAATATGCTGAAAAGGGATGAGCCCGAAAAGACATACTATATGTCTATGCTGGACAGAAACTGTACAAGCTGACAAGGCCACCATAGACAACTATACAACAAAAATATAGCCATACAACGTCTGACTATACCACAACTGTCTACAAGCCTCTAATAGAGTACATGACATAACAAGGTCTGGACAGGGCCCCGACATACCAGTATGTACATAAAAATATAACGTACCTAAAACACAACAGCAACTCCCGGACAAGGGAAGTGCTCAAATATCAGCTGAACAATAACCTACGGAGGCGAATCGTCAACCTATCTACCTGAACCTGCAGGCATGAAACGTAGCGGCCCAACAAAATGAACGTCAGTACGGATAAAGTATTGAGTATGTAAGGCATAAAAGAGATATAAATGTACATAGGATAGAAGGAATGCAACCTCAATGTCTAAACTGCCTCAGAGGGCCAATGATATGTATAAATAATGTATGTACACATTTATATACGTATATAATGCCTGGTCTTACACATACATGTGCATATGTAACGCTTGTCAAGCCTCCGTGGGCATCCCATCGTATCATATCGGTCTCTGTGGGCATCATCATCATCATGTGACCGGCTAATCAGGTGGTAGTGCATATATAACACCGTAACCTTCCCCATACCCCATATAGATAATACATAATATATGCGTATATAATGCCCGTGGGGTCATAGTGTGTGTGTGTGTGTGTATATATATATATATATAATGCAATGAATAAATATAATAAGAGTACGTCCTAAATCTGTCAGAGTGACGTAAGGTCGTTACACCTTCGACCATCTTGAGATAGCATTTTTATCAATATATGACATGAACCCTACCGAATCTGAAGAAAGACTCCTGAAAACAACATTACTAGAACATGAATCAACATGGAACATCCATATCCGCTAAAAATAGAATCATTATGGAGTCGCGATACGTTTACGTTTCGTTCATAAGGATCATGCCATAAGAAGGAAAGTTAGCCTTAACATACCTCAAGTCGCCAACACAATCCTGACAAATCTGTCAGACTCGTATTCCAATATCCTTAGTCACTATAGCACACCTAATATCCAACAACACAACAACAACCTCATATAAGTCTCTTTAGTTTCACATCACTACTCACCCCAAGATTTACATCAAAACAGCCCAATATACGCTTTGTATACGACACTTATGCACTTTCTTCTTCCAATTATACCAAGTATAACTTCTTCAATACAATCTCAATACCAACTACTATCCTTACAACAAGGTTTTAACTCAAAAAAATATTAATAACGTGACTTAAGTTAGATTTCATCTCAACATAAACTCAAATTCATATTTGAACCTTCCCTCTAACTCCTTTACCTCCAAACCTAGCATAACAATCATATAAACTCATAAACATGGAAATAAGATTGAATCTTACCTTAAGAACTCAAGAACACTCCAATTGCAAAGATTACTTCACGTTAAAGTATCCTCCAAAGCTTCTACAAGAAGGAGAAACAAGCTTCAATCATACTTTGAAAACTTTTAGTATTTGATCTTCTCTATTGATCCTTGATTTCTTAATAATTGGTTAGATATGCTGGAGAGGGTTTTCTAGAAGGTTAGAGGTTAGGGAAAGTGGAGAAAATGAGATAAAATGATAAGTACACGAAATTTATAATAGAAAAGAGCTAGAACCGACATAAATATATATGTATATACGGTCCATAATTCGATTCGTCGATCCTCAAAAAAAGAAATAAGCAAGGTTCCGTCGTTGAGTGACAAATGGGAAATTTAGGGAACGTTACAATCCCTACCACGGAATAGTGCACCTACACGCCTTCATCGGCGTTGTTTTTTGACTGGAAGGCCGAGAGCTAACTATCGAGACTTTGGACTATCCGGGCACATACTTCGTGAAATGGTTCATGCATGTTTGTTGCTAGGAGCAACAAGATCAAGTTGGTAAGGATTAACGCTTTATTTCTATTTCTATGGTTGATGATCATAGAAGCCCCTTTACCATTTTGTATAAATGGGCTATTCTATTTGTACAGATAGGGTGGAGGGGCGCATTTAATCCTTGTTTATCTATTAGTTTTCAGTTCTTATCTTCGGCGCGAGGTAGAGCAGTTTGGTAGCTCGCAAGGCTCATAACCTTGAGGTCACGGGTTCAAATCCTGTCTCCGCAACATCTTGTTTTGCCAAACTATTTTAGGGTTGACTCTGTTAACTAGTAATTAATTTAGTAATTAATTCCCGCCTTTCGCTTTTTGGGGGTGGAAGGAAAAAGAAAACGTAGGGGAGGGATAGAATCACTACACTATCACGGCCAACTATACCAAATTCTTAATTTAATGCTATTTATGAAATGAAATAATAAATAAATAGTAAAAAAATTACTTTATCTTGGATCTTGGGCGGATAGCGGGAATCGAACCCGCATCTTCTCCTTGGCAAAGAGAAATTTTACCATTCGACCATATCCGCATTTTTTTGTTCTTGATACACAATATATATACCCACATATATGATATATAACCGGATCTTATTTGTGCAGTGCCGGGACACATATTCTCTTCGGAACGATTCCAATTATTTTTTGAATTGTATTCTTTTTATTCAAGAAGTTTGACCCCCCTCTAATTTTTTTGTTTTCTTTATTTGATTTGCATTTTCTTTGGGGGACTTAGATTCAAATTTAATGTGTCTCACAACCGAAAAATTAAGGGGGTCATTTTGGTTTTGGGTCTGCGACGAATAGGTTCAAGAGATGAGAGAATTAAGGATACCCACCAGAAAGACTAATCCAATCCATAAGGATGTACCAGAAAATACAACATTTTTGTTACTCGACCAGCCATCAGGAGAAGCAAATACAACGGGTACGCTAATCAATAAGATTAATGAAGTAGCAATTAATGCAAAAACAGCCAATTGGAAAGCAAGAGTCATGCTTTTAATCCTCCAAGCTACCAACAAATGAACTATATACCATTTGATCCCTCTATCAGCCAAAAAATATTAATTGTGATAAAATATGTCATCGAGGGATTTTACTTTATCATGAATCCATTGATTCTATATGACTTATTACTACTCCCCCTTTCGCACTTTATTTATACATGGAGTGGGGTGGGGGGAAATAGAATTTTCTTTTTTATTTCACAAATGGGCATGCTAGATCATATATCTATATACGGATAGATAGATCGACCGGTGGATTCGCCCCTGAGATCTTTCTACAGATAGTGGGGCCTATGGCCATGTTCTATTCGGAGGAATAAAATAAAAATAGTCTTTCGGAGAGATGGCTGAGTGGTTGATAGCCCCGGTCTTGAAAACCGGTATAGTTTTGAACAAAGAACTATCGAGGGTTCGAATCCCTCTCTCTCCTTTTTTGCTAATTGAATAGATTTTTTTCTTTAGTAGTTTTGCCCAATCTGCTATCCGAAAGAAAAGGGAATGGCTCGGCTATCCCACCTAGCCAAGCCAGAAAAATAGATTAGATATAAATTAGATAAAATGAGTT